>NW_015175359.1:820464-853883 GCF_001447785.1 Gekko japonicus
GCCAATGTTGGATCAGGCCAAAGGCCCATCCAGTCCAACACTCTGTATCCCACAGTGGCCAGAAATACCAGTGCCATCAGGAGGTCCACCAGTGGGGCCAGGACATTAGAAGCCCTCCCACTGTTGACCCCCCCCCAAGCACCAAGATGACAGAGCATCACTTGCCCCAGAGTCCCTATCTATACCTTGTGGCTAATAGCCACGTATCGCGGGTCCCCCCTTGTGCTTATCTAATTCCCTTTTGAAGCCGTCCATGCTTGTAGCCGCCACCACTTCCTGTGGCAGTGAATTCCAAGTGTTAATCACTCTTTGGGTGAAGAAGTACTTCCTCTTATCCGTTCTAACCCGACCGCTCAGCAATTTCATGGAGTGCCCACGAGTTCTTGTATTGTGAGAAAGGGAGAAAAGTACCTCTTTCTCTACCTGCTCTTTCCCATGCATAATCTTATAAACCTCAATCATGTCACCCCTCAGTCGTCGTTTCTCCAAGCTAAAGAGCCCTAAGCGCCTTAACCTTTCCTCATAGGGAAAGTGTTCCAACCCTTTTATCATTCGAGTTGCCCTTTTCTGCACTTTTTCCAAAGCTATAATATCCTTTTTAAGGTGTCCGTTCCGGTTGGGTTCCCCTATATAGAATCACCTACATCCATGGCTTACAGAGTGGTATACGGACTAGGAAATTTCTCAAGGAAACTACAGTCCATTGGCAGAGTCTTGTGACAGCTGAAAGACCAATTAATATATTGTGGGATACATTTTTGTGAGCCAAAGTCCACTTCAACAGATGTCTCTGAAATGTCATGTAAGTAACTTGGGGTACTGGTAGAACAGAGACTTAAGGCTGACAACAGGCTTGGACAAAAATGCCCTGTTTTTGGAATAGAGGCCTCACATACAGAAATGGGCAGCTGGAGTTTTCCATAATATGGAAGTAAATAACATCCCATTCGACCACTATTAAAGGGACAGGACATTTTTTTCCCCTCCAGGCAGGTGGCAACCCTATGATGGAGTCCACCTATCCAGATGCCCGACAATGCCAGCGGACTTCCACTCTGCAAAATATTTCTTTTTAAATGCAGATTATTACAAGAGATCCCCTCCATCTCACACGTATATGTGTTATGAAAAGGAGGAACAGATGTGTCTTAATTCTACAGCACTGGTGACATTAATTTTAAATGGTTAAGCATGATTTGATGTTATAGGCCAATTATGTTCTCCAAATACACCCTGTAACCCAAAGAACAGATGCTTTCTGTGCTTTCCAATCAAACCAGGAAAGGTAGAGAAAAGCAGACCAGCATGCAGTAGGTGACAGAGAGAGTTTTTGTTTTTCAACCAGCTTCAGTTGGTACGCCAGCGACACACCTCTCCTTGAGGAGAGAGGTCTGGCATCGGTTACGCATGCTGTGATCATACCCAAGTACATTGCAGTGTGCAGGACATGAGGCTGTCTCTGTGCTCTGGAGGCTTCAACTTGAGCCAAATGTATGAACCGAGTTGTAGGATTATATGGGTTACTGAGATCATATTCAGCTAGTGCTTAGAAACTTCATTAGCTGCCAATACGTTTCTGGACACAAACCAAAGTGTTTCTGCTTACCTTGAAAGCCTTTAAACTGTCTGGTGCAAAGGATACCTAGATTTATTTTTTTACTTTACTTCATTTATACCCCACATTTCTCCAAAATGGGGACCCAAAGTAACTTATAACATTGTCCGCTCTCCAGCTTATCCTAACAAAAACCCTGTGAGGTAGGTTAGGCGAAGTGTGTGTGATTGACCCTAGATCACCCATCAAGCTGAGAGCGGAGAGCCAGCTTGGTGTAGTGGTTAAGAGTGGCGGTCTCTAATCTGGAGAACCGGGTTTGATTTCCCACTCTTCCACATGAAGCCAGCTGGGGGACCTTGGGTCAGTCACAGCGCTCTCAGAGCTCTCTCAGCCCAAAACCAAGTCTAGCTCGCCACCTAGTGGTGCATAATGCTAAAAGAACCAAAACTTCTGGCTGTCAGACAACCTTAGGATCTCCTGGCTATACTACACACAATGCCATATGTTAACTATTATTAATTACCCACCAAACTTTCTTGGCAGAGTGATGATTCAGTCTCCCTGTAGCCACTTCACCACGCTGGCTTTGGATGACTTGAGAGCAAGTGTGTGTGGTGGCTAGCCTCAGACTAGGATCTGGGGGAACCCAGGTTCAGATCCTCACTCCGTCAATGAAGTTTGCTGAGTGATCTTGGGCAAGTCATACACTCCGAGCCTAACCTACCTCACAGGGTTGTTGTGATGATAAAATGGAGAGAAGAATGATGTAAGCTGCTTTGGGTCCCTATTGTGCAGACAGGCATGGTATCAATGAAATAAATAAATACATAAATGACTGTCTGGTCCCTTATGAACCTGCCCTCCAGTTAAGGTTGACATTAGAGAACCTTTTACAGGGCCTGCGAGATGGAGCTCTTCCACCAGGCAGGCTTTTAGTTAGGGTGGTGGGCGTCCCCTGTCTATTGGGCCTCTCCTCAGTGGGTCAGATCTGTATTACCATCCAAGGACCCAAACTCGAAATAGACTGCATCTGTGAGGCTATGACCATAATTTGTACCATACGAATATTGTGTATTCTATTGGGGGTTTAAATTGTTTTTCATTCTTTGTATATTGTATATTGGTTACTGTGTCTGATGGAACCCGCCCTGGGTCCGCTATGCGGGCAGGACAGGATAAAAATCCAAATAAATGAACAAACAAACAAACCGGCTTTATGTGCCCCACCCACATTCTGGTCAGTAATGATGACCAGACCCCAGGCCTTTTTTGTGACGGCACTCTCCTTAGTTCACAAAATAGCATACCTGATTCCTAACTTTTTAAAATTTAGGTACTAGGAGAGCTTGACCTGGATAGCCTAGGCCATCAGATCTCGGAAGCTTAGCAGGCTCAGCCCTGGCAAGTGTATGGATGCCAGACCCCCCACCCCAGGAATACCAGGGTCATGAGGTGGAGGCAGAGGATGGCAAAACACCTCTGGAGGTCTCTTGCCTTGAAAACCCCACCAGGGTTCGCCATAAGTCAGCTGTGACTTGATGGCAAAAAGAACCCAAGGAGAAAGCCTCATTCCCCCCCCCCCCAGCAGTCTGTTAATAGATTTTGTAATTGTGTATCGCATCGATTGCACTAATTTTATCATCGTGTTTATGGGTTTTTAAAATTTTGACATTAAGGAAGGTACTTGCCTGGGAAAAAAGAGACACCCGAATGCATTTCATGGGAATCCGGTAGGAAACCATGGCAGTACGTGACTGAATGCCCCCCTCGGTTCCTCCAAAACCTAGACTTGCCAGGTCCTGCCTTTCTCCCGGTGGGGGGATTGACGGGCCTTTCTTGGCGCTTCTGCTGCACATGCTTTGCATGGGGGTGCAATGATGTCACCTGGAAGTGGTGTGATTTTGGTGTAGGGGTTAAGTGCGCAGACTCTAATCCGGGAGAACCGGATTTGATTCCCCACTCCTCCACTTGCACCTGCTGGATGACCTTGGGCAAGCCATAGTTCTGTCAGAGCTGTTCTTGAAAAAAGAGCAGTTCCTGTCAGAGCTCTCTCAGCCCTACCTACCTCACAGTGTGTCTGTAGTGGGGAGGGGAAGGGAAAGGAGTTTGTAAGCCGCTCTGAAACTCCTTTGGGTAGTGAAGGGCGGGGTATAAATCCAATCTCTCCTTCTTCTTCTAATTGTGCCGCTGATGTCACATGGCGACACTCTAGTTTTTGGGCAAAACTCTATGGTTTGAGCCTGATTTTACCATAGAGTTTTGCCCCAAAACTAGAGTATCACCACACAACATTGGTGCCACAGTGATGTCACTTTCAGGTGACATCATTGAGCCATGTTTTGGGGCATTTGCAGGTGAGGAGGAGCCTACAAAAGCAGGGGGAACACTGCCTGGACTGGGGGGCTGGCAACTCTTCCAAAACCCTATCCCTTCCTGTGCAAAACCAGCATTTTAGCCAAAAGAGTTCTAATGTAACCTTCTCCTCAGAAGAGAAGGTTAAAGGCTACCCAGCATGGCGAACCTCTGGAAGTCAGGCTAGCCAGCTTTTCCATCAGCCTCTGTAGCTGTGACTTTAGCAATGTATTTAATGGCCTGATATTCGGCAGTGCATAGCAAAGTGATGATCCTCATCTCCATGCCATGAAAACCTGCTAATTTCTGCACATCACACTACTGTTGAAAGCAACTGGGGAGGGGGGAGGTTATGCATTAGTTGGCAACCCTGTTTGGGAACAGCCCAGGAGGCACAAGATCTCTGTGAAATGGCTTTAGCATGAAGGAGGGCTTCTTTCCAAAATGCTTCCTTGTTTTCCAAATCACTTGGCAGATTCTTCTAGTAAAGTTCTGGCCTGGCATCTCTAAGTGCCTTGAAGCTGGTCCTCCTCTGTTCTTTACCTTTCTCCCTCCCTATCAAATCAGAAAAGCCAGCTGTTTCCCACCAATTCCCAAGACTGAGATGTTTATTTCTTATTTTTGTGCAGAAGTCAGGAAGGTTAATTCTAGTATGCTCCCCCCTCCCCCCCATGTTTGCAGACCTTAAAAACCAGTCTACAAACGCTTGGCAGCAACAATGGAGTTGGCAGAATCACCTATGAACAGGGCTCTTGTGCTGCCCTCTGGTGGATAGTTTTGCAATAGCTATTTTCCATTCAGCATCCCTCCCTGCCAACATTTTAAGTTTTCATAGGAAAAAAAGCTTCACTTCCAGTCATTTTGCCAGGGCCGATACAACACAAGAGCAATGTAATCCCAGTGTACAATTTGGCACTGAGGAACATCTGGCAGGGTGGGACTCGACCTTGTGGGCCAGGCACTCGGCAGCTTAAGGGGACAAAATCCTGGGTTCCGGGGGGGGGGGGGAGGATAGAGCTGGGTTAGTCAGTCATATGACATCTTTTCATATGATGATGGGGTTGGGTCACATGATCACATGAAACTGCCTTATACTGACTCAGACCCTCTGTCCATCAAGGGGCCAAGTGGGATGAAGGGGCCCAAAGAGACTCTTTGTCTGGGGGCTCCAGGCAACTCTGTACAGCCCTGATTTCCTTCCCCATAGCACCGCCAGGAAGGAATTATGGGTACTTCATGCCAAGCAATGGCCAGAAACTGCCTGGCAGGCAATGGTAAGCTAACTCTCTGAAACATCCAAGCCACACTAGGAGTCGCCGGAAGTCAACCATGACTTTCAGGCAAACACATATACACACACAAATTACTCACCAAAAAAGAGGGCAGAGAAATAATAAGGAAAAATTATAAACAGAAACTGCTTGGGACTCAGGTGATCCAGAAGAGCCAGTCTCCTGCCTGCAATATAGTTCTAAGGCTGACTGTACTATCTCCGCCTGGGCAACTTGTTAGGAGGAAAAGCCATTAGGCAGTGCTGCTTAGGACTCCCAAGAGTTGCTAGGAGCAGCCCTGTAGCTACGGAGTTTGGGGTGAGGGGGCCTCGGGGGGTACAGCTAATTAAATCAAAGCTAATAATAACATTAATTCAATTTGGGGGCAGCCTGGAAAGGAGGGGGCCCGGAAGAAATGCTAGGGGGCCAGGCCCCGTGGGCCCCACATTAGCTACGGGCCTGAGAGATTCCCTCTTGGCCACCCCTGACAGCAGCTCCCAGACCCGGAAAAAACCATCATATTCATTAAGCACGTTATATAATTTGCCCAGCTACACAAGCCCCGGGAATGGCCAGCCCCCCCCCCCTGTGTGCTGCTGTGCTGGTAGGCTGGCACTCTGTCAGAGTTGCCAGCAGGCCTGGAGAAAAATGTCATGTCCCTTTAATAGAGGCTTAACATGTGGAAATGGGAAACTGAAGGTTTCCATGGTAAATAACATCACCTGGTAAATAACATTCCATTAAACCTCTGTTAAAGGCTTCCCCCCTCCCTCCTTCTCCCATAGTACTAGAGTGGAGGGCACCCAGAGAAATTGTCGGGAAATAGGTTTTGGGACAGACAAAAGGAAATGCTTCTTGACTCAAATGGGTAATTAAATTGTGCAATTCGCTGAGAGTGCAGACAGCGATGCCCATGAGCATGGATAGCTTTAGACGGGGTGGCTGATAGATTCATGGAGAAGTCCATGTGCAGCTATCGGCCTTCATGACTCTGTACGCACAGGCAGCGAACCTCTGAATAGCAGTGTTGGGAGGCAGCATCAAGGGAAGGTCTTGGCCTCTACGTCCTGTTTGTGCCGCCCTCCAGGACAACTGGTTGGCTACTATGTAATACAGGATGCTGAACTAGATGGACTACTGGTCTGATCCAGCAGGGCTCTTCTTATGTTCTTATGATAGGACATTTTTTTCTTCAGGTAGCTGGCAACCCTACCTGAGACCCACATTCCACCTGCTGCCTCTCCCTGAATGAACTAGGGTGCCACTTATGCTCTAGGCATCTCTTATTGTACCATCTCCCAGGGTGCTGACAACAGCCTCTGCTTGCTCTCAAGCTTTTCTGCAGTAGGCATCAGCTTTGTGGGCCCCCTTTAGAGGTCAGGAGCATTATACGTGGGGCCATGGCTCAGTGGCAGAGCATCAGCTTTGCAACGCAGAAGATCACCGGTTCAATCCCTGGCATCTCCAGTTAAAAGGATCAGGTAGTAGGTGATGTGAAAGACTTCTTCCTAAGACCCTGGAGGGCTTGCTGTTGTGGGCAGGCTATGGACTTTGATAGACTAATGGACTGTCTCATTGCAACTTTATAAGGTGGTTTGGTGTGTGTGTGTGTAACATTTTCATGCTGCTTTTAACAAAGTCTGCAAGGCAGGAGTTGTTAAGGAGGATTTTGACTGAGTGTTGTGATGATTTTGTCTATTTATGACATGGGTTGTGCATTTTACTCTGTTTTGGTGGGGGTTGGGTTGATTGTTGCTCTTTCTGCAAGCCACTTGGTCGTCCTCTGGTAGATGCAAAAGGCAGATTGAAATTTTTTAAATAAAAAAATAACATGAACAAGGTAATCAAATTTAGTTTTACCTTGAAAACCCACTCCATTGTCTAAGCTCTTCTGACTTTGGGCTTGTAGAAGGCTCTGACCGTGGCTGCCCTATAGCTCAGCCTCAACAGAGCTTTGTGACTGAGAGGAGGGACTTGAACCCAGATCCCAACAGTTCAGTCCAACGCTTGAACCACTGCACTACAATGGCTCTCTCTAGTGTGCTGTGAGAGTTCAGGGTGAAAGTTACTCCAGAGGACAACTTTGTGCACACATTTATTTATGTACGCATGATTATGTTCTTGCTTGCGGGAATGCCTCCTGTCCACTTTGACGAGAATCAAGTTGATGGCGGGGAAGGGAGTTTTACAGCAGTTTGCAAGGTGACTCCTACTGAGTCAAACAACTGGAGAATCCAGGCCAGTATTGTCTACTCTGACAGGCTGCAGCAGTCTAAAGATAATCAGGCAAAGAAGAGGAGGTGCTGTGGCTCAGTGGTAGAGCATCTGCTTGGCATGCAGAAGGTCCCAGGTTCAATCCCCAGATTCTCCAGCTAAAAGGACCAGGCAGTAGGTGATGTGAAAGACTCCTGCCTGAGAGCCTAGTGAGCTGCTGCCTTGATGGACCGACAGTCTGAGTCAGTAAGAGGCAGCTTCATGTGTTCATGCATTCAGATTTCAAGAGTCTTTCTCAGCACCTGAGTTCTTGGAACCGCAGTTGCCAGAAACTGAACCTTCTGTAGGCAAAGTGTGTGCTGTGCCTCCGCACCACAATCCCTGCCCCTTCCATATGAAGCTGTCCTATACTGAGTCAGACTACTGGCCCACCTAGTTTAGTATCATCTGTTCTGATTGGATGCAGCTTTCCTAGGTCTTGACCATCTGCTAACTGAGATTCTTCAACAGGAGATGCCAAGGACCGAAGCCAAGGTCTTCTGCATGCAAGACATGTATTGTACAGTCAAAGTCCATCTCGTATCACACAGAAGCATCTCATAATGCCTTTGCTTCGGCATAAATTTAGAAATGTAATCTGAATGAATTGCTAATCCTTAAATAGCTGTTCTTTCTTGCCATTAATGGGATTGGCAGTGGAAACTGGCAAGAGGGCAGTAAGATATGGGAGCGGTGATCAATCTTCCTGGGGTTTGGGGGGGGGGATTGACACGTATTTCTGGAGAGCGTTCATTGTGTTTTGTTCCTGTGTAAACCTATGTGGGGGGCTACTCCCGGTTTTGCACGTATTAAATAGATCCGTTTTATCCCACTTAATTATTAAGGTTCTATTTGTTCAGCACGGAGAAATCCTATCCCGGCAACACCTGTCGTTAGTGCACTGAAGAGCATCAAAGCACATAACGAGAGTTCAATGAGCTCTGCGGCTAATTAGGCAGCTGTTGTTCCTGCTTGTGGAAATGGCTTCTGTCCACTTTGGCGAGAGTCGCATCGATGGTGGGGAAGGGAGGTTTATAGTCTGTCATTATGCCTGATCGCAGCCTGTTACTTAGCAGAGGCAGACGTTCCACCATCACCTCCCTTCCTCCGTCAGCTTGCTGCAGTCCTCGACGGGACTCAGGGAGGTGCTGAGCCCCCAGCCAAGCTAGACATCATTATGGGTTTGTGTCACCATCCCAGGCTCATTTCTACAGTTGCCATCCTCTAGGTGGAGCCTGAAACTGAGAGCCAGTTTGGTGTAGTGGTTATGAGCAGCAGGACTCTAACCTTGAGAACTGGGTTTGATTCCCAACTCCTCCCCATGAAGCCTGTTGGGTGACCTTGGGCCGGTCACAGCTCTCTCAGAGCTCTCTCAGCCCCACCTACCTCACAGGGCATCTGTTGTGGGGAGAAAAAGGGAAGGTGATTGTAAGCTATTCTGAGACTCCTTCAGGTAGTGAAGGGCAGGGTATAAAACCCACTCTTTTTCTTCTTCTTCTCCTTCAAATGAGAACTGATCTCCAGTTTACAGAGACCAGTTCACCTGGAGGAAATAACAGCTAGAGAGGGTGGATTCTGTGGTATACCACAGAGCCTAGGAGAAACCAAAGTCCCTCCCCAGGTACCACCCCCAGATCTCCAGGAATTTCCCAGGTGGGAGCTGGCAACCCTAAATGGAATAGTGAGGTGGAGAAACCAGACCACATGACTTCCAACTGCAGGGGGGAGGATCATAATTTGATAAAGCTCTATGATTAAAAAAAACCTCCCTGCAAATAGGAAAACAGCATAACAAGTAAAGAAGGTAGGGTCTTTCTTTCCTGCCATACGAATATTCTATTTATAAGGAGTTTGTTTTTTTAACGCAAAGGAACATTCAGCGCAGAAATCCCCTGCCTGCAGCCTGAAGTCATGCAGCCCATTCGACCAGCTCAGCACTTTACCATCTTGTGCTCTTGCATGTGTGAACCAGGGCTAAGTTTGGCCTGGATCTTGTAGATTGCTTCTTTGGGTAATAAGTATTTTATAGTTGTATCCTGAAGTGGCCATTTGGGTGCTATTCTCATGACACCGGTACTATTTACTCTTGTACTACTTATTCTTGAACTACTTACTCTTGGAGCCAGTTTGGTATAGTGGTTAAGTGCACGGACTCTAATCTGGGAGAACCGGGTTTGATTCCCCACTCCTCCACTTGCAGCTGCTGGATGACCTTTGGCAAGCCGTAGTTCTGTCTGAGCTGTTCTTGAAAAAAAAAGCAGTTTCTGCCAAGAGTTCTCTCAGCCCCACCTACCTCACAGGGTGTCTGTTGTGGGGAGGGGAAGGGAAAGGAGTTTGTAAGCCGCTCTGAGACACCTTTGGGTAGTGAAGGGCGGGGTATAAATCCAATCTCTTCTCTTCTTCTTGTAGTAATGCCCTCCTTGGAGGCTGTGCTTCATGTTTTCCCACTGTCTTAGGTATAGTTGGTTGCTCCATGGAACAGTGCCTTTTCAGCTGTGGCACCAAGACCCTGGAACTTGATTACTGGGAAGATGTTCCACCTCTTCCTTTAGACATTAAAGTAAATATACTGTTCAGAGAAACTTCAGGAGTCATTGATGGTTGTATATAGTTCTGATGTCTCTGCTGATTCTGTTAGTTTATACCTAATTTTGTTTCTTTTTTCCCTCTGACATAGGGGCTTTAAAAAAAAATAACATTATGTGGATTTTTAAATTCTTGTAAGCAAATACGTTCCAAGTATCCCCGTTTAGAATGGACAGCTTCTGTTTCCTAATTTCCATCCCTGGTAAAGTGCTGTCTCTATCTTTGCCTTAGAGGATGCCTTGTTCTAATTTCATGTGAGATCTGGAAGCTGTCATTCTTAAGGGCTGAATAGGAAGAAAATTGCGGATTGGGTGGGTGGATGGATCTTCTCCCTAGCGCACACACACATGGGCATTAAGGCACCGTGCAGCTTGCCATTTTATACAATGGAGAGGCTTACTTTAAATTGCTGTTGTTTTCTAGCACCTCTCTGAATATAAATAAGAACGTCGTTCTTGGCATTTAGAATCAAGCAGGACAGAGAAAACAAGCACAGAAGCATTCCCTTCTGCAAGGCTTCAGCAGTAATCCTTGGCATAAAAATAGGGAGATGATTAAGTCCGTCCTCATTTTCAGCTATGGAACGTTATTATTTTGTTTACTTACTACATTTGTAGCTCACTCTTCTTCCCAGTGGGGATGCCACAGTGGCTTACAACAGTCTCCCCTTCTCCATTTAGCCTCATAAAACCCTGTGGGGTGGGTTAGGTTGAATGCTCCCTCTAAGCTGTGGAGTCTGCTACTGGCATTAGAGTTGTGAGCGAGTGATTTGGCTACTGCATAAATTAGTCTCCTCTGGAGCCATCTTTCCTGGGCTAAGACCAAAAACGTGTGAGCCAGAGGCTAAAAAACTGTGAGCTAGCTCACACTAACTCAGCTTAGAGGGGAAACTGCCCTGTGACTTGGCCCAAGGTCACCCAGCAAGCTTCCATGCAGAATGCTTTCCCACGCACACATTTGAAGGTCAGGGACATAGCTGTGCCGATCCTCCTCCACTGTTAGTAAAATATTACATCTCTCTGTGCCCTTTGTATCCTGCTAGTTTCCTTGCACAGTTCCAAGTAACCAGCCACTTGGCTTCCTTTTAAGGTGTCCACTATTACAATTGATCTCCAGATCAGTTCCCCTGGAGAAAACAGCTGCTTTGGAGGGTGAACTCTATATCATTATACCCTGCCGGGGTCCCTTCCCTCCCCAAGCCCCACCCGGCCATCCCCAAAATTGTCCAGGTATTTCCCAACCCAGAGATGGCAACCAGTGTTCCCTCTAAGCTGAGTTAGTGTGAGCTAGCTCACTGTTTTTTAGCCTCCGGCTCACACATTTTGGCCTTAGCTCAGGAAGGAGGGCTCCAGAGCAAACTAATTTATGCAGGAGCCAAATCGCTCGCTCACAACTTTCATGCCAGTAGCTCACAAAGTGGAATTTTGGCTCAGAGGACTCCACAGCTTAGAGGAAGCATTGATGACAACCCTCTTTTCTTTTGCTAACCCAGGGAAAAGTTCCTTGGTAAGGCTAATAGCTGGAACTGTGAACAATAAAGTGGAAGAGCTGTTCCCCACACTTTTGCAAGGCACAGGCGGGCAAAACCGAGATTTTTTTCTTTTGCTGTAGCATGCAGCTCAGCATTCTAAGGGCGTTGCCTGAAGCAACTTGCTCTACTGGATGACTTTTGCTCTGTACCTTTCTTGGAGTCGCACACTGCGCCGGTCGCTCTCCAGAGAGCTGGTGCGCCAGGGGCAAGAGCGGATGACATCAGGGCTCTTTGCAATTGTTTTCCTAGCTGGCCAAATTCCAGCAATTCTACGGGAAAAGAGAATTGATCGGAGAATTGTCTTTTTAGCTGCTTCCCTGGCTTTTATTGTTGAACAATTGTGACTTTATACGATAAGCTTTTATTGATTTTGGTATAAATGTCATTGGTAACTGCTTTGAGAGTTTTGGCTAGGAAGCAGTCTATAAATGTAAGAAATGGTAATAAAAAAGGCATCTCTAGGAAGCAACAAAGGGCCAGCTTTTACTCCAAAGGGATTTCTTCTATAACACGTAACAGTTCCTTTATCATTGCAAGGGGGGGGCATGATTTATGGCAGTTCTGCCAAGTATGGTACTTGGTGGCCAAATTCAGCTTCCTGGCTTTCATTTTAAGAAAAGAGCAAGTTTCTTGACCTTGTGGGTACACAGATGTACATGGAAAGATGTGAGCAATACTACAATTCAGGGCTCTTTTTGTAGAAAAAGCCCAGCAGGAACTTATTAGCATAATAGGCCACACCCAACAGCAGAAACCAATTAGCATATTAGGTCACACTCCTGACAGCACAGCTCATTAGCACATTAGGCCGCACCCCCATGTTACCAGAAGTGTGGTTATCCAGCCACACCCACCTTTTGCTTGTTATTCTGTTTACCTTGTTTGTTGTCAAAACCCAGGGCTTTTTTGTAGCAGGAACTCCTTTGCATGTTAGGCCACACACCCCTAATGTAGCCAATCCTAATGAGTTTCTGCTGTTGGGTGTGGCCCATTATGCTAATGAGTTCCTGCTGGGCGTGGCCAACTTGGGAGCCAGCTGGAACTTCGTTCCTGTGCATTCCTTCCTAAAAATAGCCCTGCTACACTTAACCTTAGCCAAAAAGTGTAATCAGGGCCTGGTAGAACTTCAAAAGGCAAAGAGAGGATGCTGAATAAGATTGCCAGTGACTGGGGGTGGAACCTGGAGAGGACAGGGGCCTCAGCGGGAGTGCAGGGCCCTAGAGTCCACCCTCCAAAGCAGCCATTTTCTCCAGGGAAACTGATATCCGTTGACTGAGTGAGCTGTAATTCCACTGCCAACGTCAGCCAGGCCATAGCCGGGTACCTCCTGCAAGTGCTGGCAAAGCTTGTTAGGGCTTCTCTCACCTGGACTCTGCCTGCCAGAAGCTTCCCAGCACAGTCGCCCACTAGGGACTTGTCCTCTAAGTTCTAAGGGCTGTGAAGACTATATTTTTTTCATTCTGTTGGGTCTCGTGTGATGGCTGAATCTGAATTGTGGGCGGCAGTAAGTCCATTAGGCAGGGACTGCCAACCTCCAGGTGAGGCCTGGAGTTCTCCTGGAATTAAAACTGATCTCCAGACTAGAGGGGTCAATGCTGCTGGGGGGAAATGGCTTCTTTTTAGGGGGGGGGGGCTGCATGGGATCATATCCCTGTTGAGCTGCCACCCAAGGCAACACCTCTAAATCTCCAGGAATTTCCCAAGCCAGAGTTGGCAACCCCACTATTAGGGCAAATGGGCCCGTTCCTTGCCAGTTCAGACAGTCTCCCTCTTAGCCGTCATTACCAGATAGCTTAGGGTGTAGCAGGGTCTGAGAGGGCCCGACCCCTCCTGACAGCTTCCCCTCCCCCTTTAAACCAGGCCCACCTTAAGGACCACATAGCTGCATTGGGCAAGGGTTCCCTCCATGTCTCTCTGATTGGCCAGTGGTTCCATAAGGCTCTGTTCACCAGTCTTTCTTCTTTCCCTGGGAGAAGAGAAGGGAAGGAAAAATGACCAATCAGGAACTCTTTCAGATGGAGAAATGGGAGGGCTAGTAAAGGTAAAGGTTCCCTTGCTTGAAAGCCAGTCGAATCCGACTCTAGGGTTGCGGTGCTCATCTCCGTTTCCAAGCCGAAGAGCCAGCGCTGTCCGAAGACGTTCCCGTGGTCATGTGGCCGGCATGACTAAACACCAAGGCGCATGGAATACTGTTACCTTCCCACCGAAGTGGTACCTATTTATCTACTTGCAATGTCTTGCTTTCGAACTGCTAGGTTGGCAGGAGTTGGAACCAGAGACGGGAGCTCACTCCATCATGCGGCACTCAGGTCTCGAACTGCTGAACTACCGACCTTCCAGCCTGCAGTTCAGCGTCTTAACCACAAAGCCACTGCAGCGTTCCTAATGGGAAGGCTACTAGTACCCAAATGAACTAGTTTATTGTCTCTGTAAAGCTTCCATAAGCTTCTATTTTCTCCCTGTTGAGAGTCAGGCGGCAGGCCTATAACATAGAATGAATCTAGGGTGTTTTTTCCTTCAGTCAGGACATTTGGACCAGTGTATTCAAGTGCATGAGGAGACAGCCATTTTCTGTAGGAGTAAAATTCGAGAGAAGAGAATTTGAAGGTATGTGTCTCACAGTGAAATCTAGCTTCTGTAGTAGCAGAATAAAAGCAGTTTAAGAGAAGCTTCCTTTTAATTAATTTGGGGAGTGGGGGACTGTCCGTCAGCCTTTTCCCTGGCTCCGAGAAGTTGTAGAAGAAGGATTGTGGAAGACAAATTCTTCAGTTAGTTGTTGAACAGAGTATCTAAAAGGTTGGAGATTTATCCTTTTCCCCCAATATAAGCTTCCTTTCCTCAGAAAAAAATAAGACTTTCCAGACAGCAGCAACTCTGTACACACTTGCTTGAGAGTGAATCCTGTTAAATACAGATGGGCTTGCTTCTGGTTATGCAAGTATATAATTGCACCATTAGCAGTAAATTCAAGGTATTCTAAACAGACAGTCGTCTGGTTGCCAGCCTCCAGGTGGGGCCTGGAGATCTCCCAGACTCACAGCTGATCTCTAGACATTAGAGAGTTGTTCCCTTGGGGGAAAATGGCAGCTTTTGGAGGGTGGAGTATTGCATTGTACTCCCAACCCCACCCTTCCCAGGCCATAACCTCAGGTCTCCAGGAATTTTCCCAATCTGGAGTTGGCAACTCTATTTACCAGAACTGTTGAAATGTTGCCTCCTGAAAGGAAAAGTGCAGGGCTCCCAGAAAGTCTCTCTTCTGGAACCAGGAACCCTTAATCTGATTTGGGCTGCTTGTAAGACGTTAACCATCCAGTAGTGAGGAAATGCCATTGACTTGTTAATGTGACCAAAAGCCTTCTGGCTTTGTGTTACTTTCCAAACGGAAAATGAGTTCTTGAGTGAGGGATTTGGTGAGTTGATCAAACCAGCGCCTCTATTGCTCATATTCTTCTGGCTACTGTGTTGTGGGTTTTAAGAAAGCGAGGGGGGGGATTTGACTCCTGCATTGGGTATTCCTGCAGTTGGTGCAAACAGCTGCGAAAGCACACGTTGCATGAAGTTTGTACCTGAATAGGAATCCATGTTCCCCTTTGATCCAAGTGGAGAAATCCCATTGTCTTCTGCTGCAGTGCTGCAAGGGATAAGAACAAAACCCAGAATTAATTGGCTCTGCCTATTGTTGATTTTTCCCCTGCACACTGTTGACCACCTTGCCATTCACCCCAGCCCGCCACCACTTTTGGAATCAACCACTTCTAGTCCCTGAAGATGACTTGCTTTGCAGTTTTTCTCTGGGTGGTTGGCTTTTATCTCTGCCGCTTTGGGTGCTGATGTACTTCATGTATCTGATTTTATTGTTCTTAATTGCTTTGGATTATTTATTGCTGCTTTTAACGTTTTACATAGTTGTTTTCTTAATTAATGTGGCATTTTGTGTTTTCCATTTTTAAACTTTATTGGTAAGCTACTCTGATTACTCTTATTAGAAGGAGAGATCTTTGAAATAAGCCCCGTGTGGCCTACCCTGGGGAACCCAACCCACAGTTTGGGAAGCGGGAAGGCAAGGAGAGGGGATGATGTGACCTGAGCCAGAGAAGGGAATGATGGAGTTAGTGGAGGTGCTTTGCTGAATGACTGAGCAGTGCAGCGTTAAGTGCTTGCAGTCCCAGAGCAGTGCGGCTGGCTGGCAGAATCGCTTCAAGGCCTTATTCTCTTCACTGGCTGGGGCTGAGCTTCTCATTAATCACCCGATTAAGGGGACACGGATGTTGGGCACCGCGCTAAAATGTAAAATCTTTGTTTGCAGCTCTCTGTTTTGTGCTGTCCATCTTTGCCCATTTTGTAGGATGAAATGGGCACCGCGCCTCCCCATAGCATCTGGTCCAGCACCCTGTCTCAGAATGGCCAGCTGAAGTTTCTTGTAGGTGTTATTTGGAGATATGCGGCCTCTGAACATGGAGGGTCCATCTGGCCATCGGGGCTAATGGTTATTTGTAGATTTATCCTCCACAATCTATTTAATCCTCTTTTAAAACCTTCTGTGTCACTTATATCCTACGGCACTTATATCCCATGGCAATGAGCACTTACACCCCAGGGCAGTGAGTTCCACAAGTTATTCTGTCTAGTACATTTCCCCCCACCCTTCAGCCAAGGATCTCAAGATGGCATGCATGGTTCCTCCTTTCCCATTTTAGCCTCACAACAACCCTGTATGGTAAGATAGGCTGAGAGAGAGCTGCAAAACCCAAGGTCACCCACTTCTCCCCTGTCTTCTGTCCCTTTTGTTGTTGTTGTTCAGTCGCACAATCGAGTCCGACTCTTCACAATCCCATGGACCACATCACGCCAGGCCCTCCTGTCTTCCGCCGGCAGGACAGGCTTTTGTCCCTTGTTGTTGTTGTTCAGTCGCACAGTCGAGTCCGACTCTTCGCGACCGCATGGACCAGATCACGCCAGGCCTTCCGGTCTTCCGCCGTCCTCTGAAGTTTGCTCAACTTCATGTTCGTTGCATCGATGACACTGTCCAACCATCTCATCCTTTGCCGTCCCCGTCTTCTTTGACCTTCAATCTTTCCCAGCATCAGGGTCTTCTCCAGTGAGTGCTCCCTTCTCATTTGACGGCCAAAGTATTTGAGCTTCAGTTTCATTATCTGGCCTTCCAGGGAACAGTCAGGGTTGATTTCTTTTAGGATTGACTGATTTGATCTTCTTGCAGTCCAAGGGACTCTCCTGACACTTAAAGCAGATGGGGGGGGGGCATTTCTAACCTGCAGAACAGCAGGAGGGGTAAGAAGAGTCAAACAAAGCAAAATAAATCCTTCCCCAGTGCTGTGGCTCTGATCCACATTGCTTTCTTGCCCTGTGTGCTTCCTTTTTAGGGCCAAATTATTCATTAGGATCACAGTGGCTATGGTATTTCCCCCCAGGTACTCACCAAGGAAAAGAACAGTTTCCATCTCCAGGGGCCTCCTGGAGATCTCCTGGAGTCACAACTGATCTCCAGATGGCAGAGACTGGAGAAAACGGATGCTTTGGAAGGTGCACCCTCCTCCACCCCCAGATCTCCAGGAATTTCACAACCCAGAGTTGGCAATCATATCCCCTCTCTGCATTAGATCTCTTTTGTAAATGAGGGGGCATACTCATTGCTTGGTATAATTGTCAAAAAAACATGGTCCTTTGTGATTAAGTAGAAGCGTTATAATCCCGAGGAGGATGCATTTTAACAGTACCTTTCTTTTTAAAAAATATAGCAATATTTTCATCATCCATATTTTAATACTCTCAAAGGTTAAAGGCACTGCAGTATCATATAACAACAATCGAATTAAAAAAAAACAAACCACCAGCCGCTGCCTGCAGTCTTACAATCCGAAAAATGTCTTAATATTTTCAGGAGATGGTATACAATATAGTACATGTTTTCAGCCTTGTGTATCTATGCATGTTGACTCAGAGGTAAGCCCCGTGGAATTAGCTGTGCGAACTCCAGTAAGTGTGCACAGTAGCATAGTGTACATAGGATTATGGTCATTGTAGGTAACTTTGGGCATGATACAGCCAAAATTAAACACATTGCTATCCCGTTTATATCTGTGGGAGAAAGAAAAACATGTGCTTCAATATCTCACACTGAAATAAGTGTAACTTTGGCTGGAGTGTGTCCAAGGCCAGTTCACCTCCAAGAACCTGGATGGGGTGCCAAATCGGTAGAGGGCAGCATGTGGGAGGGGGCCATTTTGCAGTGGAAAGGAGCCAGTTTGGTGTCGTGGTTAAGAGCGGTATGACTCTGATCCGGAGAACCAGGTTTGATTTCCCACTCCTCCACATGAATCCAGCTGGGTGACCTTGGGTCAGTCACAGCTCTCAGAGCTCTCTCAGCCCACCAACAAGTCTAGCTCGCCTAAAAGAGTTAGAACTTGAGCTGCCGGACAATCCTCGGATCTCCTAACTATACTACACACACTGCCACGCGATAACAATTATTATCTCGCAATGGAGATTGATTCCCCCCCTCCCTGATTCACTTACTGATCCAAGCATAAGGGGAGGCCCCCACAGCTCCTGCTTCCTAGTTCTTCCCTGGTCTTCACCTGCGGCAAGCATCTTGCTTGCTACAGCTTGCATTGGAGAGCGGTAGATGAAACTGCTGGAGAATCTCCAGGTTGCAAAATAACAACTCTATTCAAACCTCTGTATAATACCTATTTTGTAGATTAGGAGTAAAGGCATAGCTGAACCGTGGCCTCCAGGAGCAGGAATTTTGTTCTCAGTTCAGACTACAACATTCAGTCTAAGAGTGTGTGCTTGGCAAGAACCCTCCTGCCTCTGTGTGTGTGTTTTGTTTTGTTTTTTTGCAAGCTAGTGCTAATATCCTGCAGCTAGGCCAGCACCCTGAGCAGTCCCGTCTCTGCTAGGCTGAATTTCTGCAGATTTGCTACAGGAAAGGTATGCCTGCTTTTTCAGAGATACTGCTGTGCAGTTTCAGCCAGGCATAGCAGCACTCTACCTGGTTAGGAAGTGGCTACAATGTGGAATTTAGCCAACCAGTTATATTGTAAAGGTAAAGGTTTCCCTTGCTCAAAAGCCAGTCAAATCCAACTGTAGAGCTCGGTGCTCATCTCTGTTTCCAAGCTGAAGAGCAAGCGCTTTCCGAAGATGTTTCTGTGGTCATGTGGCCGGCATGGCTAGGCACAGAGGCACAGGGAACGCTGTTACCTTCCCACCGAAGCGGTACCTATTTATCTACTTGCAATTTCTTGCTTTCGAACTGCCCTCGTAAATCTCCACATCTCAGGTGCCCGACTCCTTTTGTAGAAGTTCAATAAATCTGCAATTCTAATAGACTTCACTGGAGCTTTGGCCCAGACTGAGAACTCCTGCCAGGTTTGGCATCCTTGCTGGGAGTCTCTTCGGTTATAAACTGAATGAGGTCATGCTCTCAGCAGCCACATGATCTTATTTCTCACTGGGGCAGCGGAGGCAAACAGATGGTGAAGATGAGATAGCTACAGATAAAAGGAAGGAACCCAACAGCTAAATACAAGGGGAAATATGTCAAGACTGGATTGTAAATAGCTACTTGGCTAGTCACTTGCGGCGAGCTGAGATTTTCCTCCAAGCAACCACAGAAGGAAGGTTTTGTAAATTAAATTTTTGTCTTTACTGTTAAGGTTGCAGCTTCTGCATATATAATTCCATGACTTTTCCAAATAGCTCAGCATGGCATACAGGGCTATCCATTCCTCTGTTTTATCCCTGCAAGAACTCTGTGAGGCAATTTAGGTTGAGGGGGAGCAAGCCTGATGGCTTGCTAGGGATTTGAAGCCAAGTCTTGGTTTCACTAGTCAAACCCCCCTACACAATCCTATCATATAGGATACTTGAAGAAGACCTAATATTTGTGTGCTTATTTACAAAGCTATATCAATCATAACTCCTGACACTGCATATGTAAAAATAGGGATCTGTTTGTAGCATCCCAAACATTTCATTTTAAGGTATTTATACCCCACTTTTTTCTCTGACGGATGCGAAGCAGTTTACAGTGGTCTCCCTTCCTCCATTTTATCCTCACACCAATCCTGGGAGGAGGAGAAGATTGGATTTATACCCCGCCCTTCATTACCTGAAGGAGTCTCAGAGCGGCTTACAATCTCCTTTCCCTTCCCCTCCCCACAACAGACACCCTGTGAGGTAGGTGAGGCTGAGAGAGCTCTTTCGAGAACTGCCCTTGAGAGAACAGCCCTGAAAGAACTTGTAACTGACCCAAGATCACAACAGCAGCTGAATGTGGAGGAGTGGGGAATCAAACCCAGTTCTCCTAAATTAGAGTCCGTGCTCCTAAACTGCGATCCTAAACGACTACTGCAAACTGAGGTGGGTTCAGCTGAGAGAGAGTGACTGGCCCAAGGTGACCCAGCAAGCTTCCTTGGCAGAGTGGGAAAGACTGCACGAATCATACCTTTCAACATGTCACAGGCAGAAATAAGGATATGCTTGTGATATTCCAAATCTCATACCAAGGATCATCCCCAGGCACACTTGCGCACACAACAGATTGCTGAAGGTCCTGCGTTCTCCTCACATTTGCTTGCCTTTACTGATGTTAAAAATATGCTAAAAAAAAGAACTTGTCATCTGCAGTTCTGGAGAGTTTGGAAGAGAGCTCAACAGCTATGGCATGTGAATTGGCAGGTACACAGTGTGTTTGTGTGCATGCAATGACGCTAGAGATGCCTCTGCTCTCTGCACCATGATCTAACAGCTAGAGATGCTGGGGAGGGAACTGAATTCTGAAGGATGACAAGTCTAGGAACTGACAATACAGATTTTAATACGCTATCTCACAAATCGGGAAATAGGGACAGTGGCTTTGTCAGAGATAGGAACAGAAAGAAACAGGGACTAACCCTGGTAAACAATGACTGCTGGAGCATGTTTATGATTGAAGTATATAAAATTCCAACGCAAGTGAAAATAGTGGGTTTTCCTTCTTCACAGTTCAGGTGCAATTGCCTCTGGGCCAGTGGCTGACACTTAAGAAAATAAGAAGAGCCCTGCTTAATCAGACCAATGGTCTATTTAGTCCAGAATCCTGGTTCACATACAGTCCAGCAGATGTTCCTGAAAGGCATGGAAGCCAAGGCCTCCATTCTGTTGTTGTGTCTCCCACCAATTGGTCTTCTGCCTCTGAATATCGAGGCTCCATTAAGTAATAATGGCTGACAGCTACAGGTGGACTTATCCTTCATGAATACCTTCCATCTTGCAGCGATCCCTACATCCTCTGGCAGTGAGTTCCACAATCTGATTATACATGATGTGAAGAAGTACATTCTTTCATCGGTCTGTCACTGGCTCTTATACAGGAAACCTGGAGGGAAAGCCCCTTTCTCCATCTTACAGCTTTCTTACAAGATTTTCTCAAGCTTTGGCTGGCTCACAATCTAGTTGAGAATCCTATATCAGCCACAGCTCTTGAGCATGGATAGAGGAGCATGACGTCTTACCTCCAGTTGTATCTGTAATGCAGATACGCCTCCTTTTTTCTTATGGCTGGTTACTAGTGTGACTGGGGAGCATGGCCCTTCAGGTATATGCGTGTGAAGTTCCATGCAGTCACAGCTGATTTATGGCCACCCTGTAGGATTCCCAATGCAAGAAACGTTTCAGAGGTGGTTTGTCATTGCCTTCATCTGCACAGCAACCCTGGACTTCCTTGGTGGTCTCCTATCCAGGCAGGGCTTTTTTTGTAGAAAAAGCCCAGCAGGAACTCATTAGCATAATAGGCCACACCCAACAGCAGAAATTCATTTGCTTATTAGGACACACCCCTGACAGCACAGCTCATTAGCATGTTAGGCCACACACCCCATGTTCGCAGAAGTGTGGTCATCCAGACACACTCACCTTTTGCTTCTTATTCTGTTGACCTTGTTTGTTGTCAAAACCCAGGGCTTTTTTGTAGCAGGAACATCTTTGCATGTTAGGCCACACACTCCTAATGTAGCCAGTCTTAATGAGTTTCTGCTGTTGGGTGTGCCCTATTATGCTAATGAGTTCCTGCTGGGTGTGGCCAACTTGGGAGCCAGCCGGAACTCCGTTCCTGTGCGTTCCTGCCCAAAAAGAGCCCTGCATCTAAATACTAACCGGGGCCGATCCTGCTTAGCTTCCAAGATCTGATGAGATCAGGCTCATCTGGGACATCCAGGTCAGGCAGATTGACATAGCAGACTGCAAGCTTGGTGCTCCCTGATTTTACTTCAGGGGTCAAGGAAGCTCTCCAAGCCCATCCTACCTCAAAAAAAAAAAATCAAGTCAAGCAAAACCCACATTTTTTAAATTTAAAATGTTTAAACATTTAAACAGTTTCTCCATGCAGCCTGCTCAGGATGGGTTACAAACTAAAACATAAGAAAGAGCAAGAGTCCAGTAGCAGCTTAAAGACTAACAAAAGTTGTGGCAGGGGATGAGCCTTCCTGAGTCACTCCTCACTCCTTCAGATAAGTATCTGCCACAAATTTTGTTAGTCTTTAAGGTGCTAGTGGACTTGCTGTTTTCTACTGCTACAGACAGACTAACACAACTACCCATCGTGATCAAAAACATAATAATAATGCCATAAAATTGTAACAATCAATAAACTATTCAGCAATAGCACAAAAACAGTCTAAAACATCTAGCCCTTTGACAGGAGTCTCATAAAAAATACTTATCAGGCTGAAAGTATTTAAAAGATCAACCCCTTCGTTAAAAGCCTGGGTGAAAAGAACTGTTTTAGCTGGATGACTAAAAGATTGTAGGGTACCCACTCAGTCCCTCAAGGTGAGGTAAAGGTAAAGGTTCCCTTGCTCAAAAGCCAGTCGAATCCGACTCTAGGGTTGCGATGCTCATCTCCGTTTCAAAGCCGAAGAGCCAGCGCTGTCTGAAGATGTTTCCGTGGTCATGTGGCCGGCATGACTAAACACCAAGGTGCATGAAACGCTGTTACCTTCCCACCGAAGTGGTACCTATTTATCTACTTGCAATTTCTTGCTTTCGAACTGCTAGGTTGGCAGGAGCTGGAACTAGAGATGGGAGCTCACTCCATCATGTGGCACCCAGGTCTCGAACTGCTGAGCTACTGACCTTCCACAGCCTGCAGTTCAGCGTCTTAACCACTTGAGCCACCGCAGCAGTGAGGTGCCACCACTGAAAAAGCCTTGCCTCCCCCCCCCATTTGCTTTCTTTCCTTCTCTTACATAACTAATTTTGTGTTACAGGCATTAGAGGAAACAGGTCAAGTCTCCTTTCCTCCAGTTACAGCCCTGCTCGACTCTCCCTCCCTCTAACATTTCATTCCTATATCTTCCCCTGGGTATGGATTGCTTTGCCGGATGCTGACCCCGGCTTTTAATAACTTGACTCCTAGCAGTAAATTAAATCCCCAGTAAATTACAGGTCCTGTTTTGCCTTTGGAGACATTTGAAAGGTATTGTTCGTATAGGGTGATACGTGCCCTTGGTTTCTGCCCTGCCCCCTCCCTGCGTCTTGAGACATGGAGGTCAGATTAAAGGAGTGACAGCAGAGTCCACTTGTTACTTCCTCGAAAACCAACCTGAACAGGTGGCAGGCCCGTAGCTACGGTGGACCATTTTGGGGCTCTGCCCCCTCAAATGTGAGGCATGCCCCACAATAGCTGCTGCCACTCTCCTCCTCCACCCTCCCTTCCCTCCCGTGACATTAAAAGGGCCCTCCATCTGATCGGCGGAGCACGTGACCCACTGATCAGCTGGAGGGCCCTTTAAATCTTGCAGCTGCCCCTCTCTCTCCCCTCCTCCAAGAGGTGAGGGGGGGGGGGGCTGCTGGCTGCACACCTTCCCTGAACTCCAAGCAGCGATTTCACCACTTGGAGTTTGGGGGCCCACACCTGAACTCCAAGTGGGTTCAGGGAAGGCATACGACCACTCCTCTCCCTCCTCCCCCTCCCCTGTTGCCCCACAAAACTTCCCCATGCCCCACCAACACGAAATTTCTAGCTACGGGGCTGACACGTGGCCTTTTATCACATGCCCTGCAAGGTTTTTTGGTTGGCCAGGGTGTCTTCCGGCCATAGCTTGGCAGTAGTACAAAGGCTGAATCCCTGTTTGAGGTTACTAAGGTTGTGACCTTGAGTCCTGGCAGACAGTAATCCACTTTGGAGGAATCTGCCAGGCGCTGACTGATGATGTCACTGGCCTGCGTGGGTTTGCAACAGCTGTCTTATGCAAATCAGACCTTCTCTTCTTCAGCCATTGCTCAGCAATGGCCAAAGTTATACATGTGGTCTCGGAAGGGGGGGGGGAACCCTCCTGTTGCCTTGCATTGATGATGGATTAGCACTGTAGCGCACACTCACAACACAGCAGGGGGGGCTCTGGGTCTTCTGACTATATTTTTTTCCTTAGGGAGAGCTCAAGGGAGTCTGTTCTTGGCGATAATTGCTTCATTCAGAACACAACATTTTACTGTGCCTTTGTGGCTCTTAATAAACAAAAGGTGGAGCAAATAATTACAGCTCAGGTCTTGGTTCCCAGGAGGAGAGGCCTGGTCCCAAATGCTTTAAGTATGTACACAAATAATTATCTGCAAAGGGCGGCTGTTTTGGAAGCACAAGAAGGTACAGGACAGAGAGGAGGGTGCTTCTTGGCTGCAGGATAGCCTGTATTAGGGAAGGTGAACGTTCTTAGCAAAGTACGAGGGCTGTCTCTCGGATGTAGCCGAAATGAAATTGCAAAACTGGAATAAAAATGGTGACTAATTGACACAGATATACTCTTTCAAAGCTCATAATGACCCATTTACACGACATCGATATAGAAACGGAAACTATCCTGGGATTCTGCCTGCATTTGTTTCAATAACTATGCTATATTTTCAAGATATTTTTGGTGTTGCTGTACAGTAACGATTGCTCGCTTGGTATCTTATAACAATTCAGTTAGTGTTACCAACAAGTTTTGTTTTTGCTTGTTTTAAAGCAAAGGGGATTGTGCCTTTGGCATGCATGCCTATAGTGTAAGACCAGTTTAACTGTTTATGACAACTACAGCCAGTCAACAGGATGAACCAGGGGTTTGGCCAGACAAAAGAAGCCATTCTTTCCTTGCCAGCACCCACCTCTATGGTGTCCTCCCCTATTTTTCTGGCTCCAGTGGCCCCACGCACGGCTGTATTTCGTTGCTAAGGCTGTCGAGTCCCATTGATTATTGAGCCTAGTTTCTCTGGTCTCCTTGGTTACACCATTTCTTCAGCATCTCGCTGTCTCCATGTGCCGGTTGCAGGGTGGCTTCTTGCTGACAGACATGGTTTACAGGGTTAAGGAGCAGACTGGAACCCCCTCCCCCAGCAGTCTACATAAGGTTTTCAAGCATGCAGTTCACCCCCTTCATCGCCCAGAGATTTAATCCCTATTCCCAGCAGGGAGGGAAGAGTCTGGGGTTAGTGTACCAAGAGGCCACCCTGCGCGCGGATGTAAATGGTTGCAAAGTGCTCAGGAGACCCAGGGCCATTACTCGAAAATTGATTTTTTTGGAGATGCTAACTCAAACCAGCTAGCAACGCACCTCAGCTGAAGGGAATGCGGATAAGAGCGGGTGATCCGAGCAAGAAGGGGGCAGGCAGCACCGTGAAGCCGGGATTGGATTTTTTTATTGAATTTCTAAAATCTGTGTGACTCTTTGTGACATTACTCGGCTCTCCGGATGATGGATCAGCCAGTGCTGCACAGGAGAGAAATATATTTGCGTTCAGAGAGATTTCCTAAGAAAGGGCCACCCACTGGTATCAGTTGGCTGACTGGAAGAGACATGTGGTGCCGTACTGGGAGTTTTTGTACAGGGACTTTGGGGAGGGGCGTACTCCTTTTAGGTTTTTAGAGCCAAGTGGGGGGCTGGGTCCAAACTAAACTTCCCATCAGTAGAATGGAATTTTCTTGCTGCCGCAGCCTACTCATTGATACAAAATGCTCCCTCTGGGGGTTATGGGCCCCTCAGCATGGGGGTGGTGGGGGCTGGGTCTGCAGCAAGAAGGGGGAGTGGGTGGGAACTGCCAATTTAGTCTGGATCCAGCCCTAGGTGTTACGCAACAGATCCATATCACAGCCGCACCGCCTGATGGTTTTATTAACATTCAGCAAGCTTGAGTCGAGGAATGGCAGGAGAGATTTCTTAATCCGACTGTTTATCTGTTCAGCGCCCCCCTCCCACTGCTGTTCTACCAACGGGGGGGGGGGAATAGAGATAGATGGAAGGAAAAAGAGTTGAGGTGCCCCCCTCTTCTTCCACTCAAATGCTCACTGCCCCCCATGGCTGCTTTTCATTTAAAAAAATCATCAAGAGACCGCTGCATGCCCCTGCCCATAGACTATGTAGTCAGGCTCTTAGAAAGCCAGTAAAAAACATGGCTGCTCAGCCAAGCATTTGCCATTTAACTGATGCTATGGAGGAAGCGGCTGTTGACGGTTTTTAATTAAACTGGGTTTGAATTGCTGATTCTCCCTCCCCCCTCCGCTCTTGCAAGCATTTGTGCCTCTAAAGTAGGGTGGACATTTTAAAACATTTTATGTTCCTCTTTCCATCTTAGCCCCCTTGCCACACCCTTCCTGCCCCACCTTTTTTTTTTTTAAGGTTGCCAGCTCCGGGTTGGGAAATACCTGGAGTTTGTGGCAGTGGAACCTGGGGAGAGACCTCAGTGGGGTACAGTGCCATACCGTCCACCCTCCAAAGCAGCCATTTTCTCCAGGGAAACTGATCCCTGTAGTCCGGAGATAAATTGTAATCCCAGGAGGTCTCCAGGTGCCACCTGGAAGCTGGCAACCCTGCTTAGCTTCTAACAATACTGTTAAACCAGCCTTATGAACACATTCACAAGTCAAGTGCTCTGTTCATCTATTGGGGGACCTGAGTGATGGTAGCCAGTGTCTTTTCATTTAATTATTTATTTATCTATTATTTTATTCTGTTCAATTTATAACCTGCTCTCCTGGAGACCGGCTCAGAGCGGGTGACAACAGTTTGGAATATACAATCTAAAACCTCCTAAACATTACAAATCGATAATTAATCAATTTCAATAAGTACAATAAAATCAGTAAAAATGATGACTGTAGAATCTAAGATGGCATAAAACTCACGTGGAGGGGCAATATATAGTCATCTGATAAGAAGGGAGAAAGGGGGGGAGAGGAGAAGGAGAAGGAGGGGGAGGCCAAAGCTAGATGAAACCTAGAGCCAGTTTGGTGTAGTGGTTAAGTGTGCGGACTCTAATCTGGGAGAACCGGGTTTGATTCCTTACTCCTCCACTTGCACCTGCTGATGTGACCTTGGTTCAGTCGCAAGCTCTGGCACAGCTGTCCTTGAAAGAGAGCAGTTTGTGTCAAGAGTTCTCTCAGCCCCACCCACCTCACAGGGTGTCTGTTGTGGGGAGGGGAAGGGAAAGGAGTTTGTAAGCCGCTCTGAGACTCCAAGTGAAGGGCGGGGTATAAATCCAATCTCTTCTTCTCTTCTCTCCTCCTCCTCTTCTTCTTCTATTGACAAGGAGCCCATCGGTGCCCTCAACCATAGGCCTGGCGAACAACTCTTGTTTTGCAGGCTCTGTGGAATTGCACCAGCTCCTGCAGGGCCCTGATCCTTCCTGGAAGAGTGTTCCACCAGGCTGGAGCCAGGGCCAAAAAGGCCATTGAAGCAGCACCCTTCTCTACATCTGTGGCAGTAGGGTTGCCAAGTCCATCTTCCGCCCCCAGTGGGGGACTTTGGGGGTGTTCCTGGAGGGGGCGGGGCATCACCGACGTGATGATGTCATGTTGGGGACGTCTGCCACCACCACCCCGCCCGCGCGCCCGATCTCCAGAAACGCCAATTTCCTGCATTTAAAGGAGCCGGCGTTTCCCTTTTAAGTGCCGAAGCTGGCATTTCCCTGCAAGCCCGATCTCAAGCGGGGATCAGGCTTGGGAGGAAATGCGGGTTCCATGAACTTAAAGGCAGCCACCCCTCTATCTCAAGAGAGAAGGGAGAGGGGTGGCTGTGGGTGTTGGGGGCAGGTAACCCCCCCCAAAACGGGGGACCCCTGGCAAACCGGGGGGGGGGGTTGGCAACCCTACAGTTGGAGGAGCAACGGATATATTTATTCTATTTGCAGCCTGTTTTACAGATGGTGGCTCAGTTCAGCCATAATATGAGAAACATGGTTTCTCTCAATGGTGGCTAGTTTGAAAGCCAGGCTTCACTTCTTGGACCAACATTCCATTCCTGGTTTTATTTGATGCGGGTTTCATTTCCCCGCACTCTTTCCCCTACTACCCTGTGAAGACCGCACTGGTATCGCAGCCTGCCTTTCAATGAGGGTGGTGCTACCCGTGAACAAGCTAACAAGAAACCAAGCCTGTCATCATCTGTCCGTGATGTAAAAGTCAACATTAACAATAATAACAACAACCGTGTGTCATCAAGTCATAAGCGACTCCTGGTGACCTCATGACCATCAAGGCAAGAGTTGAGGGGAGGTGGCTTGCCATTGCTTTCATCTGTATAGCAACCCCAGTCTTCTTTGGTGGTCTTCCCATCCCAGTACTGACTATTGCCAACCCTGCTTCGCTTCCGAGCTCTGACAAGATTTATTTATTCATATTCACTTATGTTATTCAGGGTCTGCCTTTCTCACAGGGACTCGAGGCAGATTACGCACAGTGAGTCAGCACAGTCAACAAAATGGGACATTCAATAATCGATGCATTAGGACTGTAGAAGTTTGGAACCACCAGAAAGGAACAGAAGCGTACCTTAAGTATTAACATGGCACATTAAGCGGTACAGAAATTACATAATAGCAGAGGTCATTTCGGGGGGGAACGTGGGGGAACGCAGTTCCCCCGGGTGAGGTACGGGGGGTGGGGCACATGACGAAGCCCCGCCCCCTGCTTCCGGCCACCCCGCTTCCGGCCCTCATTCAGCCAGGAGGAGGCAGGAGAAGAGGGAGGGTAAGTTGCTCCCCCCCCGCCTCTCCCCACCCCTGCCTGCCTGGGGCCTGGGAGGGCCTTTGCAGGGCTTCCTTGCACTCCCGCTGGCCTTGCAGGTCCACTGCTGGGCCCCTCATGGGGCTCGGCAGTGGAGCTGCAAGGCCAGCGGTGGCGGCCAGGACCGTTGGGGGCGGGGTGTGTGGCCTTATGACACATTTCCGGTAATGTCAGGGGGGGTGGCCTTATGACACACTTCCGGTGATGTCAGGGGGTGTGGTGTATGCTAATGAGTTATGCTAATGAGTTCCCCTAGCTCTTTTTCTATGAAATGACCCCTGCATAATAGGATCCTACTTGCAAGACGCTATACACAACGGTACAGAGCAAAAGTCCCAATCATTTCTCCAAGTAAGTCTGTGACCCATTTCGTACAGCACAGCCTTATTACCTGCATGGAAAGCCCTCTCGAATAGTTCAGTTTTGCATGGTCTGCAGGAGGCCGGGAGAGCGGGAGCTTTCCTGACCTCCTCGGGCAGGCCATTCCTCAAGGTGGGAGCCACAACGGAGAAAGCACAGGTGTGCGGGCAGGTGTTGATGTTGCCCATTTGCAAGTCGGCACCTGCAGAAGCCCCTGCTGATGTGAGCAGAGTTGTCATGGTGGAGCACAGGGAGAGAGGTGGTTCCACAAATAGGAGGGGCCAAGACCATGAAGGGCTTTGTATGTCATAGCCAATACTTTAAACTGAGCTTGGTAACAAATGGGCAACCAATGGAGCGTCTACAGAATGGGAGTAATATGCATACTCCATCTAGCTCCCGCTAATAGACAAGCTGCAGCATTCTGGACAAGATCAGGCTGCTCGTTAGTACTAAACCGCCTTCAAACCCAGATTTTTAGCAAAGAGAGCCAACATGAGATTCCTGTCCTTTGGAGAGCAGAGCCCTTTTGTCACTGCACAGAACACAAACCAGGGGGAAAAGAGAATTGACTTTGCTTCTGGCCTTTCTGTTGCTGCCAGAGGCCAGTTCTTGCCTGACTGATGCATAGTGACAGGAGTGTCCTGCAGACCAAATGGTCTCCAGATAGCCCTGCAGGGGAATGTGTCCTGTGCTCTGTTTTTCCCTCCTGGAGCTTGGTTCTCTCTCTTTCTCTCTTATACGCCAAAGAGCAGATGCAGGTTTTCAGTTTCCCCTGCAAGAGCAGAGAAGCGCTTGGTTGCTGGATGGGCAGATCAGTGTTAATCTCTGAGAACGGGCAGGCTTAGCCAACAGCCACGGAGCGAATGCATAAGCGGAAGGCTGCAAATGAGGGCTGACAGTCGACCAATTATCGAGCGTGCTCTGCAGACACTTCGGTCACCCATGCTTGTTATGGTCGAGGTGAGGCTGAGCCACGCTGGACTTGAACATGCTCCCTACCCCTTGGGGAGTTTTTAAAAGATTCTTTTCAGAGTATATCCTTCAAATATTCATTGCTCAGAAATTGCAGTGTCCAAGGGTGACTTTGTATGTCTGAATGAATCATTGTGATTCAGACGGGGTTTTGTGACATGTATGCATTTAGAAAATCCATGCGCCCTCTTCACTCAGAATGGGGATTGCATGTATCGGGAGTGTCGTGGGTGGAATGCCCTCATGATAGGTGTGGTTGCAGGGGGTCCACTACGTATGGATGTGCTGTCTGAAAAGACCTGCTGTCGTCACCCAGTGTTTTTGATGTTATACATTCAGCTCTCAGTGATCACACCATAAGAAATCTCTGCTGGATTTGATGAACGTACATGCCCATGTACATGTACTATGCACATTTTCACATGAATTTGCTGTTAATTGGAGAAGTGGTAAAAGAGCAGGCATTTCTTCCCCTTGCCATCATGTGCATGGTAAGAAGTTAGGCAAGGGCTTTGTGTGTGTGGCTGTGCACGCGTTGATCTTTGCATGATTCTTGAAAGGTGCGGGGAAAGGAAATCTCGTTAATCCAGCCAACGGGTTTGTAGCAGTTTGTGCAAAGCCCTTATGTCCCTTCATATTCATAGGGGAGAGGAAGGATCACCTTCCTTAATGTGAAAATGTCTGTTGGAATGTAAAGAAGCAAATTGAAAGCTGCAGACAGGCAAGGCTTTTTAAAACAGGACTTATTGATGAACATAAGAACATAAGAGAAGCCAATGTTGGATCAGGACAATGGCCCATCAACTCCAACACTCTGCCACACAGTGGCCAAAAATACCAGGGGCCATCAGGAGGTCCAGCAGTGGGGCCAGGACACTAGAAGCCCTCCCACTGTTGCCCCCCCCTAAGCACCAAGAATACAGAGCATCACTTGCCCCAGACTGAGACTTCCTATCTATACCTTGTGGCTAATAGCCACTGATGGACCTCTGCTCCATATGTCTATCCAATTCCCTCTTGAAGCCGTCCATGCTTGTAGTTGCCACCACCTCCCGTGGCAGTGAATTCCATGTGTTAATCACTCTTTGGGTGAAGAAGTACTTCCTTTTCCAGGGCTCTTTTTGTAGAAAAAGCCCAGCAGGAACTCATTACCATAATAGCCCACACCCAACAGCAACACACATTAGCATATTAGGCCACACCCTGACAGCACCACTCATTAGCACATTAGGCCACACCCCCATGTTACCAGAAGTGTGGTCATCCAGCCACACCCACCTTTCCCTTCTTATTCTGTTTACCTTGTCTGTTGTCAAAACCCAGGGCTTTTTTTGTAGCAGGAACTCCTTTGCATGTTAGGCCACACACCCCTAATGCAGCCAATCCTAATGAGTTTCTGCTATTGGGTGTGGCCTATTATGCTAATGAGTTCCTGCTGGGTGTGGCCAACTCAGGAGCCAGCCGGAACTCCGTTCCTGTGCGTTCCTGCCCAAAAATAGCCCTGCTTTTACCCATTCTAACCAGACTGCTCAGCAATTTCATTGAGTGCCCACAAGTTCTTGTATTGTGAGAAAGGGAGAAAAGTACTTCTTTCTCTCCCTGCTCTATCCCATGCACAATCTTGTAAGCTTCTATCACAGTGGTGGTGAACCTATGGCACGGGTGCCAGAGGTGGCACTCAGAGCCCTCTCTGTGGGCACCTGTGCCATCGCCCCAGCCAGGCCCAGACCATCATTCAAGTGTCAAATTCTCTGCCAAATAATTTTAAGTAAATGAAAGCATTTGGGATTGCTTTCCTTACTTTGTTTGGATCATCTTAAGTTAATGTATGAGTTGTTTTTTCCTAAAGTAAAACCTCAGTATTCAGGTTAAATTGCCATGTTGGCACTTTGCAATAAATAAGGGGGTTTTGGGTCGCAGTTTGGGCACTCGGTCTCTAAAAGGTTCGCCATCACTGGTCTATCATGTCATCCCCAAGTAGTCATCATTTCTCCAAGCTAAAGAGCCCCAAGCACTTTAACCTTTTATCATTCTAGTTGCCCTTTTCTGCACTTTTTCCAATGCTATTATAAGGAGTATTGAGAAAAAATTGTAAATTTGTAAAGGGGAAATGAGAAAAATTTGTAGAGAAGTTCATCCATAGCTACATGGATCTTTCATGTTCAGCAGCAGTGTACCTCTGAATATAACTTGTCAAGCAGGGCACTTGGCCTCTATGCCCTCCTTTTGGGCCTGCCTGGGTCATCTGACTACCTGTTTTGTGGAACTGGAATAGGTAGACTTTTGGTCCAGGCCAGCAGGGCACTTTGTAAGGGATTAAGACAAGCATCACTTTTCACAGTGTATACAAATATTCTTTGACTCCTTGCCACCTTGAACCAAATAGTTTGAAGATGAGACACAACATGCATAAGAATTCTGTTTTCAAACTACTTTCACCTCTGTGAAAAACGTATCATGTCCCCGGACTGAATCTGATGCATCTCCATTTTCAGGGGTACTTTAAGTGTTGCTGTGACTTTGAGCATCACTGAAGGGCTTAGATGGCAGTCATCCCACATATTTTTCTTCTGGACTTCTGTTGCATGGCAGCACAAGAGATCTGCAACCTCTGTGCTTTTGTCTCCAGCTGCAATTACCCGAGCTAAACGGATGCAGATGATGGTAATAGGATGCTAACACGGTCTGTGTGTAAAGCCGATTCCAAGGGTCTAATTTTCATCAGCACAGCCTGACTTTTTATAGCAACTGGAAAATGGAAGAACGACTAATGAGCTGTAATTCTGAAGAGCTTCTGCCTTGATTGAGACTAATTATTTTTATAAAGGGGAAAAAATTAAAAATGCGAGACAGGGTGGGGAGAGAAATATGTGGCGTTAAATAATTCATGCACCTTTTCTTTTTTCTTTTCCCCGAATAACAGAAATATGTAAGGAGATTACTGTAGAATAACAAGAGGAAATGTGCAGGCACACAAAAGCTTATACCCAAAAGAAAACTTTGTTGGTCTTAAAGGTGCCGCTTGTCTCAAACTTCTATTGCTTCAGACCAATACGGCTCCCCACCTGGGTCCATCCTCTGTTAAGGATGGGACTCACAAACCTTGCTAATTGGTAGAATTTTTGGCTAGAATTAGATCCTGAATAAAAACTTGGCCGGTAAAGAGGATTGAGAGAGTCAAGTCTAGGAAAGAATTTGGTCTAGAGAAGCACCGGCATAAAGTTTGTGGGGACTGCGGGGCACCAGCTTTCCCGAAATTTCCCAGAAGGCTCTTTAAAAGGTTATGGCTGCGCTATTCTCGGCAGTAGTTGCGACGCCCGCAAGGGGGGGCGAAACGTTCTTCTGCTTCCCTGAGCCCTGGGTGGTGGCCTTGGTCTCGTAGGGGCAAATTCCACCTCTCACGCGAGAGGTCATTCTGGCTCCCCCAGCTGTCCTGAGGGGCTCTTTAAAAAGTTATGGCTGCCGCCGCCGCTTTCAGCAACAGCTGCAACCACGGGGGGG
>NW_015175359.1:854091-939138 GCF_001447785.1 Gekko japonicus
CCACAGCCATTTGAGGGGAAAACATAGAGTTTTCCCCTCAAATGGCTGTGGCCCCGCCCCAGCGTGTGACGTCACATCCGGGTGACGTAGATGCGGTGTGCGCCCGCGCACTGGGTGATGGCCAGGGATCCCCCGCCGAGAAGGTAAGGGAGATTTGGCAACCCTACCAGGCCCAGCCCCCCCCCCCCGGGAAATTGGAAAGTCTACGCCCTTGTAGAGAAGACACAAACTGTGGTCACACTCATTAAATAATCCACTTTCAATCCACCTTCAGTGCACTTTCCAACTGGATTTTACTGTGTGAACTGGCAAAATCCAGTTAGAAAGTGGATTGAACATGGATTGTTTAGTGTGTGTGATCGCAGCCACAGAGCAGAGAAAGGGTGTTGTACAGAAGCAATGCAAGTGTAAGAGCAGTGTGCTGTGAACCTAAAAATCCCAGTATTCCATGCTCTAAATGAATTCTACATTTGAGAAATCCAAATTCTGGGCCAGGAGACCTCTGAACCTTTACCTGTATAAATTAAGCAAATAAACCAGTTTACATGGCTTCTCCTATTCTGCATAATGTATTCTGCAGTTCTTACTGTTTTGCATAATGTTTTCTACTTTTCCTAGTCAAAGAGACAAGGAGGTATGCAGGCCACTGAACCACTGCCCCCAGTGACTAGAAACATTATTTGGTCACTGCTGTGCTGTGAAAGCAGAAAATATAATCTGAAGTATCTCTCTGCTGACCTAGGAACTATTTATTTACAAGAATTCTCTGGAGGATCCAAGGCAAAATTTAAAACTTGTGCAATCAAATAACAAAACCTTATTCTGGTTTGTCTTTTGGACTTAGATCCTCCTGTATGCTTTATGGCAACTGGCTACTGACAGGAGCGAAGTTGATATAAAAGTTGTCATAAAGCACTCCGATGAAAAATGCAGTGAGACGCAGGGACACGCTGGATGACAATCTCTTTTCTTATTCCAAGAATCACTGCCACAACAGTAGTGCCCCCACATATGTTGTTGAAAACTCTGTTCCACCTGCTGCATGCAGCATTCCTTTATTAATTTGTTTATTTTTATTTATTTTAAAATTTTAGCCACCGTTCTTTAGTACAGAGCTCAAGGCAGCTTATAAACTTAGATAAGAGACATTGGATAAAATACATTAAAAACATACAACTGACATTTAAAATCACTAATCAGGACTGCTACTAAACTTAACCAAGTGCAGTCCTAAATAAACCATCCCTAAATATGCAGCCATCAGAGTGCATTAAAGAAGCACAAATATAATTTGCCTGATAATGGCTTGTCAGCATCTAAAAATAATTCTCACCATCTCTGGCATGTGAAACAGTAGGTTGTGCACTACATGTAGTCTTCGCGTTCATGCACAAGCATTTGTGTGCATGTGTCATACAGGCTAGGGGCATTTGTCTTCTACTTCCTCCTTGGTAGATACCCAAAGGAGGAGGGGGCAGTATGCAGGAAGAAAGCTCCACAAACTCACACTAGCAAAATGTTAATGCCTCTCTCCTGGTAAAAACAGTCATTTACCAAGGACTGGTCTAAAAAAATGACTGTCTCTTGTAAGGTTGGAGTGTTCACATAGTTCCCCCACACGACATCTGCCACATCTGTAAGTGAGGAAATCAGAAAAGCTAAACCAGCACATCAAGCACCAGAATTCACTTGCATTATCAGCACAAAGGTCCATTTAGGCTAGCATCCTGTCTCCAACAGTGGCCAGCCAAATGTCCACAGGAAGGCCACAAGCAGGGCATGAAGGCAGCATTGCTTTTATGCTCTTCATCCCTCACCACTGTATTCAGAGGTTACTACCTCTGAATGTGGAGGTTCTATTTAGGCAAAATGAAAACCTCAAGTAGACTAGCTGTGTAATAAAATTCCAAATATATGGCAATAAATATTTCATTCACTTTCTCAGTAACAGCCCTATAAAGTAAACTCAGTGGGTTTAGAAGGATGCAACTCTGTTTAGGATTGCAGGAACTAAAGTGTTCATTGCCTTGAAGACACTTTATTGGTCCATGTCTGAGTAGGGACTTGAACTGAATAGTCCACTAGTCTGTATTCAGTCAATGACTGTAAACAAACGATCAGTATTGAAGGAATTCGGGGGGGAAGTGGCATGGTTAATCTCCACATTTCTCATAGTTACACACACAACTCTTTTGTCTCACTGGCATGTGGGATCAATCAGGTTTTGCAAGTTTCTGGAATGACACCAAAAAAAACAAACCCTGCAAGACCTGATGAACTTGGAAGGAGTGTAGGTACCATGGATGGTTCTGTCTCTCATGTCAGATTCACTACTTTGAAGGAAACTTGTCATAGGGCTAGAGACAAATGTTTCCTGTGCTAATGCACTAACGGGCCTTGCCAAGTATCAAAGCCATTATCATCCATCCTTTTTCTGGCCCTACAAGCATCCTGGAGCAATCAAGGAAGGAAGGTCTCCTTCTGATCTCTTCAGCAGTCACAGTCTTGTCCCCCTACCTCCCTGTCATGAACAATGCATACATTATGCCAGAGGTATCATCAGCTAATCAGGGTCAGCTCTGGTTAGTACCTAGATGGGAAACTACCAAGGAAGTCTGCGGTTCCTTCAGAGAGGCTGGCAATGGGCAAACCACCTCTGAACATCTCTTACCAATAAGGTCACCATAAGTTGGCTGTGACTTGATAACAAAAAACCCCAAAAAAACCACATGCTGCACTGTGGGGAAAAAGATGAGACTCCCACAGATTCCAAAGAATCCTCTGGTCAACACAGGTTCACAGCCATGGTTTAAGGGGCCTGACAGTAAGTGTAATCTGCTAGCAGTGAGGAAGTGGCCTTTTCTCGCAAGGGCAAAAAGAGACTCCTAGTGCTTCGGTCTCTGGCTGATTGTTCCACTGTTAGATGAGTGGCTCAAAATGTATCTTCATTGGGTGCCAATTGTTAGTGGATAGTCCTCTTGCAGTTCTCTGAAGGATGCATGAGAGCTTGGAGAAGTAAACTCCTCCCAGCAGAGGGCAGGGGTATGAGGGAGAAAGAGAAGAAAAACCAAGTGTCCATGTGGTACAGTGGTTAGAGTGGCAGGCTAGGATCTGGGAAACCCACGTTCAAATCCCCATTTGGGTCAGTCAGCCTCTCTCAGCCTAATCTACTCCACAGGGCTGAGGTTGCCCTGTGATCAGCCACTTTGGATCCCAGCTGGGGGGGGAAAACCAGGGTACAAGTATCTAATACAAATAAATAGGGCTGTTGATAGCTGCCATGGGCCTCCACATAAAGATTCCCTTTGGAGGCCCTCCCTTGCATCACCCAACATGCCCCCCCCCAATCACATGAAAACAAACTGCATGATTTCCCAAACTCAAGAGCCCCCAGAGAGACTAGAAGCCCCAGGATTTTCTCCTTTTCCCTCTTGGCAGCTGCAGCCGCAGGTTTTGAATCTGGGAAAACACAGGGACAAGCAGGGTGCAGGATCATTCTCCTTGGGCTGTGGCTCAGTGGTAGAGCATCTGCTCTACCCAGGTTCCCAGGTTCAATTCAGAAGGACCCATCCCTAGTAGCACTGCCGCCCCCAGAACTTCCCATCACCTAGAGAAGTGGGCAATGTATAACATTACCAATGGCAGGCAGGCCCTTGCTGCCATTCATTTGTTCTTCTTCTTGTGTGGTACACCCCCCAGTTGCATGCATAATTTGTATAGGCCACAGAATTTGGGGGTATATATGCAGAATTTGGATTGTTAGGAAAATAATTTGATTTTTTTTTTTAATACTCAGAGTATATGCAGCCCTGACAATGACTCACTCTGGCAGGTATCCAAAGACAAGCATCTCCTGTGGATGGGTTACATACCAGATGTGCATCATTTCAATCTCTGTGTCTTCCTTAACCATTCTGTTTTTATGCTGTCCCTGTCTGTGTTGCTGTCCCTTTCCCCAAGAATCTGCCGGCTTCAGAGACATGTACTCCAAGGCCTCCTTCATGCATCACCGCAATGACGCAGTAGCCAATGAGCCCCATTCAGATAACAGGGCACAACGAATGAATGAATGGAGGGGCAGGGAGTCTGAACAACACATACATGCACTCAACTGCATTCACATTATTCCCTGCTGTGTAATCTGTACGCTGTTTATGCAAGGTAAAGACCTACACATACAACTGGTCAGCCAGCTCTGCTCAAAATTCCTGAGGAACGTCTGATGGTATATTATAGTAGCTTAGAAAGTAAGTTGTGGTCTGATTGGGTTCCTGGTTCAGGTCCCACCTTCGTCATGAACTTGCTAGGTGGCCTTAGGCAAACCACCCCTCCCTAATCTGCAGCCTGTTGATTCTGGCCTGCCTAGGAGGGCTGTTTTCAGTACTGCGACAAGATAATGTAAGTGAAGTGCTTTGAACACTGGAAGCCATCTATAAGTGCCATGTGTTGTACCCAGATCAGGGATGAGGAACAGTTGCCACAATCGTGACATGTGCACACCCACCCACATCCGCCCATCCCTTCACACATTTGTGTTTGTTCTTATTTTCCACTTAAAATAAATTCTCAAAATGATTTACAGCTCAAGATTTTTAAAAAAAAATCGGCAAAAGCAATATGAATGCAGTATAAAAATTAAAATGAACCTTAAAATGCGCAAATCCGGCACATGAAGACATGAAGCTGCCTTATACTGAATCAGACCCTTGATCCATCACAGTCAGTATTGTCTACTCAGACTGGCAGCTGCTCTCCAGGTTCTCAGGCAGAGGTCTTTCACATCACCTACTGCCAGATTCCTTTTTAAACTGGAGATGCTGGGGACTGATCCGAGGACCTTTTGCAAGCCAAGCAGAGGCTCTACCACTGAGACACAGCCCTTCCCACAGCAGATGTCAGCAACATAAGTGGATTCGTAACCAAGCAAAGTTTTTGTCAAAGCCGATGGATGTTGTCACATCGTAGTGGAAGGAGCAAAGAAGGGGAGAAATGGGAGGGGGGGCCCTCCATGAAAAGTCCTTCCTGTTCTCTGGAGGTGGAAATGAATGCACATGGTAGAGGAAGTGGGGTCACAGAAACAAGCTCCATGACTAACTAGCATGTGTTCATTGGAACAAAGTTATTTATTTATTTATTTTATTTTATTTCATTTATACCCCACCCTCCCCGCATGCGGGCTCAGGGCGGCTTACAACCATAAGGCACAGCGTGCAATAAAATACAATAAAACGATTTAAAACGATTTATACATGGGCGCGCCCAAGGATCCCGCGTGACTAAAACCCTCTCTCCATATTGCACATACCCTTTCCATTCCAGGGGAGGTTACTGCGGCCCCCTGATGTTATTAGCCACTTAACCTCCGGCGGTGCTGTAAAAACGGTCCCCGTTGATGGTAGTGGTAGCTGCGGCGGCTCCTATTTGAAAGCCTGGCGGAAGAGCTTTGTCTTGCAGGCCCTGCGGAACTGCAACAGGTCCCGCAGGGCCCTGATCTCTTCCGGGAGCTCATTCCACCAGATAGGAGCCGCCACCGAGAAGGACCTGGCCCTAGTGGCCGCAAGCCTGGCCTCTTTCGGGCCCGGGATCGCAAGGCGATGTAGCAACCCCGACCGAAGTGCTCTTTGGGATCTATGTGGGGCAAGGTGGTCCCTCAGGTATGCTGGACCCTGGCCATGTAGGGCTTTAAAGGTAATGACCAGCACTTTGAAGCGAATCCGGTATGCTATAGGCAGCCAGTGCAGCGCTTTGAGCACAGGCTGGATGTGATCCCATTTCGAGACACCAGCAACCAGCCTGGCCGCCGCATTCTGCACTAGCTGCAGCCTCCGAATCAGCGACAAAGGCAGCATATGTAGTATGTATGTATGCGCATATTCATACATACAGTTCTCCAGGGTCTCTGGAAGTGGGGGATCAGGTGTACATAATTTCCAAGAGCTGAAGTCACCTTGGATATCCAGGGAACCAGGGAAGGTCTTGGTCAGGGTTCGTAGACACATCCCTGTTCTAATTAAGCATCTTTTGTGTGTTGCTCCGAGTGTGATTTGGTCCAAATGTAGTGGGGAGGGGGTAGAGGGAATAATTTCCCTGGGTGGCCTGTAGGGGCTCTGGGCAGTCCTGCAGCTATCTCCATGCGTTCAGGAACCTTGGATCTACCTTGATTCCATATCACATGGAGATAAACTTAATAGAGTGCAAAGAACATGAACAATTGGGGGAGTGTTGCTGCTACAAACATGCTCCCCCACCCACCCCCATGTGTGTTTTCATTCTACCTCTGGACAATGTCTCAACTAGCTGATTGCATCCAGGATTCGCTCATCGAACGTGGCACACCAAACGTGGTTTTATTTGTGCCAAGGCTCACCCCTGGTGTCTATTTTCAATGACAGTGTTTAACCATCGAACAAATCATGTAAGAATAGATGAAAGAGCCCCTGAGTGGGCATAACTAGCAACATTTCACAGATGGAAAATAGAGCTGCTGCATTTGTAATGCCCATCCACTTCTACGAAGGATTACTGCCCAAACTCCTCCCAGTTACGCTCTGCTGAAAGCCATGCTCCATCTGCTGCATTCATTTACTCTTCAGTAGCCTATCCTGCCTCGGTAGGTAGCAGATATGCTAGAAACATATCATTGCCCTACAGGCTCTTGTTCAGATAAACCTCACCAGGACACATAATGGCAGCTTCCTGTTCATGTGTGTGCATTTATATGCATGAAAACCAAAGTGGTAGAGTGGTCAGAATGCTAGACTGAGGCTGGAGAGGATAAATTTGGACTCTCCACTCTGCCAGGAGCCCCTGATGGGGAGAACATGAGTGGCAGTAAGCACCTGCTTTTCTTCTTTTTGCCCTTCCTGGGGTGGGTGGTGGCATAGGTGGTTAGGGGCCTTCCCATTGTGGGGCCTGGGACAGTTGTCCCTTCTTCCCCGTTGGCTCCAAGATGGCTCCTACACTCTATTGTAAGGATAAAATGGGGACAGGAGAACTACTCAGACAAGCAGAAGAACTACGTAGGGATGTATCCTGCCAGCCTTTCTACTGGCAAGAAAAAAGATAAGAAGGGCTCCCTGGCCCCTGCCACACGGCAGAAAAAAACACGGCCAAACTGCGGCTATTCAGAGCCGCACCAAAAAAGACACGCGGTGGCGGGATCACACAGATCCCCTGAGCCGCCGCGCCGTTGCTCCCCGGCACGATCAGATGCCGGGGAGGAAGCCACCGACGGGAGACCGAGGCAGCTGGCTGCGCATGTGTGCGCATGCGCAGTTGGGCTGGGAGCCTCGGATGCGCTGGCAGAAGGACGCGCCGGCGATCCCATGGCTGCGCTTGCTGCGGCCTTTCTGGTACGTCCACCTCTGTAGGTGGTTTATTTTAACAGCAAATTTTTGGCCTGAAGGGCCGGATCGGGGACGGGTGCGCACCGCTTCCCAGATGTTGTGGTGAGATCGCACCCGTTTGCTGCGCCCCCGATCTGTCCCTCTCCCGGACCAAAACCTTCCGTGTGACCAGGGCCCCTGTTTACCAATGAAAAGTCTATGCCAGGAATGGGAAGAGTCTGAGCAGGAAAGGATCCAACCCACAGTCTCCAGATAGGCAGGCTTAGGAGAAGGACCTCCAAAGCAGTGTGTGGGTGGGCATTTCTAGACTTCCTTCAGCCACAGAATCTTTCTTACTAGATATCGCATACTGGTCCAGAAGCCAGTGCAGAGATGCCTGGGTTGGTGTGATATATTCTCTGTAGTCAGAGTTGAAACATTTTGCATAGGCTGAAGTTTCTCAACCACGTGGAGCATGTGGATCGTGTGGAGCTTCTAAACCATGTTCCACACAGAACACCTGGCAGACAAGTGATCTCAGTTATACCTCTTGCATGAATTTAAGATGATCCCCTCTTTCTTGTTTTCACACCTGTAGGGGGGAGGACTAGTCTTCTTTTGGAATAAATACAGTGAGGTAGATCCAAGCATTGTCTGTCTTCCTCCAACTTAAGTGGCTCTTAAAGGTAAAGGTAAAGGTTCCCTTGCTTGAAAGCCAGTCGAGTCCGACTCTAGGGCTGCGGTGCTCATCTCCATTTCAAAGCCGAAGAGCCAGCGTTGTCCGAAGACGTTTCTGTGGTCATGTGGCTGGCATGAGTAAACACCAAGGCGCACGGAACGCTGTTCCCTTCCCACCAAAGTGGTACCTATTTATCTACTTGCAATTTCTTGCTTTCGAACTGCTAGGTTGGCAGGAGCTGGTACTAGAGACGGGAGCTCACTCCATCATGCGGCAACTCGGGTCTCGAACTGCTGAACTACTGACCTTCCACAGCCTGCACTTGAGTGTCTTAACCACTTGAGCCACCGCAGCTCTTACTCCCCTGGAAAAGCCACTTAATTTGGAAGAAGACTCCTTAGATTGGAAGAAGACTTCAAACATGAGGCCAAAAGGAAAGGTGGGGTAAAGTGACAGTATAAGGACGGAATCCACCCCTTTTTTGGGGGGGGGTGTCAAGTTCCAGGTGACTTATGGCAATCCCCTACAGTTTTCAAGGCAAGATGTTTAGAGGTGGTTTGCCATCGCCTGCCTTTGCATAGCAACCCAGACTACCTTGGTGGTTAGCTTCTGCTTAGCTTCTGAGATCTGACAAGATCAGTTTAGCCTGGGCTATCCATGTCAGGGCAGTAACTCTTATGTTGTTCTTTAGTCACACAGTCGAGTCCCACTCTTATACCCCTGCACATTTCACCAGTTGGCCCTGCAAAGGAGAAAAAGACAGGCATCCTCTCTCAGCTTCTGATTTTTGTATACCTACAGTTTGTGTTGGACAGTGCAGAACTGTGTTTGGCCACTACATAAACCAACGTGGAAGAGGATTTATTTATTTATTTAGTCAGGCTTGCTTGTATAGTCCCCCCCCCCCTCCTTCTCACTCTTCTCATGCTCCATGTTACATCCAAACCCATGGTGAGTGTTTGTGCTGCAAACCATGATTGCAAACCGCAGTTTGCAAGCCAAACTCAAATCGTAGATTTATTAGCAAGCTGCAGTTTCCTGCTGCAAACCAGGAAGTAATTCATTAGTTCACAGCATGCATGTGGAGGTAGAATTGTATAAATGAACCCAAAGCTCATTCTAGAGACACTCTTGTAGCACTACCTCCTGATTCGGGGTTGCAACCAAGGCTCCCTCTAAGATGTGGAGTCTTGTGAGCAAAAATTCTACTTTGTGAGCTACGGGCATTAAAGTTGTGGGCAAGCAATTTGGCTACTGCATAAATTAGTTTGCTCTGGAGCCATCTGTCACGGGCTCTTACAGGCCACCACCTTTTGGACACCACTCTTACGCGGGACACTGCTAGCTTCGGGTAGTAGCGGGGACCACTTACCCACTGGTTTCGTTCTTCGTGATGAAACTCTCTTGGTTCACTCCAAGGCTCTTAAAACTGGCGGAAATTAGTGACCGGACTCCGTTGTTTATAAGAATAAAACGGCTTTACTGTGACATCTCTCGTTTTCCTCCAGCACAACCTTAATCAGATACACGTTCCAAAGGTTCCAACAATTAAACCGCTCTCTGGGATTCTTCCCAAAATGTGTCAGTTCCCAATGGCTGTTAGCCTCCAACCGCCCACAACCTCCTCACTCACTCTCCGTCCTCCAACTGCCTCCCTGTCTGTTTTCTGCCCATCAACCTCTCAAACATTCCATCTCTCCACATCGCCCTATGTCTGCACATCGCCCTTCTCTAGGTGTTCCCTTTTTGGAATCCGTCACACCATCCTTCTTGAGTGAAGACAAAAATGCGTGAGCCGGAGGGTAAAAAACTGTGAGCTAGCTCACACTAACTCAGCTTAGAGGGAACACTGGTTGCAACCAAACCAAGCCATTGTCTGTCTTACTGTCGGCTTCTTAACTTTTTTCCAATAGTTCCCTCTTTTTAACTAATGCTATGCCTGTATGGTGTTGGACAAAAGAAAGGAATAATGTGTATATGTTTCCCTTGCAAAACTAAAGCAGTACTTCTGATCAAGCCGCTTTTGAGTCATTAGACTATGAAAAGGAAATTGCATCAGACCCCTATATGTTCCCTCAGATAGCTGTGAAAAGCCCACAGCTGTGTCACGCTGTATGCACACACTTCAACCCTGGGGTTCTTAGCAAAGTGCTGGTTCAGTATAGTTGAAAGCTACAGAGTCTAACATTGCCAGCCTTGTGCAAGCACAGCAGAATTTAGAACATTTTTGGAGAGGGGGGCTCTTAAAATAGAAAATGGGATGCTCTGATTGACAGTGGTAGAGCCATAGAAATGGAAGCAGCCACTTGCACGGACAGCCCTTGACTGTACGGTAACTTTGAGAGAGTCGCTTTAGTAGCAGTTCATACATGAACGTGTGCAAAAGGAACTTAACTTTGATTTCCCCACTTACATGGATAACATTAGGACCAGGCTGCAGAAATAGCAGTATTAAGAGTAGTGGGGGGGGGGGTTAAGAAAAAAGAAGAAGTGCCAGTACCCAGTTATAGGGTTGCTCCACTTTCTGCCAATTTCCCCCTCCCTCTGTGGTTCCCCAGTAGGCTGTTCCTGAGGGTCCACTCTATCTTTCTCTGGCTGAGTGGGGTAGGCTGGTGCACGAGGATCAGGACTTAGGAGAACCCTCCTCCCCCACAAGATGCTAGTACTCGGTACTGATGAGTATGGTCACAAAAAAAGTCCTGGTTATGTGAATAAGGAAAATCTTTCCTGGACTTCAGACTGCAGGTGTGGTGCAGTGACGTGTTTGGTTTTTTAAAACTGTCTTTCTACTTTCCTTCGAAAATGGAGCATTTTCAACACGAATCCCATATTTGACAAGACGTTTATTACATACTGTGACTCTAATTGCTTCTTCTGTTTTAATTTTACTACATGATACAAATTCTAAAATAGTAAAAGGAGAAGAGGAAGAAGGGGGAAGGGGGGGGAATGCAGAGCTATGTTTGGAGTCTATTGTCTTTTATAACAAGGCTCATCTGTGAACCCAATTGTTATATTGTTCCAGGATTTATACAAATAACTCTGTACATGCCATTCAGATGGTTTGATATAGGTCTATTGCAGCTATAAATTGTCTCCAAATTAGTAAGAGCGTTTAGATCATCTGTCCAATGGCATATTGAAAGTGTGTGGGTTCTTCTCCAAGCTTGCAGTAGGCGTTTGTTTGTGATCAGGACGGCTTCCAAAATTCATTTTTGTGACCTGATTTGGGGTTCCATTGGTGTGGGATGTGGCCACACAGACTTGTTTGCATCCAGAAGTTTTAATTCTGTTATCAAGGTTCTATTGATTCAATCAACGACCTCTGCTCCCAAACCACTAATGATCAGCCAGTTCTACTTTATATGAATGAGCAACCCCACAAACTATGTTCATATCTCCAGCATCCCACGCCACGTTTTTCTCAAAGAGTCGGCACAATATCCAGTGGTTTTTTTTGGTGTAGATGGGAAATGGATTCAGAATGGGTAAAAGGAAGTACTTCTTTACTCAGTGACTAATTAAATTGTGCAGTTCACTGCCAGTGTATGTCATGATGGCCATTCTCAAAGATGGTCTTAAAAAGGGATTAGATTCATGGAAGAAGAAGAAGAAAAAGTTGCATTTCTACCCCACCCTTTTCTACCCAAAGGAGTCCCAGAGTGGCTTACAATCTCCTTTCCCTTCCCCTCTCCACAACAGACACCCTGTGAGGTAGATGGGGCCGAGAGACCTCTTTTGAGAACTGCTCTTGAGAGAACAGCTCTGAAAGAGCTTGTAACTGACTCAAAGTCACACCAACAGCTGCATGTGGAGGAGTGGGGAATCAAACCCAGTTTTTCCAGATTAGAGTCGGCGCTCTTAACCACTACATCAAACTGGAGGAGGGGACCATCAGTGGCTACTAGCGAAGATGACTATGGGAACCTCAGTGTTCCAGGGCAGTAAACCTTTGAATACCAAAGTTAGGAGTCAACATCAGGGAACGCCTTGGCCTGTGTCCTGTCTGCTGGCCATTGAATAAAAGACTGCTGGGCTAGACTGAGCATTAGTCTGATCTGGCAAGGCTTTTTTTTTTTTTTTCATTTTGAACACAAATTTCTGTTTCATCAGACTTTGTTTTAAGTTCTTGGCAGATTCTTTAATGGCAGCTGCATGTTCAAATGCTCGTGTGCACGCGCGCACACACAATCACTGCCTACCCGTCCACAGAAAACTACATGTGACGAACAAGAATTGAGCCTATTCTTCACCATGATATGCTGGTTTTTTTATGCATAGAGTTTTTATGTGTGAGCAAAGTGTTATGCCAACTCCTCCTGGAAATTCCTGGAGACCCAATCCGAGTTATCTACCTCGGGAAAGGGGAGGGTGTGGCTGTGCATAAGTTCTTAACCAGTTTATACAGAGGTCAGATGGTCAAAGGGGAAACGCTCGCTATTGGTCAGGGAGCCAGACAACACACTATTGGTTAAATCAATGTTGCCTTTACTAAATGGTTTCATCAGACATACAAAATCGGAATCATACAAGTTTCACACAAGCTCCTTAGTTACAATAGTACATCAGAACAATTACAGCATAGAAAATAACAAAAGCATCAAAAGGGGGATGACACAATGGGGCACGGCTATACTTATCTGAGGTCCAAGCTGAAGAAGAAATTTCCTCCTTGGAAGGATGGGCAGCTAAAGCAGCAACTTGTGAAGTCTGAAAACACACAGGCTGGGCCAGCCAAAGCCACGTGTGCGCTCCCTGGGTCGCGACTCCGGGGAACTTAGGTAGAGAGTCACTTGTAGCACCTTAGTGCACGCTATGGGGAAGGTGGGTTAACCAGAGAAACAAAGAAGAGTTTCTCCTTAAATAAACTCCTTTGTGGGGCAGTCTTTTCTAGCCATAAACTATCAAACCCGTCCTCTAAACTACCACTACTGGCTGAAGAGGGGGTGACGAGGGGGTGACGAGGGGGTGACGTTCTCCTGAGGGGTGGTGGGCAATATGCAGATCCTACTCCTACATCAAAGGTGCCTTGTGGTGAGGTGTGAATCTTCCGTTCCCATGGACACCTCTTGACTTGCAGATCTGGTGCTTGCTCCAAAGCCATAAATGCTATTGTCTTTAGATCCCAAGCCAGATTAGGAGAGTAGGGTTACGTGCTCTTTCCCATTCCAGGAATGCTGGGGTTCGCTGGGGATTTTCCATAGCTCTCAGAGTGGGTGCAACGGCGCGGTGTCTTCTCTATCCCAGAGCATCACGGGATACATTCCAGGGAAGCACATGGTCCGTATGTGCAGCAGCAGCCCAAGGCCAGCCTATTTCTAGGCAAGCATGAGATGCAGAACAAAGCAACACAACCAGACAGCAATCCCTGAACACACAATGCAGAGGTACTTATGCTAGAGACACACACAAACAGCATCACCACTATACAGAAATACAAACATAGGCTCATATCGTAACAAAAGGGAGAACATTTAAAAATGCTGTTTCCCCCACCTGAAATCTGAAGTGGTGCCATTCAGGATAATTTCCCCCCCTCCGTGATTTTGTTGAATTGTGTAAATGAGCCCTGAGTTAAATCTATTCTCAGGAGCTTTGAGACCTGAAGGATAAATCCTACTAATTGTGTTGTATGTTTTTTAATTGCTTTTTCTGCCTCCTCTGTGTAACTGTATAATAGCATGTTTTATTGTTTTGTATATATTTGAGTTGCTTTTAATTTTCGGTGTGTCTACTGCAAGACACTCCGAGGCTGTGTGGGCTGAAAAGCAACCTAGAAATTGAGTACATAAAAACATGACAGATGATTTGCATTCTCCAAAGGGAATCAAAACTCATTGTTGCTTTCCTGGAAATTCTTTGCCTGTTTTTGTCTAAAGAGGAAACTCTTTTTTGTGAAGGTGAAATTTAGTAGAGAAGCTGGAAACAGCCATTCATACTTAATGCTGGTTGTTATGTGCATGTGCATTACTCACTGACCCACTATGGAATGTTTCAGCGGTCTGCATTGGAAAGTATTGTGTTGGAGGAGATGGTGGGAAATGGCAGAAAAGCTCTGAAATAGTTGGCACTTGCATTTGAAATGTGGAGGAGTAGAATCTGGGTTCACCTCGCAGGACCAAAAAAAAAAAAGTGCTGGTTCCTTATTTTGTAAATTTATGTACATACCCATGGGTTGAGATACAGCAAAGAGCAACTCTGCTGGTGAAAGCTAACCTTGATATTAAATCAACCACACCAGCATCTCTGTGGTGGCTTGCTCACATACACGGCTTAAAACTCCCCATGTGAGTCAAGGCCATCGTATTGTGAGTTTCCTCCGCACCCCTTGATCCACATTTTTGGAGGTAAGTATGTTAAAGGAAACACCTAAACTAACACCAAGCCAGGATTTCTGAGAACGGCATCTAGAGAAAGTTGGGGGTGGATCGAATGCTTTCTTCACAGGTACTGCTTTGAACCTGCAGCGTTATACTGAAAATTCACTGTAAAGATACTGAAAACAAACTTTCTGGGAGTCCATTATTATGCTAAGCATAGGGAGCTGGACGTTCAGGAACCCATTCTGGCCTTTCAGACCTTTCCATTGGACCTCCAGTATAGCTTTGGATCCTCTTCACACACACACACCATGCTTGCACATACTATTAATCACTTCTCCCACCTTCTGTCAAGTGGATACATAGGCAAAGGCCTCTTTAACCCCTTCCTCCATAATGTTAGCAGCAAAAGAGTCTTTGGCCCCTTGTTATGGACCACAGCTGCTTACTCTCTTCATTCAAGCAAGACACAGACAAATGGTATTGAACAGCTGAAGTAAAGGAAAGGTTCACCCCAGAGCCTCTGTTGCTTTATACATCAGGGAGAAGGGGACTGGAAGAGCTCTTTGCCTTTGTCTCTGCTCTTTTGAACCAAGTCAATGTATGGAGTTGATGTTGCTGGCCCTTCAGGCCTTGCTCAAATTATGGCCTCAGTTAAAGATTAATTGTTGAGGTGTATAGCATGCATGCTTCTCAGAAAGGAGATGGGATAGTGGTAGGGGTGGGGGGTATGCACATGAATGCTGTGAACACCAGGGTGTGTTCTCATCCCCCACCTCCTGAGTGCATCCCTTTTAAGTGACTAGATAGCTGCTATTTAATTCCATAGGACAAAGTAAAATCAAAGACTCCCCCTTCAAATCCAGATACAGGAACAGCAGTGCTGTGCATTGAATCAATGGGTTCAAAAGTGTATAACTCTGCTTAGAAGCTCCCTCCTCTATTTCATGTCTCCCAGAATTTCACAGTTCAAAATGGGAACACCCTGGAGTACTTGTCATGCTTATTTTCTTACACCAAGAGTCACGGATAGAGTCCCACATTTACATATGGCTAAAAATTCTTCTCTGTCTGCTTTATGGAACCATTCCATTTTTTAAAAGGAAACTTGACAGAATGTTTAGGGCCTAATTATGCTACAGGAGCTACAGTTCAAACACCATCAATAAATAACCTGTATGATCTGGATAAGCACTAGACCTGTTCCCGTGTTACAGGAGATGTTTGTACATCCTGTATGCACATCTATTTGTAAGAAACATCCAGTGTGCGTTCACACTACAAATGAAACTGGGAACCAGTACCTAGATAAAAATTTGTGGGTTCAATCACATGACCATACATGCATTGAGCGTAACATGAGAATTACTCAACATGTGTATAAAGAAAAAACAAGTGCACACTGTACACAGATTGTTACATGCATTCACTGGAACTTGTGAACAGGACTTGTGATAGGGGAGGATTGATGAGAAGTAATTTGTGCCTATGTGCATACACTTACCATGTACACTGGAGTCAAGATCATGTTAATGCTTATGCTGTCCCTGTGAGAAAAGTGGACTATAAATAATGTAAATAAAGACACATTGGCCTTCCTAACTTCTAGCAGCCTAACATATTCCCTAAAGGCAAAATAGGGGTCACTGTTTTACTGAGGACAGGTAACAGAAACTAGGGATTGTGTCTGACAAACAGGAACAGAATTCATGAAGCACAGGCTAGTCAGGTTTTTGAGACAAGACTAGCAGCACCAGTGCGGTGTTAGAGTGTCCGACTAGGATCTAGGAGACCTAGGTTCGAATCCCCACTCTGCCATGGAAGTTTGCTGGGTGACCCTGGTCTAGTAACACATTTTCAGCCTAACCTGCCTTTCAGGATAAAATGGGGGGAGAGGAGAACGATGTAAGCTGGTTTAGATCCCCATTCCGGTGAAAGGCGGCGTATAAGTGACGTAAATAAATGAATACGTAAAACCCTAAGCAGAGTTGTGTCCTTTTGAGCCCATTTACTACAGTAGGCTTAAAATGGCGTAACTCTGCTTGGGATTTCACTGTTATGTCCCCTCCTCTATTTACAGTTGTTATTTTTAATTGCAAAGCACCCCAGGTGGTACTTTCTTCTCCCCACCCCCCACCCCCACCAAATCTTTTGCTGCTTTATCTGTTTTTCATTGCAAGTCTTCAAGGCATTTAATCCCCAAAGGGAGTGTTTGAAGTTCCACTGTTCCTTGATATGGGGCTCCACAAGGAGGGCTGCCACTAACTGCTTCGGCAGCATACAGCCTTGCTCGGAAACAAGCGATGGCTTTCAAATGCAAGGCGATAAAAGGTGCTTGTTAAAAGTTAATTGATCCTGAAAGGAGAAGGAAGCTTAGAAGCCAGATTGTGAGCCGAATATAATAGCAGAATCAAAATCCCACTGATGTTACTGGCGTGGATATAGGAAGCTTACAACTCTTCACTTTATTAATTTTGTTTATTTTTAGAGGCGAGCGGGTTGTTGTTTTGTAGGTTTGCTGTTCTCTGCTGTACAGTTTGAAGTATTTTTTAAAATCCATTTCGGAATTGACATGTGCGGTTGTCTGCAGTTTGCCATTTCTGTCTTATTTTCCTTTTCAGGTTATTCATATACAACCACACATCACAGTCCAAAAAGAAATCTAGGTGCAAGGACAGAGTGGTCAGTCAAACCTCAGCATACGGGTGACATCATCAGTCAATATACCAGTCCCATTTCTCCCAGTGCAACTATTTGCATCGTTCAGTCCCCCAGCAGTTACTGACAAGCATTCTTCTGAAAAACACACTGGGGGGGGGGCTACTTACATTTGTTGAAGGGAAAGGAAAGTTTTAGGGTATGCCGGGATTGCTTTCTCCTAGCCAGACTAGGTGTGATGGTGTCCACAGTTGTTTTAGTACTTGAAAAAGTGCTAAAAGGACGAGTGCCTCATCCTGCTGCACTGTGTGACATTTTAAAATTGCTTTAAGATGGCAGCAGCATTCATGGGTCAGTCTCATCTAGTTTGGCCCTCAAATGGAAGGTCACAAGGGAACATAGCCAAGGCTATTAATCTACCCTACCTCTGATCACCTTTCTCACCTGTCTGATTTTGGGGCAGTTTTAAAAACTAAGTGATGACCCCACAGTAAGAAATGAATGCTGATATGCTGAGAACTTAGTGAAAATGAAAAGGGGAAACAATCATGAAACATGGAGCTGACTTACGTTGAGTCGGACGATTGGTCTATCATGGTCAGTATTGTATACTCTGGCTGGCAACTCTGGGGTAGAGATCTTTCAGCCAGATGTTACAGCTTGATGCTGTTTTTAACTGGAGATGCTAGGAATTGAACCTGGGATCTTCTGCATGCAAAACAGATGATCTACGACTGAGCCATAGCCCTCCCTCCCCTTGGATGGTGAGCTTTGAGAAGAGTCACTGCTGTGAAGTCCCTTGCTGGTGTTACTTTGGGGAAAGACACCTAGACAATCACCTTAATAGTCAGGAGGGTTTGTTGGGTGAGAAGTGAAACTTGTTGTTGTTTTTTAAAGTGTGACTATCAAACATTTTACCGTACCATACTAAGTATATATAATCTATAGACTGAACTTTGTCCCAAGAATGGCAATCTGTGTTACTGGCTGTGTATTGGCTGAGAGTCTTCTATCATTTTTAAAATATATTACTATTGTGGATCTTCATGAGCCTTCCGAACAAGGCCCATTGCACTGCAGGTTGTAATTTGCCCTTGGTAAGGTAAAGGTAAAGGTTCCCTTGCTCGAAAGCCAGTCGAATCCGACTTTAGGGTTGCGGTGCTCATCTCCGTTTCAAAGCCAAAGAGCCAGTGCTGTCTGAAGCCGATTCTGTGGTCATGTGGCCGGCATGACTTAACACCAAGGCGCATAGAACGCTGTTACCTTCCCACCGAAGTGGTACCTATTTATCTACTTGCAATTTCTTGCTTTCGAACTGCTGGGTTGGCAGGAGCTGGAACTAGAGATGGGAGCTCACTCCGTCATGCGGTACCCGGGTCTCGAACTGCTGAACTACTGACCTTCCACAGCCTGCAGTTCAGCGTCTTAACTGCTTGATCCACCGCAGCCCTTGGACATGGGCGCAAAGGCTGACCTGTACAGATCCCTAACCAAAATCACTTCATTGACTGAAACTCTGGAACTCCATTTCTAAACATTCATATTCTTCTTATTGTGTATTTACAGGCACTGATCATTTTAGTGACAAAGACAGTTCATAAATACGGGAAATAAATAGAAATCAGGAATCAAACATGCAAAATTATGGCAGATGCCTCGACTATCTTGCATTGTAGTATTATAAGGATATACAAATATGCCATTTTAAAGGGTTTCCCTCCCCTAAGATGTTGTGACTGCCTTTTCATTTTCCACATTTTCTCTGAAGTGTTCCTGATTTGTTTCCATTATGCCATTTTTACACAACTGATGTAAAAAAGGGGCATCAATTTTAACAGTAATAAGTCTATTGAATCTTGTTGCATAGTCAGGAACAAAAGACAGCTGCAGTTTCATCTCAGGCGGGGAGAACCTACAGCAGAAACGGGATGCTGAGACTGGAACAGTGTGTTCATAGAATTCAGTAACATCCCTGGGTGTATTCCTTTTGAATCATCCCTCTGCACTGGCAGCATGGCCAGTTCCAGGTTTCAGTGGGCCATGGTCAGAGAGTTCCTGGGGGCCCTTCCTCTCCTCTGCTTGCCATTGTGCCTCCCACTCTCACCTCCCTGTCTACCTGCCTGCATTCTCCTCCCCGACTACTTAACCATCTATCTTTCCCCCACCCACTTGTTCATTTTCCAGTCCTCTCAGTGTTCACTCACCCTCCCCTGACTATGCTGAGCAGTGTGTGCAGCTAGGACTGTAGGCGGTGGGAGGGCTCACAACAAGGCAGTGGGCCCCGCTGGAAGACCTGGGCCTTTGGGCAGCTGCCCCACCCAGTGTTCCCTCTAAGCTGAGTTAGTGTGAGCTAGCTCACCATTTTTTAGCCTCCGGCTCACACATTTTTGTCTTTGCTCAGGAAGGATGGCTCCAGAGCAAACTAACTTACGCAGTAGCCAAATCACTGGCTCGCAACTTTAATGCCGGCAGCTCACAAAATAGAATTTTTGCTCACAAGACTCCATAGCTTAGAGAGAACATTGGCCCCACCCCTGCATATGCTGAGTGACACCGGCTGGCAGAGAGATCAAGTGCACCCAAGAACACAGTTTGCAGTTAGAAACCCCTTCCACTTAGGATGAGCCTCAGGCAAATGCATTGACCAAACCACTCCCTTTTTTGCCACAGTATCCATAATTTCTCCTCCGTCCAGGATACAAAAGGAACATCAGCACAGAGCTTTGCTTATTTATTTCATCTCCATCAGAAAAGGGGGGGGGAATCTGTGGCCACTTGATTGATATCGTGCTCAGGGATCCGTAGACTCTGATGTAATTACACTTATGGGCTTTGTGTGATAAGAAGATTAATCAGCCCATTACACCAGAGCTGTTTACCCAGAGATGAAAGTAATTGAACAGGGCAGTCGTAGGTTGCTGCTGTCACTTGGTGTGGCTACCTGGTCACCTGCCGAAATCCTTGGTTGATGGCTGTTGTTTATTGCTTCTAAAGGGGGGGGAGGGGTGTTGCTGTTTCAGTTTGCTTAGAAATTGCACTGTCTGCCTCCTGCCCCAAATTTGGGGAGGATCAGCTTCTTTTATGGCATTGCACACACTTTGAATATAGATAATCCCAAATTCCATTCCAAGCAACTCAAGTTAAAGCAGTGATTCCCCAAGATGGTGCTTGTGCATGCCGTGTACCAGAGTGCTTCCTGGCACCCACTTCCTACTTCCCCAAAGCAAAGAGCCAGTCCTGGCTTTTCTACATCTCATTAGAGAAGGATGTGCTTTGGAAGCACCCTGGAAACATCATCTGTGGTAGAGGTGTACATACATGCACACTTTTAAGTCTTCCAAAGGTAGAGACTGTTGCATTTCAGGCCAGGTCCATAGTCTTAAATTTGTTAATCTACAGAGCCAGTTTGGCAGAGTGGTTAGGAGCACGGATTCTTAATCTGGGAGAACTGGGTTTGATTCCCCACTCCTCCATATGCAGGTGCTCTGGTGTGACCTTGGGTCAGTCATAAATTCTTTCGGAGCTGTCCTCTCAAGGGCAGTTCTTGAGAGAGCTCTCAGCCCCACCTACCTCACAGGGTGTCTGTTGCGGGGAGGGGACAGGAAAGCGATTGTAAACTGTTCTGAGACACCTTTGGGTAGTGAAGGGTGGGGGTATAAATCCAATCTCCTCTGCTCTTCTTCTTCTAAGCAGAATCACCTCCTTCTAAGCCCATTGACTGCAATGGATTTATAATAAGGGTTTGCAGTGTTACAACAGAATATTTAGATTCCACCTTTTTGCTACTGAACCTGTGTCACCACCACAGCAGCAGTACCCAGCGGCATATGAATGGCATCTGCACATCCCCTTTCCAGTGCCACTCACTTCTACTGGCGCTTCCACTATTTCTCTTTCCCTTTTTCCAGTGCCAGGTGTGCCAGGACCCTCCGTGGCCCCTCGGCCCTCCTTTCCCTTCCCAGCTCTATTCTAACACCGTAGTGCAGCGCAGCAGAGCTTCAAATGGGAGGATACAGTGTGGTGCAGGGAGCACACTCCATGTGGACACTTAGCTCTGCTCCTCTTCCCCATAGTGGCGATGGAGGGGGAGGGTCCTCACAGAGGCTTCCCCCAGCCACTCAGCATTCTTCTCTTTGAGCTGGATTAAAGCAGGTATGTTGTTTTTTTTCTCCTGGTTTAAAGGGGAAAGCCCAGGGAGTTCCACAAATCATGTTCAGAGAATGAGCACATCGTCATGTGGATGTTCCCCTTTTAATGCAGTGGTTTCTTGCCTTCCACAAAAGGGAAAAAAAAACTAGTTTGGAAGCAGCCTAAAAATAGTATTTGAGGTGTCAGGTGGTAAAAATATACATCCCACTAAAATCTAACAGTAGGGCAAATTGGAAAAGCCATGCAAATATAACAAAATAAATGACCATCTAGCGGCAGCCGAGGATCATGAAAGCAGCATAGTATTGAAAACAGTAAAACACAATAAAATCCAGGTTGTGCCCCATGACTGGCTCTGTGTATATTCTAAAGCAGCAGCAGCAGTTCCAGTCCTAGAGGCAAGGCAGTTCAGAAGTGAGACCAGGGATGGGGCGGGGGGGGGAGAGTTAGGGAGGGAGGAAAACAAGGATGTTTCCCCCTCTCTTAAAATGCATTTGGGGTTGGCAGCTCATCTTGCATCTGACGGCAAGGAAACAGAGAAGATTAAAGCTAAACTGGTTTGGGCTGTGTGTAATCAAGGGGAAATGCCCCTGTGATTGTATAATCTGCAGTGGTGGCATCCCTGCAAAAACACTGATAATATAAGCTGTCTGAACTAGGCATAGAATAGAGTAGCTTGCTGTACTCATGCATGTGGCAGGTTTGGGTCTGAATGAGCACTCAGTACTGGCACTTGGTCTGGTCTTAGCTGTGGAATATATGCAGTATTTTATTTAAAATATTTGTATGTCGCTTTTCCACACAAGTAGAGTCCCCAAGGCAGTTGTGCACATATTTTACACCAGTATGGTATAGTGGTTAAAGTGCTGGACTAGGATCTGGGAGATCCAGGTTCAAATCCCTGCTTGTGTCATGGAAGCTTGCTGGGTGACCTTGGGAAAGTGACACACAGAGAGACTAACCTACCTCAGAGGGTTGTTGGAAGAATAAAATGAAAGAGAGGAGAACGATGTAAGCTGTACATTGCATTGGTCAGGGCACCCTCTGGAGTATTCTGTGCAGTTCTGGAGGCCTCTCTTCCAAAAGGATGTGGACAGAATGGAGTGGGTGCAGAGGAGAGCGATGAGGATGATCAGGGGCCTGGAGACCAAGCCCTATGAGGAAAGGCTGAGGGACCCGGGAATGTCTAGTCTGGAGAAGAGGAGGTTGAGGGGGGACATGATTGCTCTCTTTGAGTATTTGAAAAGATGTCACTTGGAGGAGGGCAGGGAGCTGTTCCTGTTGGCAGCAGAGGAGAGGACTTGCAATAATGGGTTTAAATTAAGGGCTGGATATAAGGAAAAACTTTTTGACAGTAAGAGTTGTGCAACAGTGGAACCAGCTGCCCAGGGAGGTGGTGAGCTCCCCCTCACTGGCAGTCTTTAAGCAGCGTCCGGACAAACACATGTCAGGGATGCTCTAGGCTGATCCTGCATTGAGCAGGGGGTTGGGCTAGAGGCTCTGTAATGCCCCCTTCCAACTTCTATGATTCTAAGCTAGTTTGGGTTCCCACTGGGGAGAAAGGCAGAACATAAATGAAGTAAATACGGTCATTGAGTCCTTTAGAGCATGTAGAGAGTGTATTTGTCTGAGCAAGTCCCAAGCATGGCACCCAATTAGGGATCAGGATGGTGTGTGCCTACACAGCTCTGGGGCACGCACCGTCTTCCCCACGCCTATCAGTGGAGGAGCAGTTTCAGAATGCATATGCAGACTGCTTCATCCCATTGTGAGGAAAGGGTGAGATATTGTAGGTGGGGCAGGGCATGCCAATGCAGTTTATTGTGCTTTCCTAAACAGATGGTTAACACGGGACTGGATGTGTGTTATTTTAAGAAAAGAAGGCTAAAGGCCAAAGTACAAGAGATGGTGGGTGATCCATGATCAGGTCCTGCAGTTGAACACCCATGCGGAGTCCAAATATGGGTCTGAGGCTGAGGGGCTGGGGACGGTGGTGTTAACTCTTCTAACCCATACTGTTCCTTAGATCATATTGGCACTTCTCTCAGGGTTGGGGGGGGGGACTTGGCACAAATATGCGGTTCCTGTCTTTTCCCCCTAACAGGGCTTAAAGCAGCTCAAGGCAACATATCTGATCAGGGAATAGGGGCAAGGGGTCTTCCCAGCCACTGCAGTCCAAATCCATATCAGCCTCTCCCCACCCTAAGCCCTGTGCTCCCCCCCCCCCCCCAGCTAAATTACACACTGGGAAATCTAATCAAGGATCCCCATGATACTCCTCAGTTCCTTTCCCCCTTATTTCAGCGAGATATTTTTAGATTATGAATCAAACCGATTTGCATCTGCTGGAGGTTTGGCATAGAAATAACCTTTATGATCTTCCATTTTGATCCCGTTTTTCCCTGGGACATGGGGTCCTTGCAATCACTCACTCTCTGCTTCCCCCCCCCCCAATCACTTGACAAAAGAGAGAGCATTAAAGGGTAATTTGTGCAACCAATTGCTTCTCCATCACTTCAGTAACATGGCTGCCAGTGCAACTTCTGCTCGCTGGAGTTTAAGGGGGAATAGTGGAGTATGGACACATTTTCATGGTGCTGAGAGCTTAAACAAAATGGTGGCAGGATCTAAATTCGGTCCTGCCAACTGCAGCGTTTGCAGGATGAAACTGGAGTTAAAGCATATCCCGGTTTGGATGCGAGAGAGCAGCAGACCTTCTTCCCCACCTGCGCTTTCCCACCTTTTGGGGAAATACAAGCCTTAAGAAAGCAGTTTGGGGGAGGGGGGGAGGGCTCAGCATCCTCTCCCTGCTCATCCATGCTGTGCTTGCTTTAAATCCTTCCCCTCGGCTTGCTGCTTTGTAGGGATTCAGCAGCAAACCCAATTTTGCACCTGCATTGACTGCCCTGGTCACATCATAGTCTGGCCTTAGAGTTGCCAGCTCTGGGTTGGGAAATACCTGGCAGTTTGGTGGGGCGGAGACTGAGAAGGATGGGGTTTGGGGAGGGGAGGGACTTCCACGGGGTATTATGCCATGGAGTCCACCTTCCAAAGCAGCTATTTTTTCCAGGATCACATGAAGATCAGTTGTAACAGTAGGAGATTGCCAGCCACCTCCTGGAAGTTGGCAATCATATCTGGCCCTCTGAATCTAGTTATCTTCCAGGTTTTATTAGACTGCCTCAGTGAGCAAGCTCAGACAGTGGGTTAAACCCTGTCTATTCTGTGCACAGAAACATGACTTCCCTTCCACCATCCCACTGCAGCCCCAAATGCCCCCATGCTGTTCTTGTGGGGCCACCCCCAGGAACAACGGGGGGGAGGAGGGGGGAGGCCATTGTGCATAGGGTTGGCAACCTCCAGGTGGCACCTGGAGATTTCTTGCTGTTACTATTGATCTTCAGGTGACCAAGATTCGTTCCCCTAGAGAAAATGGCTGCCCGGGAAGGTGGGCTTTATGGCATTATACCCTGCTGAGGCCCCTCCCCTCCCAAAACCCCAGGCCCCACCCCCAAAATCCCCTGGTATTTCGCAACCCAAAGCTAGCAACCCTGGCTATGGGAGGGGGGGATTAGCTAAAATCTCCCTCCCCTTGGATGCACAGATCTTTTTGATGGGCTCCCCTCTATCTTTACCTTCACAAGTCATTGCTTTTGCCAGTGATCACAGAGTCACTTCCTTCTTTCTAATTCTCCTTCTAAGGAAGACATTTTAATATCAAGACTTTTTACCTTAAGCGTCTAAATTAAACCCTCTAACTCAAATTAAACCTTCTAACCCATAGTGGAAAAGAAGGAGAAAGCAGCATGGGGTGAGAATAAGGTTGCCATCTCTCCGTATGGAAATTCCTGGAGGTTTTGAGGGTGGAGCCTGGGGAGGGTGGGGTTTAAGGAGGAGAGGGACCTCAGCTGGGTCTGTTGCCATAGCATCCATCCTCTGAAGCAGCCATTTTCTCTAGAGGAATTGATCTCTGTACTGTGGAGATCAATTGTCCTGGCGGATCTCCAGGCCACAGCTGGAGACTGGCAAGCTTAGGTGAGAGAACTGCAGTAGGAATACAAGGTTTAAGGAGCCCCGCCCCTCCATCCACCAATCCATCTGCCTTCCCCTTCAAAAAGCTGGGTTTTTTGCTAGAAGGACTGGGTAGACAAGATGGAGACTTATGGCATGACACTTATTTGGTGTATGTATACCTTGGTCAGTGTGGGCATTTTATACATATCTGCGAACCATACAGCTTGGATTCATTGGAAACTGACTGTCCTCAACCAGGATCTGACTGCCTGAACAACACCCCTCAAGCCAGAATTTAAGGAGCCGGGACTGTGGCTTGAAAGTATACCGTGAAATACTGCTGCATAGTCTCTCTGGCTGTAAGCTCATACAGAAAACTACAATTCTGTCACCCTGAGGTAGTTTAGGTGCATGTAGCACCATGCCAAGTGCTAAGAAAGATTTGGGGAGAATGCCACATTTCGAAAGCTGTTGGGTTCCATTGGAATATCCCAGTTTCATTTTTGTTCCTCCCACTTCTCAGAAATGTATTTATTTATTTATTAGACTTTTACCCCGCCCTCCCGCCGAGGCGGCTCAGGGTGGCTTACAGTAGTTTAAAAACCAGTATAACAATTAATACTTGCTCCCTTATCTGTACTTATTTGTTTTCTATTATACTGGTCCATGACCGTAATAAAGAATGAATATGAATTAATACAATATCACATCTAAAACAATACGATCAATAAAATAACCAAATATAGCTTATTAGGATTAAAATTACAATTAAGACATGGATCCATCATGAGTAGGGTAAAGGATTGTCAACTCTGGGTTGGAAATTCCTGGAGATTTGGGGGGGGGGTGCCTGGTGGGGTTTGAGGAGGGGAGGAACTTCAGCAGGGGTATAATGCCCCTGGCAGCACCCTCCATGCAGCCGTTTTCTCCAGGGGAACTGATCTCTGTTTTCTGGAGAGCAGGTGTTATTCCAGGAGACCTCCAAGCCCCACCTGGAGGGAGCAGCTCTTGGGGGTATTCTCCCTCTGATTTTGGCATCCCTGCTAGTGCGAAACATTGAAGTTCCCCATCACAAAGGAGGCTGCCTGCTATCTCTCTGTGCTTTACTGTTCTTTCTGGCCTTGCTTCTTTCTAAACAGCCCTCATTTCAGGCTGAAGATTCTGCAGTTCCTGCAATAGGTGTGATTGGGTTATTCCGTTGCATCTGATGGAGAGGCGCGGCAAAATTATATGTCCTCAGTGGAGGCATGCCCAGAAGAGTGACTTATACAGAAACACAAAGAATGGGTTTTTAAATGTCCTCATAAAGGATGACTCCAGTATTAATTCAGAAAGTAAGCACGCCTTGGCTATTCCATTCCAATCTGTTTATTATACAGCCACCTGGCACAATTCAGCAATACAGTGCAATCAATAAATCAGTTGGTATCTTGGCTATTAGAAGTTTGAGTAATGTTCTGCAATCAGGGGTCATTTAGTAGAAAAAGAGAGAAGGAAAAAAAAGACTGAAAGAGAGAAAGGGAAAGAAAGAGAAGAAAAGAAGGAGGGAAAGAAAGAGGGCAAACAGATGGGGAGGGAGGGAGGCTCTCCCACCCCCCTGATCAAGCCCCAGCCATCCCCTGCAGCTCCCTCACCCCCCCCATCCCCCATGGCGGTTCTGCAACTTACCTGGCTGCTTCTTGCTCCTCGTGGCTGGGGCTGCTGGGAGCAGGGGGCGGAGCTTGTTGCATGTGCCTCCCCCCTGGGCTCTTTACTGCTGGAGCTCCGCTCCTGCGTGCTCCTGCAGGAAATGACCCCTGTCTGCAACTGTTATGTGGGAGAAGCAGGTTCCTACACAGACGGGGGAAAGAAGCTGGGAGTCTACAGTGACAGAACAGAGAATGGGACTTGCATCTTCCCAATCCAAGGCTGAGTTCATACTCGCAGTTTGGCCCGATATAGGCACGTTTCAGAAACGTTTCTCAAACGGATTAAAGGGGCCGTTCACACAGGCACAGCTGTCTGGCGTTCCCCAGCCGTACTCAGTCCGTCTTGTAACACTTCCCTCCCGAGTTTAAAAAATACCTGGTGAAAATGGTAGCAACCCCTGGAAAGCGTGTTAATCCCGCTTTCCGGAAGTGTGAACGCCAAATGCCGCAATTGCTGATGCGCATAAGTGCACATCGCCAGATTACCAAAAAGAAAGCCGCGCCTTACAGCCGTGCCTCTGCCAGGGGCGGGCCAACAATGTGAACACTCCCTTGCGCCTCCTCCCCGTTATGCTCCCACATCAGTCGGTGCAGTGTGACCGGGGAATACCCAGAACAGGTTGTGCTGGGTCTTTTTGCCATGACTCCCTCGCGCTTCAAACTGCCAGTCTGAACTCAGCCCAAGTGTCTCCAGCCCAACCCAAATGTGGGGGGAAACTGGAGTTTGCAATGTCCTAAACACATTGAGAGCCATTGTGGTGTAGTGGTGAGAGTGAGGATAGGCTCAGGGATGTTAGTGGCTAAGGAACACGCTGACCCAAGTGGGCCTTGCTGCGTTGGCATCACCACAAGGTCTCCTCGGGCCCCGGGCCCCAGCAACAACAGCAACAGGTATAGGCTCACTGCCAGCAGCTTACTGGAAACTTTCCCTGTAAGTTAAAGGTCCACTTTGCCTTGAGACCAGTGAGATCTGAGTTCAAAATCTGACTCACCAGTGAAGGTTAGTGGGTGACCTTGGGCCAGTAACGGTCTCTCAGCCAACTCAACGCACAAGATTATTGTGTTTAACTTGGAGAGGCATGAAGCTTGTTATATGCCACCCTGAGTTATTTGGAAGGAATTGTAGGACAGAAATGTAGCAGAGGGATACATGTCTTGTTTCTTAGTTAGGCTTGGACATGTTGCCTATTTATTAAAACATGTATATCTTGCCTTTCCCTGTGGCTGAAGGTGGCTCATGATGCATAATTAAAGCATCAAGCCACAAGAAGATCCCAAATGTTCCCTCCAGCCTGAAACTTGCTTACACTCCCTTGAAAGCTGGGGTGAACGGGAGTGCTTAACAAGGTCTCCTGAAGTTTCCAAAGACCAGGCTATACTCACCTCTTCAGGGAGAAGGTCATTTGAGACCATGTCCTCATGTGCACTTATGAGGTCTGGAACCTCAAGTGCATGGGTGTCAAAGTCAGACATTTAAATAAAGGTGTTCAGTTCTTTGTTTTGTCCTGCTGTGAGTCTCTGCACTCCTTCCAGTGGAGGATAATATTAAAGTGTTAACTTTGGAACCAGCCTGCAAGCCGTTAAAAACCAAGCAGAAATCTCTTGCTCGCTTTTTTTTGCGTGTGTTCCATTTTGATTGTCTTATCCTGCTTTGTGAGAGGCTCTCTCAAAAACAAAAACAGCACAAGGTTGCATTGTATTATGTATTGCAGATGGGATGGGAGGCTGTGAAATATTAAGATTTCCCTCTATTGAATTGGGAAGGGGGAGGGGGAGGACCTACCTAGCGCAGGAAGAGAGAGAACAATTACAGGAGGAGGATCCCATTCCAGGTAATTTATATCTCAGGCAAGTTGTCTCCCGGTTGCAATTCAAGCTGTTTTCTTTGAAGCTTTATGTGCCTGCAGTAACCTAATTCTACCAGCCTACAAAGAGGACTAGATTAGGCATTTAATCACATTTTGTCCATAAAACCTTTTATTTATTTATTTTTTCTCTTATCTATGCACGTTTAAACACACAATCTAGGGGGAAGCGATAAACCACAAAGGTCTTTTGGTGGAGGGGGAGAGACCCATATCAAACATTGAAATGACCTGGCTAAAGCCCCATAGCTAGAATTTTTTATTGGAGGGGTAAATTGGGGGCAGATCCATCCATGTGGCAGCTCACTCCGATGGCAGCCTGAGCCCTGGGGGGATTTGAGCTCAAGCCCCACCACCCCACCCCCGTGGCTCAGGCTCCCCTCAGAGGGGAGGGAAAGGGGGCAACATTAAGAAACTGGCCGCAGAAGCGAGAAGACCCAGCAAGGCCACACCTCTCCCTCCCCTGAGAGGGCTGGGCATATTTGTGGGGGGGATTGCCCTTGTCAGCCCCTCCCCTATATATATTTTGTTGATGAATCTGAAGAGGTTCTCTTGTGAACTGTTACTCAAGTGGAGTCATACAGACATCGTGTTAATGAGCCTTCCCGTATACCTTTGCAGGAAAGGAAAGGAGCGCAACTTATTCTTCTAAAGTCCATGATTAGGTGCTGTAATTAAGAAAGCATTGTGCCCGATTTCTACTCTCTTCCCCCTTATTTAAATTTAATTGATTCCCCCCCCGATTTCATCAATCTGCATCCATCTAGAAGGCCATTTCTAGCTGGGAGTGAATGCCTCCCCTTTTAAAGAACTGGCGTACATTGGCTCAAGATACTTTTTCTCTTTTTCTTGGAACAGCAACCAAGGGCCATATTTTGGGGGGGAGTGTGCAATTATTTCTCAAATACGCCATTGTTTCTAGCCCATTCATGGCCCTACGTGCTGGCTGCTTCCACACGGGGGCGTGAAAATACACCCTTGCCAAGGTAGCAGCAGCAAGCGGCGTGGGAGCAGGCGGGCACAGTGTCCATAAGCTCCATCTCAGTGCTGCCCATTGCTGTATGACAGAGTGACAGAGCGTGGTGGGGCAGTTAGCTTTGCTAACTGGGTGCACAAGAAAAATGTGAGTCCACAGTAAGGCTCACTAAGAATACAAAGAGAGGCCTGCTGGATCAGACCAGTAGTCCATCTAGTCCAGCATCCTGACTCACACAGCAGCCAACCATTTCTTCTGGACAGCCAACAACAGGGCATGGGGGGGGCAAGGCTCCCCCCGGATGTTGCCTTCTGGCTCTGGGATTCAGAGGTTTAGTGCCTCTGAATGCGGAGGTTCCCCTCCGTTGCCATGGCTAGGAGCCACTGCTAGACTTATCCTCCATGAATCTCTTTAACCCCCTTTTAAAGCTGTTTATTCCTGTGGCCATCATTACATCCTCTGGCAGCAAATACCACATTTTAATCACTCTGTGTGTAAAGTAGTATTTCCTTTGGCTGTCTTGGACCTACTGCCCATCAGCTTCATTGGATGTCCTTGAGTTCTAGTGTTTTGGGAGAGGGAGAAAAATTTCTCTTTGTCAACTCTCTCCACCTCATGTATGATTTTATAAACCTCTCTCATATCCCTCCTTAGTTGTCCCTTTTCTAAATTGAAAGGTCCCAGGCTCTTCAGTCTTTCCTCACAGGGAAGATGCTCCGACCCCCTAATCATCTTGCTTGCCCCCCTTTGTACTTTTTCCAGCTCTGCAATGTCCTTTTCGAGACACAGTGACCAGAACTGTACACAGTCTTCCAAATGAGGCCGCACCATAGATCTGTACGGGGGCATTACAATACTGGCCATTTTATTCTCAGTCCCTTTCCTAATAATCCCTAATATAGAATTTGCTTGCTGCAGCACACTGAGTTGATACTTTCATTGAGCTATCCACTGCAACTCCAAGATCTTTTCCCCTCTCAGTCTCAGCAGTTTCAGACTCCATGAGCCTATACTTGAAGTTGGGATTTTTTGTCCCAATGTGCATCACGTTATACTTACCAACACTGAACTTCATTTGTCACATTGTCGCCCACTCACCCAATTTGTGGCGGTCCTCTTGGAGCTCTTCACAGTTAGCCTTGGTTTTCAGCATCCTGAATAATTTTGTGTCATCTGCAAACGTGGCCACTATATTACTCACCCCTAGCTCCAGATCATTTATGAATAAATTAAATAGTACCAGCCCCAATACCGATTCTTGTGGGACCCCACTGCTTGCTTCCCTCCATTGTAAGAACTGTCCATTGATTCCTACTCTTTGCTTCCGGTCATTTAACCAGTTTTTAATCCATAAAAGAACCCATATTCTTATCCCATGGCTGCTAAGTTTACTCAAGAGTCTTTGGTGAGGTAACTTGTCAAAAGCCTTTTGAAAGTCCAAGTATATAATGTCTAACAGGTCACCATCAGTGTTCCCTCTAAGCTGAGTCAGTGTGAGCTAGCTCACAGTTTTTTAGCCTCTGGCTCACACGTTTTTGTCTTAGCTCAGGAAGGATGGCTCCAGAGCAAACTAACTTATGCAGTAGCTAAATCATCTGCTCACAACTTTAATGCTAGTAGCTCACAAAGGAGAATTTTTGCTCAAAGGACTCCATAGCTTAGAGGGAACATTGGTCACCATTATCTACATTCTTGTTCACTTTCCCAAAGAACTCCAAAAGTTGGTAAGGCAGGACTTCCCTTTGCAGAAGCCATGCTGATTTTCCTGCAGCAGGCTTTGTCCCTCTGTGTGCCTAACAATTCTGTCTTTGATTACAGTTTCTACTAATTTGCCTGAAACTGATGTTAGGTTGACTGGCCTGTAATTACCTGGTTCCCCTCTGGATCCCTTTTTAAAAATTGGTGTAACATTTGCTACTTTCCAGTCTTCTAGTATAGCCACTGAATTTAGTCATAGGTTAAATATACAGGTTATTAGATCAACTATCTCATATCGGAGTTCCTTAAGAACTCTCATGTATATGCCATCAGGACCAGGAGATGTCGGTTTTTAATTTCCTACTAGGTCTAGAACTTCATCTCTGGTCACCTCAATTTGACTCAGTTCGTCAGACTCTTTTCCTGAAAATTGGCACTGTGGCATGGGCACGTGCCCCACACTTTCCACAGTGAACACAGAACCAAAAAAAAAGGCATTAAGCTTCTCTGCCATCTCCCCATCTTCCTTTCGCAATCCTACTTCATAGGGTTGTTTTGAGGATAATACCACAGCGGGAGGGGGATGAAGAGACCGTGCACACTGAGCTCCTTGAAGTGACAGCAGGATAAAAATCAAATCAATCCATCAATGATAACATCCAGGTTTCTCCCTTTATTCAACAATAATGTGGGTGGGGGCACATTGTCATGGCCCTGCCACAGGGCAACTACATCATGATATTTAATTGCTGCTGCTGTTTTCTGTTTAAAGGCATGTGAAATTTCATGGCTGAGAGTGGGGGGGGAAGGCTTCTAGCTCTTCACCCCCCTTCCCTTTTTTTCTGTTCTTGCCTCCATTGCTTAGCCCCTTCCCAATTTAGCTCCCCTCCCCACACACCCTATTGCACTCGGCTTCTGGATCTTATTGAGTAACTGTAGTTCATTTACATCTCACCCTTCCTCTGAGGAGCTCGGGGTGGCTTGCATGGTTCTGCCTCCGTCATTTTATCCTGACAACAGCCCTGTGAGGTAGGCTCAGCTGTGAGTAAGTGACTGGCCCAAGGTCACCCAGTGAGCTTCATAGCCAGAGTGGGGATCTGAACTTGGGTCTCCCAGGACTTAGTCCAACATTCTAACCACTATACTACAGAGGCTCTTGTAACCTTGGAGAAGCTGGCGTGGCCTTAGCCCTTTTGCAGTTCTGGAGTGATAGGACTGGACAAGCTGCATGCTTGCAGGGCTCTTTTTGTAGCAGGAAATCCTTTGCATATTAGGCGACACACCCCTAATGTAGCCAATCCTCCAAGAATTTACAGTAGCCCCTGTAAGAAGAGCTCTGTAAGCTCTTGGAGGATTGGCTACATTAGGGGTGTGTCGCCTAATATGCAAAGGAGTTCCTGCTACAAAAAGAGCCCTGACAGTGTGGGTAACCTTCTGGATCTCAGACAGTAGGTTCAATGGGATGGTTGCAGTGGCAAAGAATACTCCTTGCAGTTTCCAAGCAACCACACACCAGAGTCTTTAACTACTTCTGGTTTGACTCTGGACATAAGGCGGGGGAGGGATCCCTACAGTCACACACCACTGCAGTGCTTATTGGCACACTCTTTGGGGCTTTTCAAAGTGTTATTAGTAGCTGTAGCCCCCCCCCCCCCAATTTATACTGGAGCCAAGGTGCAAGAAGAGGGGAGTGAACACTTCCCCCTTCACGTTTTCCTGTTGTTGATCACCTCTCTGGAACTGCCACTCATTATAGAGATGCCAAAGCACGCAGTGTTACTTTTTTCCTACAGAGCATCATGACCAATGGCGGTGCATGTCACTTGAATCTTTCTCGGTGGTTCTGGAACCAATTACAGAGCCTATCCCATTGTTGCTAATGCCTTCTTCTTCCCTTCTCCTGATGAAAGCCCTCTGAATCACAGTCAATCTAGCCATAACTTAGTTTGGTGTGGTGGTTAAGTGCGCGGACTCTATTCTGGGAGAACTGGGGTTGATTCCCCACTCCTCCATTTGCACCTGCTGATGTGACCTTGGGTCAGTCACAAGCTCTGGCACAGCTGTTCTTGAAAAAGAGCAGTTTCTGTCAGAGTTCTCTCAGCCCCACCTACTTCACAGGTGTCTGTTGTGGGGAGGGGAAGGGAAAAGAGTTTGTAAGCTGCTCTGAGACTCCTTTAGATAGTGAAGGGCGGGGTATAAATCTTCTTCTTCTTCTTCTTCTTCATAGGGAGTTGATACAAATGCATAATATAGAGTGCTTCCACCTTGGGATTTTTTCCCCAGTGGGGAAAGCTGGGAGCCCCCCCCCCCCCCCATTGCAAAAGGAATATCCACATGACCTCATGCTGAGCATGATCTGTGGCATTTCTGGGACTTTCCCCTCTAAACTGGAAAACAATACCAACTCACTTCACTCCAGTTTAAAGGGGGATCTGTAAGGTGGGTACAAGGGAGTGACTGTTTGACTACCGCAATTGCAGGGAGGGGAAATAGTGCAGGGCAGCTCACTGGTGTGCACCATCCCCCCCCCCCCGCACTTTAGAGGTATTTCTTCCCGCTTTCTTGCTGAGCCACGTGACAGCACAGCTTGGTAGGAAAAGGGGAAGTGAGGGGAAAGGGGAGGTTTCAGGGCTCCGGAGATCCCTGTGCGATCACTGTCATGCCTGTGATTTTTTGGAGGGGAGGAGCAGGATGGGTAGGTGGCAACAGCAGCCAATGATGAATGGACAGGGGTGTATGGATGCTGCCCCCCCATTCCTACACCACTTGCTGCTGCTGCTGCAGCCACCGCTGCCACCAGGGTAGGGGTACAGTTTTGCACCCCCATGTGAAAGCAGCCCCATCATACCAAGGAGTATGGTTGAATTGTAAACCCAGAAGTAAAGGAGCCAGACATGAACTTATACCCCAAGTACTGTAAGAGCGAGATTCATCAGGGATTGTGAGGAGCTCCAGGGCCCTGGATGAGGATGAATGATAGAATGGAGGAGGCAGGAAAGTCTCCAGAAAATCAGCATGAGCTGGGGAAAATGGCTGAAATATAATGAGGGATGAGCCCTGCCGCAAGGTATATTGGCTACTGGTCCTATAAAGAAACAGGAGAACTAATTTGAAAGCAAGAACCACAAAGTCCCAGTCCTCATTGGAAGGGTGGGTGGGATATAATTGCCCTTTGGTGCACCTGCCCATCACTGAAATGCATCAGTTGGAAGTGCCAGTAACGGGAGACCTCTGAGACAACGGCGCTGGCATGAGTGACCTGCAGTTAATCAAAGGGAGAATATTGCTCTGCAGCCTGAAAGAGACAGTTTCCAAAAGCCCCCTGGAGATGCTGGATAAGGGGCACGGTAGATTGAAAGACAGAGGAATGCTTAATCAGATTTAGTGCAAAGTAGTAGGATAGGCTTAGATTTTACTTCTGGTGCATTTTGCTGGAGTTTTAGCTCCAAGAAGTGGCCAACTCACAGCATGGGACGCGGGAGCCAAACTTTGTTCCTTATTTCCTGTTGAAACAAATGCTCCGGTATTAATATTTCTGCACACAACTTGGGTGCATCAAAGATCAACGGATTCCATTCAACAGGAACAGTTGGAAAGTCTGCCACTTAAAAACAGACAATAGCCATTTTAGATCAGATCAGATTACTGCAATGAGCTCTTCATGGGGCTGCCCTTGAAAAGTGCTCCGAGATGTCAATTGGTACAGAATTCTACAGCCAGGATGCTGACCGGCGTGGGTTGTAAGGACAATACTCCAGTTTTAGTCCATCTTCACTGGATCCCAATCCGTTTCTGGGCCCAATTCAAGGTGCTAATGCTGATCTTTAAAATTCTATACAGTTTGGAACCAGCATACTTTAAGGACCACCTACTCTCATGTGGCTCAAGTGGTTAAGACTCTGAACTACAGGCTGTGGGAAGGTCAGTAGTTCAGCAGTTCGAGACCCAGGGTGCTGCATGATGGAATGAGCTCCCATCTCTAGTTCCAGCTCCTGCCAACCTAGCAGTTCGAAAGCAAGAAATTGCAAGTAGATAAATAGGTACCACTTAGGTGGGAAGATAACAGCGTTCCGTGCGCTTTGGTGTTTAGTCATGCCGGCCACATGACCACGGAAACGTCTTCGGACAGCGCTGGCTCTTCGGCTTCGAAACGGAGATGAGCACCGCAACCCTAGAGTCGGATTCGACTGGGTTTTGAGCAAGGGAACCTTTACTTACTCTCATATGAACCAACCCAATCACTACAATCACCTTCTGAGGCCCTGCTTTGAGTGCCCCCACTTTCTGAGTTTAGGCAGGAGGCAATTCAAGAGAGAGCCTTCTCGGTCATGGCACCAAAGCTGTCGAACTCCCTCCCTCTCCCTTTCAATCATTGTCTTCCTCCAGCAGGTGAGGACTTTTCTGCTTTGTTCTGTGTTTTAATTGCTGGGTTTTATACATGTTTTATTAGTGGTTTTAATTGATGTTATAATGGATTTTATAATGTTCTGCTTTTAGTTCTTAAAATTTGGGAACTCCCCAGTTCTTTTTTAGTTTTTGAGCTACAGTGCAGGGGAAAGCTTTCATCATCATCCATTTCCACACAACCTGTTCAGGGTTGCCAGCCAGGAAGGTATGGGGGGGAGAGAGAGCATCTAAAGGTGGAGAGCAGGAGAAATGGCATTTGAGGAAAGGTTAAAGCGCTTAGGGCTCTTTAGCTTGGAGAAACGACGACTGAGGGGTGACATGATCGAGGTTTATAAGATTATGCATGGGAAAGAGCAGGTAGAGAAAGAGGTACTTTTCTCCCTTTCTCACAATACAAGAACTCGTGGGCACTCCATGAATTCGCTGAGCAGTCGGGTTAGAACGGATAAAAGGAAGTCCTTCTTCACCCAAAGAGTGATTAACACTTGGAATTCACTGCCACAGGAAGTGGCGGCGGCTACAAGCATGGACGGCTTCAAAAGGGAATTAGATAGGCATATGGAGCAGAGGTCCATCAGTGGCTATTAGCCACAAGGTATAGATAGGGGCTCTGGGGCAAGTGATGCTCTGTCTTCTTGGTGCTTGGGGGGGGGGTCAACAGTGGGAGGGCTTCTAATGTCCTGGCCCCACTGGTGGACCTCCTGATGGCACCTGGTATTTCTGGCCACTGTATGACACAGAGTGTTGGATGGGATGGGCCTTTGGCCTGAGAATTCCCTAAAAATCTATGGTAAAAAAATCATAGAGAAATCGTAGCGAATTCCCAGGCCATTATGCAATGCTTCCCCCCTTCCCTGTTTTATTCCTGCCATTCCATTAAGCAGGAGATGGGACAGCAAGGGTGGGAGGTTGCATGATGTTGGCAACCTGCCAAAACTATGCCCATTTGGCGTCCAAACTGGAATGGTGGTTATGTTTGGGGGGGAGGCCTTTTTAGCATACAAATGATACCATCCCTTAATTGTCCACTGTCTGAGTTTCTCCTGATTTGATATGATCTTTCTTATACCTCATTTGATAACAATTTGGGGGGGGGGGGACGACAATCGCAATCCAAGCAGTTTTGCACGCCGTGTGGACAAGAAGGTGCATATATTTGAAGGCCTGCCACATCTGCCTTATTTCCTTTGCCTCAGCCCCTGCAGAAGCCATTTTCCTCCTGTACCATCTGAGGGCTTTTTCAGGGTTTTTCAAAAATCAGCAATTGTTGGATTGCTACTGCATGTTAACATTATAATGACCTGTTGACACAATCTGCTAGTACCTCTGAAGTCACCGTTTTAATTTACCCTCCCCAAACAAAGGCTAAATCTCTAACCCTTTTTGTTGTGGAGATGTAAGAGGAAAGACTCATTAATGTTTGATTGGTGGTGACAAGGGTTTTGTTTTTTAAAAAACACAAAGTTGGGATTTTTTTCGCTAATGAACCAACACCACTCTCTCTGTGTGTATGTGCGTTTTGGCACTGTAGGTTTGACCGACATTCCATTAGCAGCAGTGTGGTACTTTATCAGGGAAAAAGGGTAGCCAAATAATACTTTAAAGTTTAATCAACAAGGGTTTTTTACTCTCAGTAGTATTCTTTTTTTTTTTTGGATAGTGGTTGGTTTCCAGGGTTAATTCATCCTTAGCCTTCAGACAATCAAGTGTGACTGTTCTGGAAAGAGCTCTGAGCTATTCCCTCAAGGCTGCAAGCAATTATTGATGGAAATAACTGTTCCCCAATCCCATCAAAGGCTACCTTTACATCAACCCAGGATTCCTTCTCACTGAATCCCAGAGCTTCTCAGAGCGCTAAAACGCTAGTAATCCCTTTGGATCAGGCTCTTGGGATGTCAGTTGGATAGGGTTTTTTTTCCCCCTCTCGTACACTTTCATGTTTGTGATGGGGAAGCATTTGCAATTTAATATGAATGATTATTCTAATCTTAAAGGAAAGGATTATCACAAAGCTCCCTGCAGGAAATGCAATCAAGGAGAAATGCCCAAAGCCCGTCCCTCCCCAGGTACTGCAGGAGACACAAATCCTTTGATGGAAAATTGGGGAGCATGCTTGGTTAATCAACTGGTCTTGGAAGCTGAGCGATAAAAGTTTGCAACAAGAAAATGAGGTGGTTTAAGACTGCCCCAAAGCCTCTCACATGAATCCTAAAGCCCACCCTCCCATTCAAAAGCAGCCCCCTGCAAACAGGGTGGGGGGCTTGGGGATGCCTAGTGGACAAGGAAAGGAATGTAATTCAGAATCTCTCATATTTCCAGCATAAGAACCCGTATGGTTTATAACAGAATACTGAGTAGTCCAGGGAGTCCTGCGTTGAATCTCTTCTCAGCCATGAAGCTCACTGGGGGGACCTTGGGCCAGACACTATCTGCTTATCCTACCATGCAGGGTTGCTGTGAGAATAAAATAGGAAGGGGGGGCAGTACTTTGTACTAAAATCCACGGACAGCAGGTGAGATTGAAACCCAACCAGGGGTCATTTCATAGAAAAAGAGCTGGAGCTCATTAGCATAACTTATTAGCATATCCCACACACCCCTGACATCACCGGAAGTGTGCACCAGCCCCTCTGACAGGCAGAAGCACCTGGGATCCATTCTTTCCCCCCTCTCCCTTCCCTTCGCCTCCAAGTCGGGCAAAGGAAAAGGGGAGGGGGAGGATCTCAGGTGCTTCTCCCTGACAGAGGTGTTGGCGTGCCCACAGCCAGCCTGGGTGAATTATAGAATCATAGACTCATAGAGAGGGAAGGGACCTCCAGGGTCATCTAGTCCAACCCCCTGCACAATGCAGGAAATTCACCAATACCCCACACACACCCCAGTGACCCCTGTTCCACGCCCAGAATATGATACAAAAAACCCTCCAGGATCACTGGGGGCCAAACTGGCCTGGATAAAAATTGCTTCCTGGCCCCAAAGTGGCGATCAGCATTTCCCTGGGCGTGTAAGAAAGGGCCACAAGAACTAAGCACTGATGCAACCCTTCCTGCTCTACCTCGTGATTTGCCTAAGTTCACACAATCAGCATTGTGATCCTTTTAAAGTTGAAAGCATGATATAAATGCAAAGGACTGTTTGTAAGATTATCTGTAAAACACAAGACCAGGACGCATCTCACTTCTGGCAATCACTTGGAGAGACCCTATCACTCAGCTTCCATTGCCCCCCACACACCCCACACTGGAATAAGAACATAATATCAGGCCATACCACATTGCAATAAAGCCCCTACAACTGTATACAGAAATACTGAGCTTCCCTACCATTTGCCACAACTAGCCCACCACACAACCAGGATCAAGACTCCTAAGTGGACCAACAGACAGGCATACACTCATTTGAGAAACTGAGTATTACATTACAACACCTCTGGAACATTACAGATCAGTAGAGGCAGCACTGCACAGTGGTCAGAGATGCAGATTGACATGGGGAGACCCAGGTTTGTATTCTCACTCGGCCCTTTTTCAGGCCCGGCGTTCTAGCGCGGAGCCTGAAAAAGGAGGGGGAACGGGGGCGGCGGCTCTGCAGGCCGTTTTTTAGGCACCGAGCCTGAAAAAGCCGGGGAGGGCAGCTCAGCAGTCCTCCCCCCCCCCCGTGGTTGCAGCTGCCACGGAAAGCGGCGGAGGCGGGGGCCATAACGTTTTTAAAGCCCCTAAGGACACCTGGGGGAGCCAGAATGACCTCTCGCGTGAGAGGTGGAATTTGCACCTATGAGTCCAAGGCCACCACCCCGGGGCTCAGGGAGGCAGGAGAACGTTTCGCCCCTCCCCCCCGCGCGGGCGACGAACAGCAGCGGCGGCCATAACTTTTTAAAGAGCCCCTCCCCAGAGCTGGGGGAGCCAGAATGACCTCTCGGGAGAGGTTTAATTTGCCCTTACGAGTCCAAGGCCACCACTCCGGGGATCAGGGAGGCAAGGGAACGTTTCACCCCGCCCCTCCTCCCCCCACGGGCGTCGCAGCTTCTGCCGAGAACAGCTATGGCGGCCATAACGTTTTTAAGAGCCCCTCCCGAGAGCTGGGGGAGCCAGAATGACCTCTTGCAAGAGGTTGAATTTGCCCCTATGAGTCCATGGCCACACCCAGGGGCTCAGGGAGGCAAGGGAACATTTTGCCCCGGCCCCCCTCCCCCCTCCTGTGGGCGTCGCAGCTGCTGCCGAGAACAGCGGCAGCGGCCATAAGTTTTTTAAGAGCCCCTCCCGAGAGCTGGGGGAGCCAGAATGACCTCTTGCAAGAGGTTGAATTTGCCCCTATGAGTCCATGGCCACACCCAGGGGCTCAGGGAGGCAAGGGAACATTTTGCCCCGGCCCCCCTCCCCCCTCCTGTGGGCGTCGCAGCTGCTGCCGAGAACAGCGGCAGCGGCCATAAGTTTTTTAAGAGCCCCTCCCGAGAGCTGGGGGAGCCAGAATGACCTCTCACGTGCGATGTCCGGCAACGCAACGCCGCTCGGACATCACACGCGAGAGGTGGAATTTGCCCCTATGAGTCCACCCCGGAGCTCAGGGAGGCAAGGGAATGTTTTGCCCCACCCCTTCCCCCCGCGCGGGCATCGCAGCTGCCACCGAGAACAGCAATGGCGGCCATAACTTTTTAAAGAGCTCCTCTCGAGAGCTGGGGGATCCAGAATGACCTCTCACGTGTGATGTCCGAGCAGCATCACATGTGAGAGGTGGAATTTGCCCCCTACGAATCCAAGGCCACCACCCCAGGGCTCAGGGAGGCAGGAGAACATTTCGCCCCACCCCTGTGCGGGCGTCGCAGCTGCCGCCAAGAATAGTGGCGGCCATAACTTGTTAAGGAGCCCCGAAGGAGAGCTGGGGGAGCCAGAATGACCTCTCGCACGAGAGGTGGAATTTGGCCCTACGAGTCCAAGGCCACCACCCCGGGGCTCAGGGAGGCGGGGAACGTTTCCCCACACACACCATGTCCCAACTGATGGCTGATGGGAGCAGGGGGCGGGGCTTATGTGCCCAGCCCCTGGGCTCCTGACTGGCGGAGCGGTGCTCCGGTGCGCTCGGGCAGGAACCGAGGCCTGAACCTAACCAATTAAAAAAAACATAAATGAGCAACAATAAGGGTCCCTGCCCCAGGACCTTCCAGTTTCCTGAGAGCGAGTAGGGGAGAAACTGGAGTGGAAAGGAAGTAAGAGGAAGTGTGAGAGTGACAAAGATAAGCAATTGAATTTATCTGTTCATGCGCTTTGTTTTAATTGCAAATGGAGTTTGAGCAATCAAGCTGAAGGCTTCAAGGGAAATGTAAGTTTTGAAGATAGATCTGAGAGGCAGAACGGTTTTGGTATCATGGGAGGCAGTTCCAAGTGCAGTGGGAATGAGTAGAGCTGAACTATACAATATGTTGCTCCAGAGGTCCAGTCAGTGTTCTCCTGGCCTGACTTGCATTCTCCGCAGCCCCATGGCAGCTGCAGGGAACCTATTTCCCCAGGCACCGCACTGCGAGCCTAATCAGGACTGCAGCAGTGTGGGAGAAGGGACTTCAACCTCCTCCTGTGCAATTTTCCTGACCCCAAATGGCCCTGGAGGTGCTTTTTGCTGGGGGAGGGGGCTGCACACACAGTATTCAGAGCAATGTATCATCCATTTAAGCCTTATTAGGGATGTCAGCCGAAGCCACGCTGTGCTTCGGGGGGCGACGTTCCCCCCGGGGCCGATTCCGGCAGCGGCGGAAATCGGACCTCCGAAGCAGGGGTTTACCCACCCCCCACCCCCACTTGGCAGCCCTATTTGTTACTGGATGTATTGATTTGGTTTACTGGTTTCTCATCCCGAGCTGCCAAAAGCAACTTTTCCAGGGAGAATTGGGGTGTGGGGGAGGTGAGATCAGGACGTAGGATCGGAAGTGGCAATTGTCACAAATGGAAATGATAAATACAAAAGCTCAATATATTTTTTCCCCTTTCCTCCTTATGGAGCTCTGGTTGTGCCATTCAGGGCTTTAGAACTGGATGAATATGCAAGTCAAAGGACACTTTCCCATAGGATACTTTTCTTTAGTGGCCTCATGAATCCTTCAAATGATTAAATAACCCATGAACCTTGTTTCTACCATATAATTTTACTAGGGTTTATAAAATATGGAGGGGATTGGATGATTTACAGTGCCTTAAACAAGTAATTACCAATTTGCCTCAAGAGAGCTGCCCATCCACCCTGAGAAGCAGAGGAATACAATAATTAAACCCTCTTGTAACACTATCCTACAATGGAGGGCTGGTTGCCAGGTTACCCCCCCCCCCACTTCCCTGTCACAAGCAACCCTTAAACCAACCTATTCCAAGGCAGTCCCTCCCGGGCCATAGTTTTCAGATTGGTGGGGACCTATCATGCCCAGAGTTTCTGCTAGAAAAGATCTATCAGTTCATTCTCTAAAGGAGGAATATGGCATATAGATGGTTACTTCTAATACTGGGAAGGACATATCCTGATACTGAGGAGAGCATCTGATAATGGCAGCATTGGCTGCCAGTTTGTTTCTGAGTTCAATTTAAAGTGCTTTAAATCTCTGAATGGCTGGTAACCTACATACTTGCAAGATCACCTCTCCTAACACAGAAGGAAGGAACATGCTTGCTGGTTGCAACTGACTCACAGTAACCCTTTCCACGGGGATAAGATGAGCAGAGATGGTTTGCAATTGCCTTCCTCTGCGTAGCAACTTCATCTTCCTTGGCAGTCTCCCATCTGAGTACTGTCTGTTGCCGACCCCGCTTTGCTCCCAAGCCCTGACGAGCTCGAGCCAAACTGGGCGACTCAAGACATGAGCCCTAGAAGAAGAGAACTGTGCTTGTCACAACAAGAGCCACTTTGGTGTAGTGGTTAGGAGCATGCACTCTAATCTGGGAGAACCAGGTTTGATTCCCCAACTCCTCCACATGCAGCTGCTGGTGTGATCTTGGGTCAGTTATAAGTTCTTTCAGAGCTGTTCTCTCACAAGCAGCTCTTGAAGGAGCTCTCTCAGCCCTGCCTATGTCATAGGGTGTCTGTTGTGGGGAGGGGAAGGGAGAGGAGATTGTAAACCGCTCTGGTATAAATCCAATCTTTTCTTCTATGTCCCATGCACGAATGTAGTATGACTGGGAATATAAAGATTTTTATATATAGGTTTTTTTCTTCTTGATTGTTCATATTCATATTTCTCTGGTTTTTATAGATTTATTCTTTAAGTAATATTTTATTAGGACGTTAGAAAGGCCTGTTATATAGAAGGCTTTCCTCTTGTAGGTCTGATATTGTTAGCAGACAACATAATAGGTACAAAGTTCATGATTCTGTAGTTCTTAGGGCAAACCTTTCAATGTCTGGGTCAGATAAGATTTTAGTCTTGTATGAAGAATCCTTACCCATTATCATTTAGATTAGGTTAAGTAAACACTTAGGTTTTACTTAGTTTGACGTAGATATATGTTTCTTTATATCTGGCCAATCAGAGGATTATTACTCAAATTACCACTGTCTTTTGTAACCAATTATGCTGTTTGAATATTGTTTTCTTTATGATGTCAGTCCATGTATAAAATATCATGTATTTCCTGAATATGTTCAAGGAGAAGATGAAAAAGAAAAAGAAGAAAGTTGTCAATTTTTGATGAGTTATTTGGTCTAATTGTTTTCCTATTAATTGAAGCATATTTGCTAAATATACTGAGAAGAAAGTAGTCATTTTTGGATGGACTATTTGGTCCAATTGTTTTTTTGTTAATTGAAATAAAACATAGATCTTCCTCCTCATTTGACTTCATTTTTGACATGGAATCTAATATGTACAACACGAAGAAAGACTGGGATGATTTTAGCTCATACTCAGGCATTTTCAGTGGCAGCCACTGTCCTTTGGAATGGCCTGCCTAGATAAGTATGGGAAAGGATCCCTGGGACTCTTTAGGAACAAAAACATAAGGCTGAATTATTTTAAAGGGCTTTTGGAAATTGACCTGCAGTTGTGGCTGGTTGTATGAAGCTGTTGTTGTTGGTTTTAATGTGCATTGTATTATCTGTACATCTGGAAAACACTGTGACTGTACAAGACAAAAGTGGTCTCTAAATGTTTTAAATAAAGCATTTTAAATAAATAAGATGGTATGTTGGGGAAGGAGTCCTAGATACTAAAGTACTTTTGTACCTGAGGTAATAAAGGTAAAGGTTCCCTTGCTCGAAAGCCAGTCAAATTAACTAAATCTTTTTTACAGCTATTCTGAAAACTTTTGTTGTGTTTTAATGGTACCCAATTTAGATGCAACCCTATGTGGGAATATCTGTCTGGAACTGGTTAACAAAATCAGTACTTCTTCCCAGGGAATTCTGAGAAATAGAATTCAGGTGGCTAGGTTTCTCACAGTGAATTCTCAGGAGCCTCGCCGGATTACAGTTCCCAGGAAAACTGTGGCAGTTAACATAAAACTGATCTCAGTTTGTATGCCTTGGTTGTAATGCACCCCATGTGTAGTTCTAACTATAAGTTAAAGTGTGTAATTGCTAGCATAAGGTTGTCCATTCCTTTTCCTTTGGCCCCAGATGGCCTTTTATTTGTCCACAGAGTCAGGGAGCTTGCCGCATAGCCCACAATGCCTGCCTAGATTGTTCCAAACTGGTAATGTTTTACTGAAAAGCACCTTTGCTTTTCTGTTACAGCTGCGAGGCACCAAGCAGTTTTTCACTTCCAGATGACAAACGCCCATTGGAGCCACTCCCAGCTCAAGAGACCAACAGAACCAATGGTTGTGTGACACTGAAAGACAGCCGGGAGTCAGCCAGGTACAAATCTCACAGGTAAGATAAACATATGGATAAAAATATGGAGCAGAGCCTCAGTGTATAGAGAACACTATGCCTGGGGCAGTGATGCTCTGTATTCTTGGTGCTTGGGGGGCAACCATGGGAGGGCTTCTCAAGTTCTGCCCTGCTGGTGGACCTCCTGATGGCACCTGGGTTTTGGCCACAGTGTGACGCAGAGTTTTGGACTAGATGTGCCATTGGCCTGATCCAGCATGGCTTCTGTTATGTTCTTACATTCTTAAGACATGGGACCCAGTGGAAGTGAAAGCATAGGGGCACAGCATTTTGTGTGGGTGTTTGGAGAAGTGGTGTTTGGGGGACGAGAGAGGGGGGAATGTGTCTTGCTGCACACCTTAGCTGTTAATTTTATTTGTCCATTTAAAATATTTATACAGCACATAATGCAGCCTCTCATACTTTCCCCAAAAACCTCAGGACTGTGCAAATGATTCCCTTCCCTCCGTACATTAGGCTATGGGAGAATCACCATCTTTTTCCTAATGGGGCTTCTTCTGTGTCGTTATGGTGACACTTACAGTATCACTGGGTCAAATTCAGCTTCACCCACACATTCAGGCACTCTGTCAATCTGATTACCTTCTAGCCCCCCCCCCCTTAGGACAGTGATGACCCCCTCCTCAGTCCTTTCCTTTCCTCTTTTAGGTTTGCCTTCCCCTGCCTTGTCAGACCTCTGTCCCTACTACCTCCTCCCTTACCTGGTTCATAAGGCTTAAAAAAACCCTGACTCACCAGCTCTCCAGGTGCCCTGCAGGCAGCAAACATTTTAGGAGTGTCTGGGCAGGATGGTGTTGCAGCATAGGAACATTCAGCACCAGAAGTGGCTCCAGCCGCTCACTGTCCAGAGCTCCTGCAACAGCCTGAGATTGCCCCGTGCTTTGCTGTGACTGTGTGCCAGCTGCAGTAGCAGGAGGGAAACATCTGCCCTGGAAGTGAGTACCCTCATGCAGGCCCGTAGCCAGGATTTTGTGGCATGTGGGGCAAAAAATTTTCTCATGGGGCTGAAGTTCTCAGTGCAGAAAGAAAAACCAAAATTCTGAGGATTACGACTCAGCTACTCTTCTCTCTCTGAGTCTTCTCAAGCTGTCTGTTCTGCATAGGTGTTCTTATGCTAGCAATCACCCTTAGCCTATTAATCATTTAGCCAAAAGAAAGCTGTTACTGGGATAGATCTCTAAATTGCAAGCTGTCAACCACTTTAGATGACAGTTCTCAGCTGCTGCAAGTTAATCACGTCTGCCAGCCTAAGTAGCAATTCTGATAACAAGCCAGCAGGTGGAGGTGTTGACTTCTATAGTCAAGAAAGCTAACAGGCAGAAAAACTCTCTTAAAGGAGACCAGTTTCTTGACAGAGTTAGTCGGGATCCTAGAGGTCACCTACTCCCCCCCCCTTGCTCAGTGCAGGAATTAGTCAACTACAGCACTCCGCTGTGCTTAAGGAAGCACACCTTTAAAAATGTTTTAAAATAATTGAAAAAAGCATTTGCAGGAGAAATTCTTGTGGGTTAGCAGAGCCCCCAAAAGCCCCACCATAGCTATGGGCCTGCCCCCACGTGCTCAGAGAGCTATATTTGGTTCCATGTTGAGCCACATTTGGCTTCCAAGCCACAGGTTGCCTGACCCTTGATGTAACATGTAGTTCTGCCTTAATTTGAACTTTGATCTCTTCCGTCCTTGTATGGCACTCAAACCACTCTTGAGTATGTGAAGGAAGGCATGAGATCAGAGCCGGGGTGGGCTGAAACAAGTTATAAACCCCAAAGAATAATACTACATTAAGAACACAATGATTAATCAGCAAAACAGCCACCTATTTCTCCTTTTGCTTGCATGAATAAAAACAGCCTCATTAAAAGCACTGCTTGATCAGAGCCACCTTGTACTCTTTGAAATGACCTGAACAAAAGACTTCAGGAATGAGTAAGGGGGGGGGGGGTTAGAGCTCTAGTAAAAGAAATACATCTGCTTATATAAGCCTTCCTTTTTTGCTACTTTTTAAGCACAGTGTTTTCTGCTGCTTCTCTAATTTAACATTTTAATTTAATTAGAGTTCTGCCTGAAAGGTATCCATTTGCACCCACGTTCTACGAAAGAGACTGTCTAGATTGCTCAGTTAACGTATTCTTGGAAAGGACTACATATACCTAAATCAGTCCCCATGGAGAGACCTGGGTTCCCCATAGCTCCTGATTGTTGCAGGCTTTCAGAGCAGCAGTTATTGTAAAAACGCTTTATCCAGAAATGCCTGTCTCTCACTTATAATAGATAGGTGGTGGTGGTTAAAACATAGTTCTCACCAGCAGGTTAAGATACAGCATAAGTTTGGGCATACACCCATGCAAATGCAAGTCACATATTGTTCACTCTATAATGTATAGCAAAATTTTGTTCTCCTTATATAGGTCTTTACCACTCCATTGTTCCCTAAAACAAGTTTTTCTAGGTCCAAAAACAAGGTGTGTAATACCCTTTATTAAGGTCAACCAAAATGACAAAAAAGAATGTGCGTGTTTCCAAGTTCTTCAGAACTCTTATCCAGCCTGAAGAATTCTGGAGAACTCAAAAGTGTCCATACTGTTTTGTGCCATCTTATTATTATTATTATTTTGGTCTGAATAAAAGATAATTCATGACTTTTGTTGTGGTTTTGGACCAACGTGGCTACCCACTACCCCTTTCTAGTTTTTATAGAGTTGCCACGTGGGGGGGGGGGTCCATTTACCTAGAATTACATGCAAATGAACATCAGCAATTGAAGAGCATGAAATGGCATTCTATACCATAGTGCTCACACATGTGCATTTGCATTCGGGTGCTTTGGAGTGATTTATTTCTTATTTCGTTAATTCACATGCTGCCTTTCTGCTCAGAGAATACCCAAGGCGGGTATCAGTTAATAAAAGTATCAGATACAATAAGCAGTGAAAACTAAATCAGAAAAAGACAACGTTAAAACCACAAGGCACTGACAATCAAATTTCATTCAAAGGACTTGTGGAATAAGCATGTTTTCAAATTATGTCCAAAAGCCTGCATGGATGGTGCCAATCACACCTCCTCGTGGAGGGAGTTTCACAGCTTAGAGAAAGCAGCCTCAAAGGCACTCCCACGAATCCCTGCCAACTGTATCTCAGATAATGCAGGTTACTGTAAGCATAAGCCTCAGCTGAATTTAGAACCTAGGCAGAGGTTTTTTGTGTTGGGATAAAACCTCAGGTTCTTTGGACCCAAGCCACTGAGGGCTGCAACATTCAAAACCAGCCCTTTGAATTAGTCTTTGAAATAAACTAGGAGCCAGGGCAGTTGATGAAACTCTGGTTTGGTATGTTTATTGCAGTGGACCTCTGCAGTGTCCAGACTACCATATTTTGCATCAGTTAAAGTTTCCAGTCTGCCATCTAAGAATTGTTTGCCCCCATCATGGATTTAATATAGAAGGTCCTCTGGGAGAAGACTCAAGCCTTTAAAATGACAGCTCTATTGCACAGATTATTGGCTTTTAAACGCACTCACAAAAGACAAAATAGGGATGGCAGTCTGCGTGTGTGTACACGTGTGTGTGAAGTGCTGTCAAGTTGCAGCTGATTTATAGCAACCTCATAGGGTTTTCAAGGCGAGGAGGAGGAGGAGATTTTTATACCTCACTTTTCTTTACCTTAAGGAGTCTCAGAGTGGCTTACAGTTGTCTTCCCTTCCTTGTGTAGGCGGGGCCAGGGCTATTTTTGGGCAGGAACGCACAGGAACTGAGTTCCGGCTGGCTCCCAAGTTGGCCACGCCTAGCAGGAACTCATTAGCATAATAGGCCGCACCCAACAGCAGAAACTCATTAGGATTGGCTACATGAGGGGTGTGTGGCCTAACATGCAAAGGAGTTCCTGCTCAAAAAAAAGCCCTGGGTGTTGACAACAAACAAGGTAAACGGAATAAGACGCAAAAGGTAGGTGTGGCTGGATGACCACACTTCTGGTAACATGGGGGGTGTGACCTAATGAGTTTCTGCTGTTGGGTGTGGCCTATTATGCTAATGAGTTCCTGCTGTGCTAATGAGTTCCTGCTGAGCTTCTTCTACAAAAAAAGACCTGGGCGGGGCTGAAAGAGAACTGTGGCTGGCCCAAGGTCACCCAGCAGGCTTCACATGGAGGAGGAGTGGGGAATCAAACCCAGTTCTCCATATTAGAGTCCACCACTCTTAACCATTGCACCATTCTGGCTCTCTGGCAAGTGAGAAGCAGAGATGATTTGCCATTGCCTTCCTCTGCAAAGCTTTCCTTGGTAGTCTCCCATCCAAGTACCGACCCTGCTTAGCTTCTGAGATCTGATGAGATTGGGCTATACAATACATTCCACATCCCAACAGCAGTCTACTATGTACCAAAAACAGGTGGTGTACCTGATAAATAGGAGTGTTTGAAGGGTGTTATTGTCCCTCATTTTGAGGGCCTGAATATTGCTAAATGAGTGAGGTGTGGTGGTTAGTGTATAGTACTAGAACGGGAGAGTGTGTGTTCAGGTCCCTACTCAGTTCATTAGGTGATTCTCTGTCACCCTAATCCACCCTGTAGGATTGTCGTGAAGGTAAAATGAAGGAAGGGACCACCATGTCCCTTGGAGCTCCTTGGAGGAAGGGTAAGATAAAAATGTGATTGATAGGGGAGACCCAAGCCGCTCAATATAAATTATGATGGGTAGAAAACCCAAGCTGGTTCTCCACACCTTCTAATTCTCAAGCACTCCTTCTGTGATTGATCTTCCCAGTCTTTCCTCTTTGATGATTCAAAGGGGAGAACTGAAGTCAGTAATGAAGCAAATAGTTATTTAAAGGACCTCATTTGCTACGCTGTCCCTGGAATTAAAGTATATTGCTTTGCTACAAACAGCTGCCAGGAGAAGGGAAAAGCAAGCGAGCAAGTCTGCTACGTATCTCCAGATTTCCAGCCAGTGCAGTGATCTAAAGCACATTTTTAATTAGACTTTGATTACAATCAGGGAGAAACAATTAAAGTTAGATCAGCTTGAGGAGACATCAAAGGCAAAGAAGTTGTCTCTTGAAAATGATATTCAGGCTTCATGTCAAAGCTGCTTCAGTATGCCAAATAAAGCCAAGGGTATAAAGCCTATCGTGGGGTGTTTGTTTATCACTGTATCTAATAGCGAACTGGGTAGTTCATGCCAATTGCAAAACCGAAACTAGGCCACCTAAAGACAAGGTAGGGAGTTTTGCATACCTGGAGGATCTCCTAGGTATTCAAGAAAAGATGGTTTTGTACATTAAAAGAATAAGAAAGACAACTAAAAATGGCCTGGTGAGGACTGTGTAGGATCCGGGAAGCACAGAATGTTGAGAGCACTTGACAGTCAGATGAAGGGGGAGGGAATTGGCTTTCTCAGTCCTTTGCAAGGGAGGCCGTGTCTCCTTCTTCAGTGGGGAACCTGGCATGTACACCCAGTTGTGCCTGCCACCACTCAACTGGGCAGCAGGTGCAAAATAGTGGGGGAAGCCGGGGGGGAGTGGTTGACATTGTACTGACCTCATGATGTCACTTCCCCTGCAACCCAGAAGGGATGTCATTGTATCAGGCTGTGTGCTAGCATTCACCCCCCCCCCGGCTCTGTAATGTATTTATTTATTTATTTCTATTTATATCCCGCCTTGCCTGCCCAGGCAGGCTCAAGGCAGCGTACAACAGTTAAAATACAATAAAACACAGATGAGAGAGCGCAATACAATAAATTACTATAAAATTTCACAACAACAGTATATATATAAAAGTGCAGTTAAGTGCAGGTGGCTATTGCTGTAGATGATCCAATGTAGCTAAACCAGTATCCAAGTTGTTCTTAATGCCGTTGACATGAGGGCATCCTGCTTTTTGGCCCGCAAAGCAGCTAACAAAATGTAACATAAAAAACAATTCAAATCAATGATAGAAATAAAGAATAAATCTATCATATCCAGTCATAAATAAGAAGGTCTCACCAAGACCAAACAGAAGGGGTAAAAAAAGACACCCTGTACAGCACAAAAGCTAAAGATAATTAGTGTCAGATACAATGCCCATAGGCTAAGGACAGTTTTGATCACCTGTTTGAAGACATGGAGCTGAATGATTTTATTGGATAGGTAGCACCATAGTATAATTGCTGCCACCAAAACTCTACTGCCACCAACTTCTGATGGTGGGGGTTATCGTGCCCTACCTGAGAAAGGAATGAAAAGCTGGGGTTGAGTTTTGAACTTTGTTGGATTTTATTTATTTTATTTTATTTTTCATATTTATAGCCCGCCCATCCCACAAACGGGCTCAGAGTAGGTAACATCATCAAACAATACAACAAATGCAGTTAAAATTTCAAACACAATAATAAACATTAAAATTGGTGGTTACAGCTCGAAAGAAAAAAATCAGCTGGCTGCGAGAAGTTCCCTGGCCCATTGGTAACAGATGTTGTTGTTGTTGTTCAGTCGCACAGTCGAGTCCGACTCTTCGCGACCCCATGGATCATCTCCCGCCAGGCCCTCCTGTCTTCCGCCGTCCTCTGAAGTTGGCTCAATTTCATGTTCGTTGCATCGATGACACTGTCTAACCATCTCATCTTTTGCAGTCCCCGTCTTCTTTGACCTTCAATCTTTCCCAGCATCAGGGTCTTCTCCAGTGAGTGCTCCCTTCTCATTTGGTGGCCAAAGTATTTGAGCTTCAGTTTCATTATCTGGCCTTCCAGGGAACAGTCAGGGTTGATTTCTTTGAGGATTGACTGATTTGTTCTTCTTGCAGTCCAAGGGACTCTCAAGAGCCTTCTCCAGCACCATAGTTCAAAAGAATCTATTCTTCGGCGCTCGGCCTTCCTTATAGTCCAACTCTCGCAGCCATACATGACTACTGGGAATACCATTGCTTTGACCATGCGGACTTTTGTTGGCAGGGTGATGTCTCTACTTTTTATCATGCTGTTGGTAACAGATGAATAATGGCTAATTATCAGTGGGTGGGTGACAACAACCTCAGGGAGGCCATACGTGGATGCCCACTGCCTCAGCCAAAGGCCTTGTGGAACAGCTCCATCTTGCAGGCCCTTCAGACTTGAAGAAGAACCCGCAGAGCCCTGATCTAAATAGGGAGCATGTTCCACCAGGCAGGCGCCAGGGCAGAAAAAGCCCCGGCCCTGGTCAAGGCGAGACGGACATCCTTCAGGTGAGGGACCACCAGGAGATGTTGATCCATAGAGCGTAGCACTCTCTGAGGTGTATAGGGAGGCAATCCCTCAAATATGTTTGTCCCAGGCCGTGTAAGGCTTTGAAGAATCAACCTCTGCATTCATGGGGCCCTCTCCAAGGTCCTGCAGAACCTGCCCTTGCTACTGGACTGTTTCCTGCTGCTCTCCTACTAGTCCCCTTCAGTCCCCTCCTCCATGCTGAGTCCACTGCAAGTTCACATTCCAGCAGGAAACTACCCACTTTGGCCCAGGCCCCTATAGAAACAAGAAGGCCTTGCCACACTCCTAGAAAATGCCTAGGCCTGGATGTAGCTGATTCTTCAGGAGAAAGAAGTTCTGTGAGTGGAACAACCACCACAATTGTCACGTTGTATAGGCATTTAGAATGGCCTACCGGAGTGAGCACCTCCACTGGCTACATTTAGGAATGCATGTAAGATGATCTTATTCCAGAGGACATTTGGTGGAGAGTAAATTGTTAAAGATTTGTTATTCCTTGGCTTCATCATCAACCAAAAGGGTGACTGCAACCAAGAAATCAAGAGGAGATTGAGACTAGGAAGGGCAGCCATGGAGGAAATAGGAAAGATCCTTAATTGTAAGGATGTGTCACTGGTGACCAAGATCGAGTTAATTCATGCCATAGTATTCCCCATTACTATGTATTGGTGTGAAATTAGCTGTTGTAGATTTTCCAGGTTGTATGGCCGTGGTCTTGGCATTGTAGGACCTGACGTTTCGCCAGTAGCTGTGACTGGCATCCTCAGAGATATAACACAGAAACATCAGGTCCTACAATGCCAAGATCACGGCCATACACCCCGGAAAATCTACAATAGCTAATGAACTTCATCGCCCAGGGGGGTCTTCTTTATTTTTTAAAGGAGGATAATTAGAAATATACATGGGAAAAACATATAGATAACAAGCTGGAGAGGATTGGTCTTGCCCCTACAGTGCTTAACAATATAAACTATCAAGAAGCACTAAATTTGATTAGATTGAGGGTGACAAACATTGACTGACTCAGCACCTCAATTCATGCTAGGCAAGTATGCTCCAACTCTGCCTTAGGGGTTGTGCCACCTAAGAAAATTCCCTCATATATGAGCTTCCTTACATCCCCTAGATTTAGATATGTCTTCACACTTGCTAGGTTGAATGTTTTTCCAACTGCAGAGCTAATTGGCCATTTTGCTAAAAAACAGTATTCAAATAGATTGTGTGATTGTGGATCATGTGCAAGAGAGAGATCATCTTCTGTTATTTTGCCACCAGTGGATTGGCCCCAGATCCTGTTGGATTACTCCTATTTCACATATACATCACCTCCCTATGGAACCTTGGGTGATAACCATACTCCTAGCAGATGAGGACCCTGAAACGACTCACTCGGTGGCAAAATATCTGTCAATAGTGCCATTTTTAAAGCGGCTTTGAAATGCTGTAGGTAGTTTTATGTATACAAATTTTTTAAATTCTAAAACTAATTTCCATAATATCATAGAATTTTATAGAGTTTAAGGAAGTTTATAAAATGTCTATTAATATTGTTTATGAGTATGTTTATTAGTTTTTATTGTAAACATGTTTGGTCTAAATTATCTTGTAATTACATGTGATGTGTTTTATAGTAGCTGTTTGTACGTTTGGCTTAAGACCTCTGGTCAATGAAGCTAATAAATGAAAGAAAGGCTAATGAACTCCAGCCGTGAAAGCCTTCCACAATATATTGGTGTGAAAGCTGGGCAAACAGGAAGACAGATGATTCATTTGAAATATAGTGTTGGAGGAGAGTTTTATGGATAACATGGGTACCCAAAAAGACAGATAAGTGGCTTCTAAATCAAATCAAGCCTGAACTCTCTGTAGAAGCTAAAATGACTAAACTGAAGCTATTGTACTTTGGTCATATTATGAGAAGACTCATTGGAAAAGACAATAATGCTAGGAAAAGTTGAAGGCAGCAGGAAAAGAGGAAAGACTCAACACGAGATGGATTGATTCAGTCAAGGATGCCACGGCCTCCAGTTCGCAAGACCTGAGCAAGGCTGTTAATGATAGGGCATTCTGAAGGTCATTAATTTATAGGGGCCCCATAAATCAGCAGCAACTTGATGGCACTTAACACACACAATTATTTGAGCGGATTTGGGTTTGCTCATTCATTTGCTCATGTTTGTTATTCCTGCATGTTTTTAATTCTTGTCTGTTTTAAATTTTGAGATTAAATGTTTTAATGTTGTTAATTTAAATATTATAATTTGACTGATTTTAAAAAATTCTATGTTTTGATGTTGTTAATTGAAATATTATAACTTGTGTCTGTGCAACCTGGTTGCTGCCTTGTTATCTGCATTGAGTCTGAGGAGATACGGTGACACAGAAATATAATAATAATAATAATATACTTTACTGTTATTGTACATAGTACAACGAAATTAAGATGCAATCATTTCGGTGATCTACAACAATATTTATATACACTCACACAACCATTCACAACTATCTCATAACTCCCTTAAGGTTTGAATCAATCAATCAGTCAATCAATCAATCACACAATGGAGATACTGAACAATTAAGAAGGTACCTGTGGCAGATCGCAGTGAGATGAAGTGCAGAAAATGGTCTACCATGGATGGTCCTAACCATCTTATGAATTCCTTGGCTAAGATCAGCATCTTGTATTGTGACAAGTCATGTACTGTGCTTCTGGTGACTCTCTGACTAATATATGAATTATAAATACTAAGATAGCCTCTGAAGAAACCGAGGACTGATTCTCATGTTAGCACGGTGTCATAGTGCCCACTCCAAAAACTCACAGTGCTGCAGTTCAGTTCCATGTTGCTATGGTAACCTAAATATTGCAAGTGACCATATTGGTCCTTTAGAAACAAATCCAAAAGCAAAAGTAGCATAATTATTATTAGAGCCATTTATAAAGTAACAAAGAAGCGAGAAATTAGCTTTTGAGTTCATCCAAACTTTTCACACTGCAGAGTTTTGATGAAAGCTTGATATGTTAATTGGCCATATCAAAGATTCTTTTGCTTCCAAAAAAGGCAAAGGAGGGGCTCAGTGGAGAAGCACAAGCTTTGCATGCCAGAGGTCCCAGGTTCAATCCCTGGCATCTCCTGCTAATTAAATGGTCTCAGACAGCAGATGTTAAGAATGACCTTTATCAGCCAGGGACCCTGGAGAGCCATTGCCAATCAGAGTAGACAGCTAGCTCGATGAAATTGTCTGACTCAATATACGGCAACTTCATTTATTCATATAAATCTTTGAAATCAGGTAGGTTATGCTGATTTTTTTTGTCTCGAGGCAGGGGGATTGGGGGAGCAGGTAGAAGATGTCAGAGCTGACATTCTGAAAGCAAGCTGGTAAGATACAATAAGTGCTCTATAAGTTCAAACTAGTTATACAGACAGTGTCCAGGGCCAGTGCCTGGTTTGGCCAAAGTGCCTGTGGCAAAGTCAGGGATTTCCCCAAAGCTGCAGCAGCCAAACGGGACCCATCCCCCTCCCTCATGCCTTGAGCAGCCACCATTGACTCGGCCAGAACTCCCAGGTTGGGACACTGGGTGTCAGGTAGTTGCAGCAACTGGACGTGGGCCTTGCCACCTTTCCTGGGCCCCAGAGCTTTGGGCGCTGACTAATGACATCATTTCCCTGCTCCAGGACACCAAAGCTGATGCCAGGGAAGAGCAAGCCTCAGAGGCCATCGGGCCAGCTGGTGAGCCAGCAGAAGTCCAACCATGATGGCATGGGTGGGGCCCAGAGAAGGGCCTGGCTGAAGACCTCCCGGGAACCAGCCAGTGCAGGAAAGGGGGAGAGCCAGGAAGGATGGAGGAGACTGAGGGGAGTGGTGTCCAACCCCTAACCCAAATAATGGTTCAGGCCATTGGGGTGGGGGGGGAAGCATAAATGGTGACTCCACAACCAGGCCAGGGAGGAGAAGAAAGGAGGAGTGTGCTTAGAGTTGCCACCCTCCAGGTAATGGCTGGAGATTTCCTGCTATTACAGCTGACCTCCAGGCAACAGATATCAGTTCACCTGGAGGAAATGGCTGCTTTGGAAGGTGGACTCCATGCTATTATACCTCATATAAGTCCCTCTCCTCCTCAAACCCCGCCCTCCTCAGGCTCCACCCACAAAATCTCCAGGTATTTCCCAGCCTGGAGCTGGCAGCCCTAAGTGTACTGTACTTTGGAGGAACACCGCTCCTGGAAAGAAAGGGGGGACTTGAGTGGTTTGCTGTTCTGAGACCTGGGGAAACCCTGCACAAGTAAAGCGGAGCAACGGCCAAAGGGCAGGAGGTGGCACAGGTGGGGGAGGAGGCTCACAGAGAACTCATGTCATACTCTTGCAAATTGGAATCCTTCAGGGAGGAAGGTAGTGAACACATATACTAAATAAGTAACTTCATGGGACCAAGGGGTATTCCCACCGGTCCTTCGTGTCCCTCGCCCCCCCTGTTGAGCAGACAGCTGCAGTACCCGTTTCCGGTCACTAGCAGTGCTATTGCAGAAGCCCAGGCAGGAAGCAGAGAAGCCACTCCTTGCTCTGCTGAGCTACCATGTTGGTGCAGAGACTAAGATGACTGGGTCTTGCTGGCCAAGTCTCTGGGTCGAAATCCCCAAAGCGATAATATGAAATGTCACCAAAAAGTAAAGGAAAAGAAAACATTGGTGGGGGGGATGGGGGCGTTCATTCCTGGAAACTGACTTTCTGCATTGCAGGAGCGAATGCATTCGTGCTGATAACGCAAGGCTCTGAAAATATTGTCTGATTTAAAGAAAGACAGCAGGGTTCCTGGTAAAGATAGCCCTTGTATCTTAATGCAGATAGAAAGGTATGTCTGAGGCCTTATCAGAAAGGCAGCGTGAGCCACGTGCATCTCTTAACAAATCTTCCTTGGAATCTTTGAAACCCTCAAGGGGAAGAACGTAAAAGCAAGACGAACCCTTTCAACGATAATGGGATGTGATCTCCCATACGAGAACTACAATATGTGCCTGAATTAAGAACCACGGACTGGAGAGTAAAGCCTCTCTCCATTACACCACTTTAAATCCACCCTCAAGGCTCTCTCAGCCTGATCCAGCTCCCAGCAACAAAGGCTTTGTCCCTTGTTTCACTTCGCATCCTTATGACCTCCCTCAATGATTTGGGAGAGTGGCTAGCTGACATTTTGCTTCCAGGCACAATTGGTGGTATCGGTTATTACTTTTAATATCCCTAAATAGCCTAGGGTCTGTATATTTAAAGGGGCCTCCCACTCCCATAGGATCCAGCCCATCAATTAAAATCTTTTGTGGATGCAGTCTTCACTGTGCCTCCAAGTTCAGAGGTGAGGTGGGTTGTCCCTGGAGACTGGGCCTTTTCAGTGGTGGGCCCATGATACTGGAAGTCCCTGCAGCTGCTTTCCTGGGGGGTAGGTCATCCAGTTTTAGGTGGTGAACACTTTTGAGAATCAGCCTTCTACTTGATGTCTGTGAGTGTATGTTTTGCTGCTCTGATTAGATGTTTCCACTCTTGACTGTTATGATTTATATGCTTATCAACTCTGGCTTTTATCATCATGGGAAGTTAAAGTACTATTTTATGTTCCTATTCCAGGATTATATAATTTTTTAACGTATGAGTGTTTTATTGTTTTAAAACTTGGAAGCCCTCTTGGGAACCATTCGACTAAGAATTTTCCAGGGCGTATATTTTCAAATACATACACAAATATCAAAACAGTTACTCCCACACACACAGATACCAAGGTTTATTTGCTTGCTTGCTGTCAAGTTGCAGTTGATTTATGGTGACCCTGTAGGGATTTCAAGGCAAGAGGTGTTCAAAGGTGGTTTGCCATTGCCTGCCTCTGCATAGTAACCCCGGTATTCCTTGGTGATCTCCCCCAAATATTGACCAAGACCGACCCTGCTTAGCTTCTGAGATATGATGAGATCAGGCTGGCCTTGGTCATCCAAGTTCAGGGCAAACACCATAATGGGAAATCCTATTTTCTGCTGCTGGTTCATAATTACATAAACAGTAAACCTGGGGACCAAAAACAAAGATACTGGGTACATACCAGAACAGAAGGCCATTGTTTTTATGCTCTGCTTATGGATTTTATGCTCTGCTGATGGATTTCCTGGAAGGATCCGGTTGGCAGTGGTGGAAAACAGGATACTGGGCTAAATGGACCCTTGGTGTGATCCAGAAGGACTCTTCTCGTGTTCCTATAAACAGTTGGGGATTTTCTCAAACCGATTGCTACCCTGAGTCTTTTGAATAAGACAGGGTAATTAATGATCTAAAAAAACAAGTAAATAAAGTTCTCATGGGCCTGGGGTCTCTCTTCTCCTCTCCTCAAATGCCATCTTTATGAAATGCCCCATGATTCGGTCTTGAATAAGAAACCGCTATTTAATATACTTTAACTCTCTTTTAACAAGATGTTAAGCGGGTGCCTGTACTTGCAGCCATCATCCTGTGCAAATTAATTGCTGATTAATTTATTTTAAAACATATTTACGAAGGGAAGCCGAATGTATAAATCTATTACAGAGTGCTTAACCTCAATAAATAAGCCTTAAATAATTCAGCGACGACTGGCTTAACATACAGTAACTCTCCCATTATATCTGCATTAAATCCTTAGAGGAGATAGTTAATTTCAAGCATGACCAAATTATCCACAACGTGACAATTAAACATTCACTCTGGGTTGCAGATCTGCCACGAAATTCCATCCTTCACAGACAGCCACACTTCAGGGATCAGAACTGTCAGGGAAACTGACAAACGGACATGATTGACACCTGCAAACTTGGGATCTGATTTTTCCCCCCTTCTCTCTGTTTCCCAAAGCCCATCCTGTGATGAGGATTTTATACCACCTCCCGCCAGGGGGAAGAAAAAGAAGAAGAAATCAAGGAAGAAGAGGAGGAGGTAAGTGTAACACCAGTAGGTTTGCTTCGCTCCCATTACAAGCAGAGGGAGAAATCCCGATTCCCCTTGGGGTGGAAATAAAAGATGAACAGAGCTTAATTGTTTTGAACTCAAAAGGCAGCAACAAACCCCACCCTGGGCACCAGTTAGCAATTGCATTTACTGTTGAGAAAGTACTAGAGTTCTTTAAAATTTGGCAAATGTTTCAATTTACATCTGTAACGTATCGAACAGCAAATTTCACATTTGCAGTTTTCCATTCAGATTGATCCGAAGCCGAGTTGCACCCTTCTAAGCTCATTGACTTCAGTGGGTTTAAAGGTAAAGGTTCCCTTGCTCGAAAGCCAGTCGAGCCTGACTCTAGGGTTGTGGTGCTCATCTCCGTTTCAAAGCTGAAGAGCTAGCGCTGTCCGAAGACATTTCCGTGGTCATGTGGCCGGCATGACTAAACACCAAGGCGCATGGAACGCTGTTACCTTCCAACCAAAGTGGTGCCTATTTATCTACTTGCAATTTCTTGCTTTCGAACTGCTGGGTTGGCAGGAGCTGGAACTAGAGACGGGAGCTCACTCCGTCATGCATCACACTCAGGTCTCGAACTGGTTAACCAGTGGGTTTAGACAGGCCTAATTGTGCTTAAGATTGCATTTATGAGGACTTGTTCGTTAATTGTTTCTTGCAGTCATTCAGATGAGAAATCTCATACCCGTGTCAAATACAAAATGCTGTTGCACGCCAATTTTCAGAATCATTGAGATGCTAAATACTATTGCATGCCACCTTTCAAATATTAAATATTTAATTTAATTTATGGAACTTGTATCCTGCTTTTTGGCCAGTGACAACCCCCCAGCTCACGAAATTTGTAAAACACAACTGCTATTATTAATAATATTATTATATAGTAATAATTAAATGTTATCAAACTAAATACCATCATATGTCATTATCAAATGCAGTCAAATATCAAATACTGAACTAAAATATCACAGGATGACAAATGTTTGGTGAATGCTCAGTAAAGACTCATATATTCAGGGAATATCTGGAAAACAGTCGAAAGCAACATTCTCAGAGACCAAATAAATTTTCCCTAAGCAGGTGAAATACCCAGCAACTACTTGGAATCAATTGTCTTGCAGAAGAAAGGGCCTGTGAGCAGCAGTCCAGATAAATCAGTGTGTCTGACAGTGATGCCTGCAAGCCGTATGGGGACTGGGCTCATCATCATGCTGAGAGTCTAAGGCCAAACTCGTATGTGCATTATCCGGCACAAGAATGAAAGAGTAAATCTCCTTTTCTGCTTGGACCTCTATTGCTTCAGAAACCCATCCCAATGTGTAAAACTGCCTTTTTGTTTTTCATATGTGAACACCAGTTTTCCAAGTTGCAGATTTAAATACAGGTCGAGATGAGTGGCTGTGTAAATTTGTCCGTAGCATTTGAAGAAGTCAGCAGCAGACACTCACGAAAGCTCATACCCCACCATAACTTTTGTGAGTCTTTAAGGTGCTAGAGGACTCTTGTTCTTTTCTGTATTTAAATATATTTCACTCACTTACTTCATTTATATCCCACCTTTCAAATATAACTGTTAGTATTTATTAGGTTCACTTACACCCCACCTTTTCCCCCAAAGGGGATCCAAAACAGTTTGCATCACCCTCCACTCTTCCATTTCATCCTTGCAACAACCATATGAAGTAGGTTAGCTTGAGGATGGGTGACTGGCCCAAGATCACCCAGCAAGCTTCCATGACAGAGCAGAGATTCGAACCTGGGTCTCCAAGATTCTAGTCCAACATGCTAACCACTACTCCACACTGATTCCACAAACCTGATCTGAATTTGGCACCACAAGCAATGACATTTGGGGTATAGAGTTTATCTTCCTGAGAGAGTAATGCTAAGCAAATCTCCATAGAAATAAGTTCGCTTGGCCATAGCTTGGAGGAATAGAATGTATTTTCCATGGCAAATGTCCTGGGTTAAATCTCTGGCAGATTCAGTTAAATAGATCTTAGATTATAAAGCTGGGAAAGACCTCTGTTTGAAACCCTGGAGAGCCACTGCCAGTCAGAACAGCCAAAGCTGGGCTAAAGGTAAAGGTTTCCCTTGCTCGAAAGCTAGTTGAATCTGACACAAGGGGGCGGTGCTCATCTCCATTTCCAAGCCGAAGAGCCAGCACTGTCTGAAGACGTTTCCGTGGTCATGTGGCCGGCATGACTAAACACCGAGGTGCACGGAACACTGTTACCTTCCCACTGAAGTGGTACCTATTTATCTACTTGCAATTTCTTTCTTTCAAACTGCTAGGATGGCAGGAGTTGGGGCCAGAAATGGGAGCTCACCCTGTCACGTGGCACTAGGGTCTCAAACTGCCAAGCTACAGAGTTATTTGGCATAAGGCAACTAGCTAGGTTTATAGTGCAGAATTCCAGTATTTCTGGGGCACTGTGTTTTCTTTCCGCTATATCAGGGATGACCAACTGGTGGCCCCTGGGTCTTATTGAGCAGCCAAGGCAAATTTTATATAGTAGCCCTTGGCAACCATGCTGAAGTTTAATCATGGTATGGCAAAATGTTTGCCTGCCTTTTCACCAGTAACATAGCAAACACAATATAGGTCCCCTTCCCCCCCCCCCGATGTAAGTGGTATATAATATGGAAATGTACTTATTTACCCTTTATGCTCTACTGTGAAAAGGACGAACTAGTAGAAAGAACTTTTTCTCCCCTCTCCCATAATACTAGAAGTTGAGTTTGACTGATTAAATTGATTCAGGAAAGCACTTTTCACACAATGTTCATGGGACTCCTTGCAACAAGGAGAGGTGATGGCTGTTAGCTTAGATAGCTTTAAAAGGAGATTCAAAAAAATTGTGGAGGGGGAGAGGCCTGTCAATAGCTACGATCATGGCTCTTTTTGTAGAAAAAGCCCAGCAGGAACTCATTAGCATAATAGGCCACACCTCTGACAGCACAGCTTATTAGCACATTAGGCCACACCCATGTGTTACCAGAAGTGTGGTCATCCAGCCACACCCACCTTTTGCTTCTTATTCTGTTTACCTTGTTTGTTGTCAAAACCCAGGGCCTTTTTTTTGTAGCAGGAACTCCTTTGCATGTTAAGCCACACACCGCTAATGTAGCCAATCCTAATGAGTTTCTGCTGTTGGGTGTGGCCTATTATGCTAATGGATTCCTGCTGGGCGTGGCCAACTTGGGAGCCAGCCGGAACTCCGTTCCTGTGCGTTCCTGCCCAAAAATAGCCCTGGCTACGATAGCCAAATGGATCCTTCACTATTCAGTGACAGTGTGCCTGACAACTAGCTGCTGAGAATTAAATGGGAGGGGAATGTTGCTGCTCTCATGCTCTGTTTGTGGACTTCCTAGAATTGTCTGCTTGGTCATTGCACACTGTTTAGAGATGACAAACTGGTCCAAAACAGCAGGATTCTTCTTACATTCTTATGTGCTCAAATAGGACCAAATTGATTATGGAGCCCCACCCCCTGTACAGAAATAGAATGACCCTTGCCATTACAGCAGTTGGCTACCCCAACACAATGTGGTTATGTTTTAGTCATGCAATGCTTGCTTGGGAGAAATTCCCATCTGGATGCATCCTAAAAAGAGAAAGGCAGTGAGTCCCCAGCACTTCACCCCAAGCAAAAAAAAATGTTTCAGACAATTAAGAAACAAATTACACTACCTGATGACTTCTCCCTAGATCTCCATCCTGTAGTCCCTCCCCTGTGAAGAAGAAGAAGAAAAAGAAGAACTCAAAGAAACGAAAAAGACACAGGTATGTCTGCTCTGGTATTTTATTCTGCGTGGCTCCAGACTTTGTTCCAGCTCTGAAAGATCCATCATCAGAAGAGGGAAATTATTTTAATGCAAGAGACTGTAGTTACTTCTGAATTTTAATGATCAAAGTTAATGTTTGGCAGAATACTTGGGTCTAATCCACCAACCCAGTCTAGAAAGCAGGGGGGGAGGGTGGACTTTGGAGGAAAGATGCTTTTTGTTGATCCTAGCTGCTTCCACATTAGAACACTTTTGCCCTGCTCAGATATTCCTTTGCTGCAATCAGTGGCAAGCATGATTGAAACCGGGGTTTCACACAGCAATTAAGGTAGTGAGAAATTTACACAAAGTACAGCAAGTTGCACTCTCACCAGTGTTCCCTCTAAGCTGAGTTAGTGGCCCCGGTCACACGGGAGGCTTTGATCTGCGAGAGGGACAGATCGGGGGCACATCAAGTGGGCGCAATCACACCACAACATCTGGGAAGCGTCGCGGACCCGTCCCCGATCCGTCTCTTCTGGTCGAAGATGCGGATTAAAAAAACCCTACAAAACACTACTACTTACCAGAAAATCCGCAGCAGTGGCGGCCGTGGGATCGCCAGCGCGCTCGTCTCCAGCAGCATGTGAGGTCCCCTGCCAAACTGCACAGGCGCACACATGTGCAGCGGGCTCTCCTCGGTCATCCATCTGTGGCTTCCCCCCGGCATCTGATCATGCCAGGGAGCAACTGCGTAGCGGTTTGGGGGATCTGTCTGATCCCGCCGCCGCGCTTCTCTTTCGATGCGGCTCAAAAAAGCCGCACTTCAGCCGCACCTTTTCCCCCAGTGTGACCGGGGCCAGTGTGAGCTAGCTCACAATTTTTTAGCCTCTGGCTCACGCATTTTTGTCCTGGCTCAGGAAGGATGGCTCCAGAGTAAACTAATTTGTGCAGCAGCCAAATTGCTCGTTCACAACTTTAATGCCAGTAGCTCCCCAAGTAGAATTTTTGCTCACAAGACTCCACAGCTTAGAGGGAGCATTGCCTCTCACATATATTTACTTGGAAGTAGGTCGCATTCAATAAAGTTTCTTCATCACCCTGCAATTTTCCATTTGTGCTTAGAGACTACCTATAGCCCCAGTATTCCAGTATCAATATTTAATTATAAGCTCTTGTGGGAGAGGGGAGTACTGATCTCCACATTGTAGTCAAGTCAAATGTTCATTATTTTTCTTAGACTTTTGTAGAAGCACTACTACATAAAAATAAAATACAAAGTGGCTTTGGCTGCAAAGTGAAAAGCAATGTTAAATTATCTCTCCACCAATACAAAGAATTGATAATCAACAATTGATATAGGTATGCTAATGAGAGTGGGAGGTAGTTAATTCCAATGAAAGAAGGAAGAGAAGAAAATGTAAAGGGAGAGTGGCACTGAGAAACTTCAGTAGCCCTTTGACTAGCCTGGGGCTATGATTGCATTTTATGTAGCACGCAGAAGGAGAAAAAATCAGGTTTGAAAAAAGATGAGAGGACAAGAAAGAGACACTGGGTTGCCAGACGTTGCCAGCATGTTATCTGGATTCTCCATTCAATTGAGTGACTAAATTATGGCAATTCTGGGAATCCTGCAAGGAATTCTTTTTTTGTGCCTAAACACTTTCTGACTTTTATAGTGATGCACATCCTGATTTGTTGCCCATTTGCAGATTTTTATTTTCAATTTTCTTGCAGGTTATCTTCAAAGAAGAGAAGACACAGGTAAGGACACTGGAGGCTTTGGTCATTACTTAAAAGCAAACTAGAGAACTTACATGCAGCCATCAGCGCAAGTAATTTTTCCCAGTGGAGCAAATAGTGGCCCTCTGGGGCTGTTTCAAGTAGAGAAAACAGACCAACAGGGAAAACTTAAGCCCTCATGTCCCAATGCAAATCAGGCTGCCACAAGCCTGAGAGTTCATTTTCCAGTGCCATCAGTGAAGCAACTCCCTGGGGCATTTCATGTCAGGAATACTGCATGGGAAGTTTAAGCCTCCTGCCCATGCTGTGTGTTCCCAGTCCAAATCAGGAGATCTGCACTGGGAACTCCCAGACTGCTGTATTAACCATCATTGTGAACTTTATAACCTGTGAACTGGCCCCTATATTAACATCTAGAGATTCAGAAGAAGGGGGTGAACCCTGAATAATGACAATTCTAGCACCTTACATCATTTAACAAGTGTGTTCCAAAAGGTGGGGGGTGACAGTGATTTACCAGAGCCTAGGACCAGAAAACAGGGACTGTGCTTGGTAAATAGGGACACTTGGAACAGATGTCATTTTTGAAAGCAGAGTATGTGTTGTGTTCATGTACCCAAATGACCATTGTACGCAAACAAGCTTTGTGATCCTCCCACAATGGTGATGCATTAGAGCCTTTAAGTTGCTCATTGAGTAGAATGGCGGCCTACCAATTAATTGGCTCTTTTTTATTTAGTTCCTCAAGCCCCAAAAGCAAAAGGAAGGAAGAAAGAAAACACAAGAAACAGTAAGTAGGGGGGCATGTGTGAATGCATCAGTGCCCCTTGGCTAAACTGTGCATTTGTTCGTGTGCATGGGGATTGGCTAGCATAATTGTTAGACCCTTCTACTGATGTTTGTTTTCTTTACTTATCTTGTGAATGAAGCTGGTGCAAGGTAGTGGAACAAACCTGCCATGTTAGCTTGAGGTGTGAGACGGCATTTGTTTTTGAGCTCGTGATGGCAGTGACAGCTAGGGCAGTGTCCAGCACTTTGGGTTCAGCACTTTTTAAAAAAAATTAAAAATTGCTATAACACTCTAGCACTCTAACAATTATCACTTATTTTTTAAAAAACAAAACCCTAGTGATGCCACAGGGGAAATGGCAGTCATGAGGAACTGTCAGGCAGGAGCAGAAAAGAGCAAGAGTCTAGTAGCACCTTAAAGACTCACAACATTTGTGGCAGGGTATGAGATTTCATGAGTCACTGCTCACTTCTTTAGACACCAAGGCAGAAGAACGCATAGAAGCTCCCATGAGGAATCTCCTTTGTCAATATGCATGGTTCTGCATTTCTATTTGTGATGCAAACAACATGGGGAATCCTTGCCATATGGATGCAACCAGTTAGGACTATGAAGTTACACTGCTCAGCAGGACATTGTCAGTTTGGAGGCTGATAGCTGAATGGGTCTGCCCTCCCGGGCTTGGCCTAAAGTGCTATGCTTTATGGAGAACCAGAGCCTATGACAAAAGAATGCTAATTTTTAAAAGAATTGTAGAGGTTCGGTAGGTGAGCTTTGATTATTAGGAAGTGGCTGTGGCCAAGCACCCATGAGGGCCTGGAAGAGGCGACCCCTGCCAGCTGAAGGGAAGGAGAAGATTGGTGGTTGTATGTGAAGAAAAGAGCAGTTGGGATTCTGCAAGAGAAAAAGTAAAGAGCAGACAGGATCTCCCTATCTGCCTCCCTCCATTCATCCCTCCCTCCCTCTCTTTCTCCCTGTCCCTCTCCAGCTCTCTGGGGATCTGATAGCCTATAGGGATGTGCCTCTATGCTTCTACCTGTGGTCTGCTTATATATTTGTAAATAAGTGTTAGAAAAATGCCATTTGTTTCAAGAGCTCTTTCCTCCAAAGGGAAATAGCCAAGGTGAACTCCACCCCTGGAACTTCTTCCCCATCCTAAGGCCCTTCAGCTGATGAGAGTGACCATAAGACCATAAGGCTAACTAATGAGTTCATGCTAGGGGCTCTCTCTAGAAAGAATGATCCTAGAAATTTCCACACTCCTCTTATTTAAACCTTTCTCAACTGATGGTTTATACTATTTGATGGTGGAAAGTGCCATCATTGCTGTCAACTATTGGCAACCTGCTAATGTTTTCAAGGCAAGAGACAAACAGAGGTGATTTGTCATTGCCTGCCTCTGCCTAGCAACCATGAACTTCCTTGGTGGTCTCTCATCCAAGTACTAACTAGGGGTCACTCTCCTGAGAGAGTCTGAGAGCTGATGAACTCAAACTAGCTCGACCACCCAGGTCAGGAGAATACTATTTACTCAATTAAAAAACTATGAAAAAAATACAATGCAACAAAAAGAAAACAATGCAACAGAACAACCCTCCCATCCCAACCATATATCAAAAATAATGTGAAAGTAGAAATTGACAGCTTACAACAGAGAGGCGTTGATTAGGGATGGGCACTAACCAGGAAAATGGAGGTTTGGTTCGTGAGGTTCATAGTTCTTCCCTCCCTCCTTTGTTTATTATTTATTTATTTTTGAGATTTTTATTTTGTCCTCCCCAAAGTGGGCTCAGAGCGGATCACAAAAAAACGAGTACAAGACTCGTTACAATAAAATCACATTAAAATCATGAAAACAATAAACAATAAAATTGCACAGTTAGCAACAATTTCATATCAATCTGTTGGGGGCACAAGATGGAATCAAATGGCCCTTTCAGCGAGTTGAGAACTAGAACATGGAGGCCAACTGAAATGGACACCTGCCACCTCACCCAAAGGCCTGGCACCTTCATTTTCCAGGCCCTGCAGAATGGTAGAAGGTCCTGCAGGGCCCTGATCTCCAATAGGAGCTGATTCTGCTGGCAGCGACTCCCCAAGGCCAGCAGAATGAAAGGGGGGAGGGAGATCTTGCAAAAGCATTTAAAGGGCCGTTTCAGCCATCCCTTTTGCTCCTCCCCCCCCCCCCACTTCCAAGTGAGAGGGAATAAAAGGGATTGCTGAAATCACTTCCAGCTGGGAAGGCATTTTAACTGCCTTCTCAGTTGACTCACTGAGTCATGCCACCACAGTCTCTTTAAATGCCTTCTCCAAGCCCCGCCCCCAGCACCAGCATGTCTGCCGACATGAACTACATGAACCCACCTGGTAGGTTCATGGGGGATCGTGAGGGCAGGATGGCACAAGCCGAGGTTCACAAACCTCGAACCAGACCTGGTTCTTGATGAATTTAGGTTTGTAATTCTGTTTGTGCCCATCTCTAGTAGAGATTGCTATGCTGAGCAAAACTGCCTATGTAAATTACCACATTTACCCAAAAGGAAGACGAGCCTAAATGTAGGACAATCCCCCTAAGGTAAAGGTTATATGCAAAATGGCTTTTTTTTTTCATGTACATTGCGGTAACTTGTATGTGAATTTAAGATGGTGCCCTCGTTTTCTTGGCAGCACAAATAGGGAAAAAACCATTCTTCCTTTTGGGTAAATAGGTATGAATTTAGCACCTTCGTACAAGTCTTGTTTTACATACTTTTAAAATATCAATGATTTAGTATATATCTGCTTCTGCTTCTGCTACTCATAGGCCGGAGCATGGAACTATTACAGGGAACTAAACACCCCTCCCTTTTCTCAGACCAAAAAAAAGATGTGTTCAAAAATCTTCAAGATTCCCCAGGCACTTTCAAACTAAACTTTGAAAGCACCAGGACTAAAAACAGTCTCAGTTTTAAAAACTGAAACAGATGCCCAGCATGCTGAAATCTGTGCTCAGTACATGAGTTGGTTTTTTATTCCCGTTGAACTGCAGCATACACAGGGTTCTGATAATATCTTTGGTGAGTTTGTGGCTAGAAGCAACCCTTGCAGGTACATAGATGGAGTTCCTACAGATGAAGCTCCTTGCTTGGTCTGAGATGTGTTACCCACATAGAGCTGCTGCTTCATACCTTGATATTGAGCTTTCATTAATTTCACATAGCCACGGACAAGCCTGGGAGCAGCTTGCCAAATTGTTCCAACACCTATGGGAGGCTAATGTTCTATTTTTCCCCCCCTCTCTTCCTTTTCAAAAGTGCTCGTAGTCGGCCACGAAAGTCCCAACGCCACCACCATCACCATTACCGCTCTGGCTCAGAGAGCACTAATTCCTTCTCCGAAAGCTGTGGAAGCAGGTGAGCATGCCGTGCACAGGTTGGGTTCCGCCATTTTGTATCAGCTGGCTCAAGGCCACATTCATTTCACTACAGGATTCCTTTACCTGACACAAAATGCTTGTTGCTCATACCTGTAATCGTCTATAGTTAGGTGCTACACACCTTGTAACAGGCCCTTGTGTTCCTCTGGCCCCAGGTGTAAATCCTGTACATATTCAGCTCCCAGAGGTACACCCTTCGGTAGTTTTCTTCTGCCACCTTTTGGAGTGAAATCTAAACGTTATGAAAACTAGACTGCCCCAGCTTAGTTTTTACATCAGTTGCTGAGTGTATATCTGTGTGCGTGGAAGGCTCTGTGTGCTCTTTTTTCCCTGTCCGTATTACAGTCTGAGCTCAGGCATCTGCATTTGAGGACTCTAATACAGAATGTCTCTCCCAACCAACGTATCACATTTTATAGTTTTCATTATTAAACACATACAAAACAAGATAGTAGGGCAAATCTGCAGAAAGGTGTAATGCTACAGAAATATAGAAAATAAAAGAAATCATCATTTGGTCCTGTTTAGACATTTAGTGTACATACATCTCATACTCCGAGAGGAAGGACAGCAAACTGCTTTCCCCAGAAGATGTCTGGATTTGGTATGACAGGCTGACACTGTTCATCCACTGGCAAACTGCCAGGCTGGCAAAAACTTACTTCTATGACACCTCTATTACTAGGGCTCTTAGGGGAAAGGAATTCCCTATTTTGGACCAATTGAAAAGTAGGTGCCAATTTAAAACTCCCACCAAAGCTAAATGAAACCAATCATCTTTTTTCTTATAATCCCAGCTAGGGCCTTTGCAAACACTACAATCCTAGGAGTGAATGAACTGAAGCGGAGTGGATTAGGACATTTTCAGTCCTAAAATTACTAAGTATTGTACTCAGGAAATAACAAATGCAGAAGAATCGGATTTGTTGTAATAGTGAGACAAGGTGTAGCACAATACAATGCGCTATCTGATAGAATAATATCAATCAAACTTCAGGGAAAGCCTGTCAATATAACCATCATTCAAGTTCATGCCCCAACTACAGATGCTGAAGAGGAAGAAATTGAAAGCTTTTATGCAAGAGTCCTGGAAGAAACTGATCACACACCTAAACAAGATATGCTATTACTCATAGGTGACTAGAATGCAAAAGTGGGGAACAAAGTACAATCAAATATTGTGAGAAAATTTGGGCTAGAAACATGAAATGAAGCAGGAAAGCGACTCATAGAATTCTGCGAAGACAAGTTGTTCATTGTGAATACATGTTTCAGGCAAGTGAACAGATGATTGTATACATGGACATCACCAGATGGCCAATACAGACATCAGATAGATTACATAATCAGAAGCAGAAGTTGAAGAAGCTCTATTCTTGCTGCTAAAATAAGATAAGGAGCTGACTGTGGTATGGATCACGAACTGTTAAATGTCAAAAATTAGAATAAAGCTTCATAAAAGCACCAAAACATTCATAGTGCCAAAATACAATCTAAACAACATTCCTGAAAAGTTTAAAGGCCATGTAAAGAACTGGTTTATATTACTAAGTTCAAGTGAATGGAAACTGGAAGAACTGTGGGTTGAAACCAGAAATATTATCAAGAAAGAATGCACAAAGAGTATTCCTGTAGTCATAAGAAATGAAAAGGCTCAGTGGATGACTGATGAAACTGTTATAATTGCTAAAGATAGTTGAGAAGCGAAAGTAAAAGGGGGCAGAAATAGAATCAGAAATCTCAATGCAGTGTTCCAGCAACTGGCCCATAGAGATAAAGAGAACTTTTATAATAATCAGTGTAAAGAAACAGAAGAGCCATGACCAGGATAGCCCCGCTCTTGGAGAACTGTGACTGACCCGAGGTCACCCAGCTGGCTGCTTGTGAAACACTGGGGAATCAAACCCAGTTCTCCAGATTAGTCCGCCGCTCTTAAACACTACACCAAAATGTAAGAAAGTTTAATAAACAAGAATAAAAATAGCAGGCACTGGTCTGTTCAAGCATCAGGCTGTTGAATTCAGATAGACTGGTGGTGAACTTCCACAAGCACTCACCAGGGAAAAGAAAGTGAGCATCCTCATTGTAGGGTAATTGAAGTGAGAGGTTCTGTCTCTTTATTTTAAAATGTGTATCTTGGTTTACCTAACTCAGCTCGAGGCACCTTCCAAAACAAAATAATAACATAAGGATAAAATTCTAGCATCATACACATCGTACACATTGGGGGGAACCAATATCACAAGTGCAGCAATGAGATAAGCCATAAAACATCAGCCATAAAATCACAGCTCATCCTGTGTAAAAGCCGTGCTGAAACCAGGAGAGCTTTACAGCTACTTCTGTCACCTGGCAGAGAAGTAGGTTTCTACACATCAGCAGGGAGAGCACATTCCGGAGCCTGAGGGCAACTGCAAGAAGGCCCTTTTAAAGCACATACAGAGCAGTCCTAGGCAGAGTTATACCCTTCAACATGTACTGAAGGGAATGGACTTAGATGGCTGTAACTCTGCTTAGGCCTGCACTGTTAAGTGTTCTGGTTTTTAAGGTGCTCAGGTGTACAATAGACACTTCAGCTCACTCATGGGGTATCAGGGTACTTTCTCATGACCTAGAAATCAGATGTAGCCCATGACTGCCTGTTTACTGGTGGGGGCAGGTTTGAAACAGGATTTCTGTCCATCTGTCCGTCAAAGCTAGGAAGAGTCACCACAAGCCTGACAAATATTCACTCTAGGCCCTCCACATATTCTAAAGAATATACCCAAGATAAATTAGAGACACTAGCACCAGCTAGAGTTGCCAACTCCAGGCTGGGAAATTCCAGTGGGGGGGAAGAGCCTGTGGAGGGTTGGTTTGGGGACGGACTTCAGTGGGATATAGTGTCACAGACTCCACCCTTCAAAGCAGCCATTTTCTCCAGGGAAAGTGATCTCTGTCATCTCGAGATGAGTTGTAATTCTAGGAGATCTTTAGGCCCCACGAGGAGGTTGGCAACCCTGCCTCCAGCCTCCTGCAGTTGTGTATCCCACCTTTCAGTGGCCCATAAAGAAGGAACTCAAAATGTACCACAGATGGCTGAGGTAATTCTGCACCATCCTAGAAAGCTGAAATGGCATTCAAGACACTTTGGCTGTGGTCACACTGGTGGCTTGGTGCAATATGGTGCCGCCTCTAATTGAACCGGTTTAAAGTGTTGTGGGATATATCAGCCACACAGCACAGCCTGCTGCGGGTTACCCACGGAGACATCCCATGGTAAAGCATCCACATTATTGCTGCACCTCAGCGACAGAGCGCACTGCAAAAAAATCCCCAAAATTCATGCACACACATAAGTGTCCATGCACATGCGCTCATGTGCATGCACACACATGCACACATAGGCAGGGTTTTTTTTAAAAAAAATGCCCCCTAGCGGCAGAACAGACCTGCAGGTTCAGACTGCCAAATCCGTTCTTCGTGCACTCCCCCATGTTCAGATATCCGGCCATGTGCAATGACTGTGCGGGGAACCGAAAACACCACTTGTGATGTGATGCCTTTTTAACCCGGCTCCAGGTTGTCCTATGACGGGATAAGTATGCCCGGGGAACGCCTGACAGATGTGGCTGTTTGACTACGCCCATTTGATCCGGAGGGGAGGAGTGGCTGTGTCGGGCCAAACCAGAGGTCATTTTGGGGGGGAACGCGGGGGAACGCAGTTCCCCCGGGTAAGGTACGGGGGGCGGGGCACATGACGAAGCCCCGCCCCCTGCTTCCGGCCGCCCCGCTTCCAGACCTCATTCAGCCAGGAGGAGGCAGGAGAAGAGGGAGGGTAAGTTGCTTCCTCCCTGCCTCTCCCCATCCCTGCCTGCCTGGGGCCAGGGAGGGCCTTCACGGGGCTTCCTTGCACTCCCGCCGGCCTTGCAGGTCCACCGCCGGGCCCCTCATGGGGGGCGGGTCCACCGGCCGGGACCGTTGGGGGTGGGGTGTGTGGCCTTATGACACATTTCCGGTGATGTCAGGAGGTGTGGCCTTATGACACACTTCCGGTGATGTCAGGAGGTGTGGCCTTATGACACACTTCCGGTGATGTCAGGGGGTGTGGCATATGCTAATCAGTTATGTTAATGAGTTCCCCTCGCTCTTTTTCTACGAAATGACCCCTGGGCCAAACTGCCCGTGTGATCACAGCCTTTGATTATTAGGGAAGTCTGAACATCACCCCTTAGTGGCCTGTATCTGCCCTTCCACATGCAAGCAGGCCTCGCCATTCCCCCTAGTCCTGCCAGCAGCCCTCTTATATGAAACATGCCCCTTCCAGACAGGTTCTGCAGTAACCACTCAGCCTTGTGTTCCACTTAGGCCTAGAGCCAGGTTCCAGGAGGAAGGCCGCAAGGCTAAATGGAAGCGGTCCCAGCATTCTTCAAAAAGCTCTAGGAAGTCAAATGGTGCCACAGAGGTGACAGACCCCCCTCTCCTCAGCCACGCCGTCCAGAACAACAGCTTTCCCTCTGCCACGGAAGTTGTAAGTATTCTCCCATCCGCTTCCTTCCTCAGTTTAGGCCCAAGGAGCCTGTGTGAAATTTTTATGACTCAATTACAGCCATGTTAGACTAAGTTGGTTTAAAGTTGTCTTCATTATTAATGGAGTGGCTCTCTGATGTATTAAAAGTCATTCCTCCACCCTGCATTTTGCACAAGGGGGGGAGGGAACGGCTCAGGCTTTAACCCATGAATAATAAAGAGAAGACATTTACCAAGGAAGTGGCCTCGGGCAATGATATTTTACAGGGACGTGTCTGTTATGTACCTCTTCTGCTCCGTGGATGAGCTCATTCCCAGCTGGTTCCTGTGCCCACTAGTTCAGGCCTCCCAGGCACGAAAGATTAAACCTATAAAAGAAAACATTTACATCTGACGGGGTGTGTGTGGGGGGGGAGAGGACAGTTATAGGTGAGGAGATGTTTACGCCCCTGCCCCATCACAAGTGAGTATTCTTGCTGCTCCTCAGGATGGTAATAGAGGCTGTGTGAGCATCCAAGGGGAAAATGCATGCTCAAGTCCCAAGGGCATTCTTTTTTTTTTTTACGTGCGCGGGAGATAGAGTGATGGCTTGAGTCCAACATGTGCTGTCAGCTCAAAGCAGCATTTGTTTGCACAAGAAACATGCCCAGGGGAGTCTCATTCCAGAGATCCTGTGTGCCCTTCCAGCATTTCCGAGCTAAACGGAAGAAGCTTCAATCAGTGTTAGACTTCCCATCTGGTTAGAGACACTGCAGTCCTGAATTTGGGTTTCTTGCAGTGACGGGGAGATGGTTCCATGAAAGGAAGGAGGAGCTTGCTTGTCTCTAGGAAATCTTTCATGCCCCCACTTGGGGGCCAAACCACACAAGAAGCTGTTTGGGTCCACATATGGGTCAATGAGCTGCAAAAAGCAGCTGTAAAGAGGGATATGGATCAGGGCACAGAATCGGGGAAGGTAAGGGGTCATTCTTCCCTATGCCATATGACTCTCATGGGCTGCTTTTATGCCTCAGGAGGGGATAAAACAGACACCTACACTGTGCTTGACTTTTGTCCTTACGAGGGGAGGCATTTCTGATCAGGTAATCAGTGCAGGGGTGGAAATGTGAAACTCCAGGCTTCCCCTGGGCCTCCACCACACCCAGGCCTGTAGCCAGGATTTTTTAGTTCGGGGGACATTTAAATTTTTAAGGGGGCAGTTAAATTACACTTAATTAAATGAATCTGAATGCCTGTCTTTAGAGGAGGAGGCTCTGAGCCCATTTCTAGCCCTTCCTTTCAAGGGACACGGCAGCAAGCGCATCAGTTCCTAGGGAAAAAATGGCTCAGAGGGCATTTAATTGCCTTCAGAAGGCATTTAAATACCTTTTGAGTTCCCTTCCACGGGGCAAGAAAGCCTTTCTGGGGGATCATTGGAGATGTACTGAAGGTGCCACTCTTGAGTGCCCTTCTAAGCTTTCTTGCCCTGTGGAAAGGAACTCAAAAGGCATTTCAATGCCCTCCAAACTGTCTTTTCCCTGGTCTCATGATGCGCCCCCCCCAAATTCTACAGTGGGAGGAAGAGGGAAGCTGGCAAGGGCTCTTTTTGTAGCAGGAACTCCTTTGCATATTAGGCGACACACCCCTAATGTAGCCAATCCTCCAAGAGCTTACAGTAGCCCCTGTAAGAAGAGCTCTGTAAGCTCTTGGAGGATTGGCTACATTAGGGGTGTGTCGCTTAATATGCAAAGGAGTTCCTCATACAAAAAGAGCCCATCCACACCATGCCTTTTTGCATCTCCATGACATTTCTGGAAGTCCAAACACTTGTCACCAGTATCATGTGTTTTGGCCTAGTTAGGTGGCCCTCTAACATTTAAGAGATATAAATACCTTTGTAACACCCCTGTTCTCTCTCCAAGGATCCTGGGCTGGTTTCAGGTTTTGGGGGCCCAGGCAGAGAGAAGGGCCCTCCCCCCACTCTTCCGGCCACCAGGCTCCCCACCCACCTGCATGCCTCCTACCTACTGATGTATCCCTCCCTTGTCTGCTCCTCTGCCCTCCTGCAGCCCTTTCCCCAGTGGCACCAGGCACTGCTTGTGCTCCAGGGAGCATGGGTTGCAGACTGTTAGCAAGTGAGTGGGCAAGGGAGGTGGGCAGAAATGGGCCCTGACAGGCCCTGGGCCCCAGCAGCTGCCCCACCTCAGTGTATGTTGACGCTGGTCCTGCAAGGATCCGTGCTTTCTGCACAGGCACACACCACTTTCCAAGTTACAGACAGCTCTCCCATTGTCTGCTGTACACTGTCTTTAATTTTCCTCTGTCGTGGTTTGACATGCGTGGCTTTAAAAGCTAAGAGGCAGTTTGACTGAAGACAAAAGCAATTGCCCTGTCATCTGTGATTGTGTGTAAGGTACCAAAGGAATGCTGGGTCACGGGAAATGGCAGGCTGTGTTTTATGTGGATGCCATGGACCCATTTTGCTAACAGCAGTGCTTTCTTCCAGCACGAGAGCATCCTTACATCATCAGCACGGAAAAAAACAGCAGGAAGAACACACCACTGTTCAGAGGACAGGTCAATAGATCCAACCCCTTCTACCTCAGCATTCATGCACATACTTTTACATGTGTGAATAATAAAAATAAGGAGCACTGTCCCCCTTCCGAATCTAGAGATTTAATTTCTAGAGACCTAGGAGGAGGGGGCCAAAACATGACAAACAGAAGCTGTAGTGGGGGGTGGGGATGGCTGACAACTCTTATTGCACGCTTTAAAATGAAGCCATTGTTATGTAGTTCATGTTGCCATGCTCGGAGGATGAACTTTAAGATTTAAGTATTAATGTGCCGCTGTTTGTAAAATCTCATTCAGACACCCCCTGCTGAGATTGCTTTCAAAGGCACTAATTAGGAGTTAATTAAAAAAGAAAAAAACTACCATTCCGCTTGAGCTGCTAGGGAGCTCAGAGCTGGGGTCCTTCAAAGTTTAGGTGGCTTGAACCCTCCGTATTGGCTTGCCAGTTTTCGTATTGTACCTGCTCCAATGGCTTTAACAGAAGCCAAGCTCGTAGGAATTGGTCTGGGAAAGCATTCTCTGTCACTCTGTCTCTATGGTAGAAAAAGCTTCAGTTCTGCACATCGGGTTACTATGAAAGGCAAAGGGACAGAGCCAATGAGAAAGCTGGCAATCCTGCCTTCATACCTTAAAGACCTCTGCCTCCCACTGAGGGCTGGGAGGTTTAATCTCACCCTGGGGTTTCCCATTTGCTGCTCGTCATAGCCCCCCCCCCCCATGCACAAATGCTTTCATATGAACCTTACCTACTTTCTACAGTATGAGCCAGGAAACAAGCAAAAGCCTTTTTAACGTCCTTCCTCCCAGGGTGAAGAGCAGCAGAGGCCAATAGCGGAGTCCTTGCCTTAAGCTCTTCAGCTACTCCCATTTGCCTCCTAGGCTCATGGATGAGGAATCAGCATCTGTGGAGTGTAAAAAGAGCATTCTGATTTATAGCACTCTTGCTGTTAACACCCAGTGGGATGAGAGAAAGTGGCCTTTGCCTGCCTATTTGACATGAGCAGCTGAGGTGTGCAATAAGAAGAGGACCATGCAAAGGCTTCTTATACTGGAGCAGAGGAGGTTAAAGAGCCCTTTGCCTGCAACTTGGCTTATGAGGGAGTGAATCGGTTGGACAGAACCTGTGTTGCTAGCCCTTTGGCTCTTGCCCAATTCAGAATGTGGCTTCTGTTAGAAATTGGTTGTCAGTCAGATAAGCTTTCTTCTTAAGTATCCGATGTGTAGAATACAAATTATATACACAGGGGCATACCCACATCTGGCAATGAAGTTTAACATCTGACGATTGCCATTATATTAGACTTCTAAGATTGGGAAAGCATTTAGTGGTTGGAGATATAAATGAGGGTTATTTTTTAATGTTGTGCCAGTTTGGTGTAGCGGTTAAGTGCGCGGACTCTAATCTGGGAGAACCGGGTTTGATTCCCCACTCCTCCACTTACACCTGGCTGGATGACCTTGGGCAAGCCGTAGTTCTGATAAGAGCTGTTCTTGAAAAAGAGCAGTTTCTGTCAGAGCTCTCTCAGCCCCACCTACCTCACAGGGTGTCTGTTGTGGGGAGGGGAGGGGAAGGGAAAGGAGTTTGTAAGCCGCTCTGAGACACCTTTGGGTAGTGAAGGGCAGGGTATAAATGCAATCTCTTCTTCTTCTTTAAATAGAATATAAATATATTTCATAGGATTTTGCATTAATATAGTTATGTTTTATGGGTCAAATCCATCTTTAGTTGTGCTCAAAAGGTCTCACACAACAGCATAGTAGCTCTGGATGCAGGCACACCATATATTGAAGTGAGCAAGCCTGAGACATTGCCTCATGTATTAGGAAGGCATGGAAACTTCATGAACATTCAGACTTCTCAGATGTCTGTTTGCCAAAAGGCCTAGGGACAGGCAGGGCAGCATGCTGTTGCGGGACAGAGTAGGTCAGTGGTTTCCAGCCTTTTTGGTATGGCGACCCACAAGTCCAGATTTACTTGGTATGGTGACCCAGCCTGCGCTGACTCAAGTGTTTTGCCAGCCTAGGGAAACTATGACCTTGGCACCCAACTAGTTTAGCACCCAACTAGCTAACCACATGTCTTTGAGAACCCAGCAAACATTACACAAAGGGCGCAGCTGCCCCCATGATGAACCCCAAGCAAATGGCATTCTGAGGAAAGGTTAAAGCGCTTAGGGCTCTTTAGCTTGGAGAAAGGACGACTGAGGGGTGACATGATTGAGGTTTATAAGATTATGCATGGGAAAGAGCAAGTAGAGAAAGAGGTACTTTTCTCCCTTTCTCACAATACAAGAACTCGTGGGCACTCCATGAAATTGCTGAGCGGTCGGGTTAGAACGGATAAGAGGAAGTACTTCTTCACCCAAAGAGTGATTAACACTTGGAATTCACTGCCACAGGAAGTGGTGGCGGCTACAAGCATGGACGGCTTCAAAAGGGAATTAGATAAGCATATGGAGCAGAGGTCCATCAGTGGCTATTAGCCACAAGGTATAGATAGGGGCTCTGGGGCAAGTGATGCTCTGTCTTCTTGGTGCTTGGGGGGGGGTCAACAGTGGGAGGGCTTCTAATGTCCTGGCCCCACTGGTGGACCTCCTGATGGCACTGGTATTTCTGGCCACTGTGTGATACAGAGTGTTGGACTGGATGGGCCTTTGGCCTGATCCAACATTGGCATCTCTTATGTTCTTATGTTCTCATGACACACAGGATTTGTGTGTGGAGTTTAGATTCCAGCCCTTGACCACCCTCTCCTTCTCTGTTACTCCCTCTAATCCCTCATAAGATTTTAGGAAACTCACTTTAGTAACCATCAGGACACATTTTACTTGATCAACAGGTATATGCAGGGAAGAAAAAAGTACCAACTAATGTGTGACATGGAAGATACTGTTTCTGGGGTCAGATCTTGATTTCCAGAATTCAAAAGAAAGCCATGGAAAGGGCAGGGGCAGCCATTCTGGAGAGCTGGCCTGTGACCCACTTTCAGAGGCTTCGCGACCCATTGTTCCCTCTAAGATGTGGAGTCTTGTGAGCAAATAACTACTTTGCGAGCTACTGGCATTAAAGCTGTGAGCGAGCGATTGGGCTGCTGCCTACATTAGTTTGCTCTGGAGCTATCCTTTCTGAGCGAAGACAAAAATGTGTGCGCCGGAGGCTAAAAAACTGTGAGCTATCTCACACTAACTCAGCTTAGAGGAAACACTGGTCCCGACCAACAGATTGAAAAACCTTGGAGGAGGGAATAGGCAGTATTATCCTTGTGTTTTGGTCAACATCAAGACCCCGATAAGCAAAAGTCACGTGTAAGAGTGCAGTGTGTTGATGGAGTGATAGTATTGATATATTGTGTGTCTGTACACAAATATATATTAATAGGTGAGAGTGTGAGAGAATGGGCAAAGAGAAAGCATTGTATGTGCTTTCACTTGTTCTTTTACCCAGGTCTTTAACAAGGAACACACTTGTTCTTTTACCCAGGTCTCTGCTAGTGTTAGGCATCTCCTCCAGGGCAAAGGGATTTAACTTTGAAGTGAGAGCATTAAAAAAATCCTCCCCCCACCCCAGGAGTGTTTTTGAGTGTGTTGTAAGATTGCAGGTTCCATATGGTTCAGAAAATTGATATCCATCTCTCTCTGAGGGGCCATTTTGAAACACAGTAAATGGGGTCTGTTTAGCGTAATTGGAAAACAGGTTACGATTATACTTTTGTACCTATTAGACTAGATGGCCTCTTGAGCTAAGCATTCAGTGGAAATTAAAGCCTAAGGTGTAAGTGGAAGTCTTCCTTCTTCCCCCACTTTCCCCCCTGCCTCAATAAAATCATGTTTTGACCAAACCAAAACTTAATAATAACAGCACAGTCTGAACCGTGTTTAATCAGAAATTGCCCCACTGAGTTCAGTAGGATTTACTCCTTAATCAGTATGCTTCACCTAAACAAATCAGTCCCAGGGGTTGTTATGCATCTTGCATGTGCCCCACCCACCCAGTGAAAACCCAGAGAGGCAAGGTTTTCTTGTTTGTGACTGAAATGGAGGCAAAATGGAAGCGAGGCTAGAAGAAGACATGCAGCCACAATGAACTTAACACATTAAAATAAAAGGAGTGAGTTTGTTTTTGTTTTAAAAAGTTCACACTGGCTGCTGACCTGTGGAACACTCTGCCACTAGAAACTGTCATGGCCAGCAAAATCAATAGTTCAAAAAAAAAAGCCATGGAAAGCAGGAGCTTAGTGATGTAGTGTTTGGGGGCAACCATCTTAACACATAGCAGATGATCACTTATCTTAAAGTGATACAGATTGGGGACGGGCAGTTGGGACTTAGTAGCATCCCGTATTGTTTACTTCTGCCTGTCTCTTATGCATTTTTCCCCCCTCCCTCCCCAGATCCCAGGACAGCATACTTGGGTCTCCCTTCTTCCATTTTATCCTCACATCAGTCTTGCAAGGTAGGCTAGGCTGAGCAAGTGACTGGCCCAAATCATCCAGTGACCTTCATGGCTAAGCAGGGATTTGAACTCAGATCTCTCCAGTTGTAGTCTGACACTCTATGCCATGCTGGCTGCACCTATCAACTCATTGCTAAAGGTTGTTTGAGAAGCAGCAGTAGAATAGTGGAAAGCTGGTGTAGGGTGATTCCAGTAGCTCAGAATTCAGTTTTTTTCCTGGGCCATGGAATTTGAGCAGGATCTTCTTAGTGGTGGGACCACCATCTCACCACCACCTATTTGTTTTCTCCCTCTGGCCCCAGTCAACAGGACCACCCACAGGGAAGAAGGTACAGTGACTGCCTCCTTGTCTCTTTCACTCGTTCCTCTCTCAAAGAAAGCAGCCAAGGCACTGGCAGCAATTTCAGGAAGGAGAAGCAGAAGGGTCAAAAGACCAAGGAGCCAAGGCACTGGCAGCAATTTCAGGAAAGAGAAGCTAGTCAACAGCCAGCAGTTCCTTGGGTGAAATCTCATGTGAAACCCAGACTCACTAAATAGCCTTAAACAAGCCACTGTTTCTTGGTTTCAGCCTTTGTGTACCGTAATATTAGCTTACCTTACAGGTTGTTGCAAAAATGCTGAGATCCAGGTTGATTCACACTTCAGTTCCACTCATCACATTTTGTCTTCTTCCTTCAGGGTTTACTGCGGCCCTGCTGGCTGCCAGTTTTATACAGCCTGGCTGGTGTTATCAATGAGCCACTGTGGGCTGAAAATGCACCCACCTGTCAGCACTGTGGCTATATGCCTAAGGACGGGACCTAAATGTAGCACAATAGCCTAGGAGGGTTGTTCAATTAGCAGAGGAAAATCAGGCCTAGTCAACAAAGGGCAAGTCAGTGCTGGTTCCAGGCTCTGGAGGATCCTGGGAAGATACGCTCCAGTGGCCTCCCCGTGAATGCACCCCACCCTCTTGTGCATGCACGTGTGCGCACACATAGAGTAGTCTCCTGGAGGAGGGAGCAGAGCGTGACTCTCTTGCATTCCTTTAAACCCTGTTGGTGCCTGCAAGGGTAGGAGGATCATCATGGAAAACTCTTGCTTCAGTCCTCTTCCAGAATACAAGAACCCTCTTTGGTCCAAAAGCCAGAGGGTGTGGAGGGCAACTTTCTCAGGTGCAAAAGGTGGCAAAAGAACTGTGCTGTGGCACTCTTCGGGGCAGCACTCCCAGAAGTAAATGAGACATTGTCCCAGAGGCCCCTGCTATATTGATCAGCAAAGCATGGGGAGGCAGCAGAGCGCATTTATCTCCTGTGAGAACCACACTCTGTTGCTTCCGTGGACTTCTTCCAGCAGGGAACGTGGGCTTTGGAGTGATCTCCCATTCCTGGTGGGAGCAGATGCACCAAGAATCTCTCTGGTAGGATGGCTCTTCACTGGGCCAAGGAACTTACCAGATGCCCAAAGATGCCAATTGTGTATGCCGGACCTGACGCAAGGCCCGTTTCCCCCCTCTGCCAGATTGTATTTAGTTGTACATATATTAGCACAGCCAGTGCTTCTGCTGAGCTGAAACCTGTCTTGCTGGATGATATCTTCTTTACCAGCTCATGGCTCTGGCCCTGGGCCCAGAATGTTCCCGGCTCTGGCCAGATACCAGAGTTTTTTATTTCAAGAGCAGACAGTTCTGCCATCTGACCACTGGCCCTTTTCCATTAAACTCAACATTCTTTTTTCTACACCTTTCTTGTGTTGTTGTTTTTTTAACTGAACATCCAACTTGAAGAAGAATTCTGCCAAACTTGAAAGTTCACACACTAGTTTAGGATGTTTTAGTTGGTCCTAGATAAAGGTTTTACTCTACTGGTAATTTTTTTTTCCCAAATGGATTGACACCACAGATAGCTCCTGTTTCCTGTAGATCAAATAAAAGGGTGTATTTATTTTGAATAGTATCCTTGCAGCTATGCAAGGATATGAAACCTTGGAATCTTACAGAGTACACTTTTAGGTTCAAAGACATCAATAAGAGTGAAATATTTGGTTGGGGTGAACTCTTCACCCAACAGCAAATATTATGGGGGGGGGGGTTCCTGTGCATGTACTGAATCACAGAAGGCATACAGCCGTTGATTTAGGACGTTGTCACATAAAGAAGGAACAAGCTAGCTATTGTTAGCTGTTCTTATGCTGCAGTTGAAGCAATGGGATGGGATTTAGCTGTGACTTATCAATCCTTTTAATTTAAACAGGAATCAATTGCAGCATATTTGGGGGGAACGGTGCTATAGTATCTGTTGCATCAAAACCAAAAAGAGTTTTTCTGACATTAGCAGTTTTATTGTGGCAAAAGCTAGAGCCCACATCATCAGATGCATGAAGCATTATTGTCATTTAGTAGATATCAAAGCCCAGCTCGAGCCTTGCTGTAGGGGTTCATACTAGGACGAAAAGATGAGCAAGAAATGTAAAAGGGGGAAAAATGGTAAGCAAAAAAGCTATGAAAAACAAGTGGTCCTGGCTGGGTTGTTTGTATAAAAAGCTCTGTTGAATACAAGATAAGTATCACAACAGAACTTGTTGGTGATAACACAGTCTTCCTAGCAATTACTGCTGTTGTGAGTGGGCCACTGTGTCCTTGTACATTTGAGCTTTGCATACGAGTGTGGCACACTGTGGGTTAGGTACCACAGCTCTGTTCTGCTAATTAAGATGATTTCCTCCAGCATGAGTAACTTCCCTTGCGAAAACGCATCTATTGGCAGAATAGATCCATAGGATCTGACCCATTACCTTTTGCATTGCAGGGAGTTTGGTTCCATTGCTTCCCTTTCTCTGATCCCATGTGTATCACCTAATAGTCAAGTGGCTGTCCCTTATAAGGATAACTGATGTTGCATAATGGGTCCACACACAGAGAAGACAGGAGACTCTTCCTGTTTAGGAGATTCCCCACGTATGCAGAGAACTGTGTTTGTTGAAGAAAGGGAAACCCTTTAAAAATCCCTGACTTTCCCTTCCTTTCTCCACAATGGAGAACCAAAGCAACTTGCACCATTTTCTCTTCTCAGTTTTATTCTCACAGCAATGATGGAGGTTGGTTAGGCTGTGAGTGTGTGACTGGCTGAAGGATACCCAGAAAGCTTCCATGGCAAAGTGGGGATTTGAGCCTGGGTCTCCCATATCCCAGTTCGATGCTCCGACCACTGCACCATTTTGGCTGATGAGGTCTGAAAATGCTCCAGCAGGGCTGAAATATTGAAAGCAGCTGAGAACCGTTAAAGGGAAGATGGGGGGAGAACAAGATATCAGCCTGCTCAATTTTCTGAGCACTTAGAGCAGGGATACCCAACCTTTTTGAGTCTGCAAGCACCTTTGGAATTCTGACACAGCGTGGTGGGTGCAGCCACAAAATGGCTACCACAAAACAGCTGCTGCAGAAGACTGTGCCAGCTAGAAAATGGCAGCTGCAGCTTATCTCTTCAGTCACGCAGTGAAGATCCTTGTGCTGTGGTGGTGGCTGCTGCCAAAACAACATATTTAAATATCTGCACAGCCAATCACATCTCCAATGACCAAGCAAAAGCCTTGCTGGGCAAAAGCCGCTCCTGGCTCCACCCGCTTTCTAAAAATACTTGGTGGGCACCAGGAAAGGTGTCAGTGAGCGCCATAGTGCCCACAGGAACCACATCAGGGACCTTTGGCTTAGAGAATCCTGGAGGGGGAGGTTTTGGAGGATTTCCATATTGCTTGTTTCCTTGCAGGTCTGCAGCTTGTGTGTGTGTGTGTGTATGGCAATCAAGAATAACACTGCGTACTGTAGAATCTGGAGCTGCGGTGGCTCAAGTGGTTAAGACACTGAACTGCAGACTGTGGAAGGTCGGTAGTTTCAGCAGTTCGAGACACGGATGCCACATGACGGAGTGAGCTCCTGTCTCTAGTTCCAGCTCCTGCCAAGCTAGCAGTTCGAAAGCAAGAAATTGCAAGTAGATAAATAGGTACCACTTTGGTAGGAAGGTAACAGCGTTCCGTGCGCCTTGGTGTTCAGTCATGCCGGCCACATGACCACGGAAACGTCTTCGGACAGCACTGGCTCTTCGGCTTTGAAACGGAGATGAGCACCGCAACCCTAGAGTCGGACTCGACTGGCTTTCGAGCAAGGGAACCTTTACCTTTACTGTAGAATCTGGTTCATGAAACCTGCCACAATAAATCTATCAGTCTCTTATGTTTGTTTGTTTGTTTGTTTTAACTAATTGTTGCTGCCAGCAACTTGCTGGATTGTGCCCAGAGTGGTGGGGGGGTCAGGTGAGTTCATTTGGTGTGCCTGATCCTACATAACACCTGGGCACAGCACACCATTAATTCCCTGGCAGCACATGGGACAAAGGAATGGAAAAGCTTTTTCAGAAGACATCTGAAAGCAAAGATGAATATTAGTCGAGGCTTATTTTCGAAGAAACTTGGCATGTACGGGTGCTGGTATCATCCTGGCAATATATAGTGGCCATGTACAGAATGTGGCCTCCGTGCAAACATGAGACAATGTGTGAGAGCTGGAATGTTTTGATAGACCTTGTAACATGGGATGGGGAGGGGGCAAAGCTGGACTCCTACAGAATCCAGAATCCCTCTCTACCTGGATCTGATTATATCGAGGCCCTAAGTATTTGTAATATGAAGCTAAGATCCAAGGTGGCCCTGAAATCTCACTCTACTGCACAATCTCAAAAAGAGTTCCTTTTGATCATCTCTCTCCAATAACTATTTTTAATTTTTGTATGCTCTGTGGGCCTGCATCAAAATCCAAGGTGATGATTTGAACTGGTACCTTTTAATCCCAGATACAAAAAAAAAAAAAAGCCTAAAAGAATTGACTTGAAAGTGATGATTTTAAACAATAATGAAGCATTACAATCAAAGGAATCAAACACTTGATTGGCACTGTGGATTGAAGAGAGAGGGTTTATGTTTTTTTTTCTCTTGTAATTTGAGACTC
>NW_015175359.1:939191-949396 GCF_001447785.1 Gekko japonicus
CTAAAGGAGGAATTCTTGATTGGTAAGTGGATGCTAACCGCAAGATGCTAGGGCATTTCTTAGAGGTCACTCAAAAATATTAGCAATACCTTCTACAAGGGGAAAAACACACAAAGCAATATATGTCTACCTTTTCTCTAGAGGGAGTTTTTCCTTTTCTTTTTTCCTTTTTTTAGTTTTCCTTTTCTCCGTTTTATTCAGTTACTCGCCATTTCTAATGATTACAGTTGTTCACTAGTCTTTTTTCTTTCATTCATATCTAAATACATATTTTTATTTGCTTATCTGTGGATATGTCCATCCTGTATCCTTACTTAGGACACATTTTAAAAAGCAAAAGAGAGATAATTCTATAGGGCATGATCCAGCCAAAGTGAACCCTTTACAGAGCCCAAACCAATGCACACATACTTGGAAGTAAGCCTCCACTGAGTTTAATGGAACTTACTCCTGTGTAGGCCATAACTAGATGAGACATGGGAGATCCAAGACTGGATCTCCTGGTGTATTTTTAAAGGTTAGGTAGGGAATTGGGCTGCAGGTCAGTGGGAGGGTGAATTTAACTCGTCCCCTGTAATTTCCCCAATGAAAATATCTGCTGTTTGCCCCATTAGGGGAAAAAGACAAGTATGTATAGGTACGAAGGCTCATACTAGCTCACAGATGCTGATTTCTACTGGGAAAATGGCATTAGAGGAAGGTTGAATCACCCTCCCCTGTACTGTAGCCCTGATCCAAATCTCCTATTTAATCTTTTTAAAAGACGTTGGAAGATCCAATCACAAATTTCCACCAGTTCATCTAATCGTGCCCAATGTGTGCTTGCAACATTAAGCTCTGTCGGTTTGAGCATAGGAGAGAATATAAGTATATTGCTTCAGCCTCTCCCTTTCCAATCCATGGGATGTAGAAGTGCTTAGCTTTGGCTGACTCATACTCAATTGGACTTTTTTCCCATTTTTTTGATTTCTAAGGCACATGTCATGTTTTCTTTGAAGTGCAACATATTTTATTTTTAACCTTTTTTGGTTTAAGGAAAATGTTTTGATTTTGGGCCCTTTTTATTTATCCATCTTTTTTTAAAAAAACCTTTCATTCAACATGGATCGCATGCTTAATACTCTTTGCATGATGCCTTAAAATCTTCCAGTTGTATCCGGGGGAAAAAAGTCATTTCTTCTTTCTGTGGCTTTCTTTCAGGGAGATGTGCTTTTAGTTCTGACTTCTTTGTTTCCTTTCTTTCTTCTTCCTTTCTTTCTTTCTTTCTTCCTACCTTCCTTCCTTCCTTTCTTTCTTACTTTTTCTTTGGTTACAGACCGTGCATCATGATGGTAAAAAAAGGGTTTATTTGGAAAAAAATGTGTATGTATCTCTATAATTGACAAAACTAACACACTCCTTTTATTGAAAAATCCATTTCAACACTGGCAAATGGCTCTTTTGCTTACAGATTTCAGAGTCTGGGTCTTCTGCTGTCCTCTTTAAAAAAGCAGAAGGGCAGCTTGACCAGCTAGCCAGACAGAAGTTGAACGGAGAACGGTATGAATATGACTCAGGAAATGATACTTCTTCCCCTCCGTCTACTCAGACAAGCTCATCCAGGTCAAAGGGCAGCCAAGAAGGAAGCTGTCAAGTCCATGATGGCTTTGGCCAAGCCTTCTCTTCTGAGAAGGTCAGCAGTGGCAGCAGCTCTGATTCAGGAAACTCCCTCACCAGCTGCCTCTCCCGGACTAAGGGGGCAACTCTGGAAGATCCACACCTATCTCCACATGGTCGAGCAAAGGATCGGAGGTGAGTCATAGTAGGTAAAATGATTGCCCAGACTAGTGGACTAATTGTGCAACTGAAATGTAGCTAGAGCAACTTAACTTTTTCTGATAGCTTTTTCTAATAGGCTGTTTCTTCATGGTTTATCTGCCCCAGATTCAGTGCTTTTGGGAAGCATTTTCCCCCCTGCTTCCTCACAGCATTATGGTACATTCATGCACCTTCTGAGGTTTCCCCAGTTTTTCTCCAATCTTTCTCAAACCTGGTTTGCTCTAAAGTTTTGGGAAAGGCTGCAGTAAGCCTGGATGGCTACTGTGTGCCTGGGAAAATTCAGATTTCCCTATCCATGTAGCAGCCATTTCCCCTCACCCTGGCCCTGAAGCAGCCGTTCCCTCACCCTGTCTTCCTTTGTGTTTCTGTGCCCTCCCTTTCTCTAGTGGCAGATTGAAAGTACATTTATCACATCCTTTCCAAGGGGAGAGATCACAATTGAAAAGTGCCCTTGTTCTTCTCCTTTTTCTTGTCCTCTTTGTGTTTCTTTCTTTTAATCTCTCCATGTTCTTTGCTTCTGTTTCATGGCAGTTCTTTTGCTCCTGCTGACAGCTGCCGTTTGTTTCTATCTGAACTCTGAATTTTCTTTAAAATTATATTTAAACTTTTTTTTTAAGTGATTGCCCTTACCATCAGAGTTGGCCTATACATTACACTGCTTTGGAGGAAGCTGCTCAACTTTGCTTATAAATAACGCTAGCAGGGGAGGCAGGAGATAAGAATGGGGGGAATATCCTTCCATCCCTGTGCTTTGGAGAAAGAGAGAAGTATTCTGAGATTAGCATTCAACAGAGTAGTTCTTTTCTAGAAGGAGTGGTGATGAAAGGTATTTGGACATTCATTTTATTCTCATTTCAGCTGTTCTGAGCATCTTTGATAACATATCCCTCCTTCCAAGAAGCCTCCTCTATTAAATATGTTTAGAGGCAGATCCATGCCCTGTGACCCTATACAGTTGTCCTTATTTAAACCTATTTCTGCAGCCCAGTTGCTACTGTGAGGTGGTTGGTTGTCACCAGCTGCTGCCAAGGCTCTGTTCTCCCTAGTTTTAGGGTCATCATGAGAGCAGGGAGGTTATCCCATAAAAATAAGAAAAAAGACAAGTCAGACACAACCCTCACTTCCCATTCTCATTGAAAAGTCACCATTTCAGTGGCAGGACCATGATGCAGACTCAGGGAGATGCTCAACCTTCACTTCTCTATAGGGAGAGTGCCCCAATTTCCTGGCATTGGTTGTTACTTAAATGGCTGTGTGCAACTGAAAACTGAAAGTGACAATGTGATTCAAAAGCCATCAAGAGAATTGGCTCTCTACCCAAAATTCCAAGTGGCATCATTGCAGCTTTAGAAGGAACTGGTCTTTTCCTAGATGGTTGGAACATACAGGAGGAGGGTATTGGGGCTGAGCTCAATCAACAGGAGGCAGTGGGCCAGGGCAGAAAAGCATTTTACAGTAGGCCAAGCACCAAAGTTTGGCAGGGGGGGGAAGGGTCAGAGGTGAACTTTTAGGACCAAAGACAGCTCCAAGTCAGCTGACAACTTGCTCCAGCAAGTTCCAAACCTAGACCAAGCCTACTGTGTGACAATTTTAGAGTGGAGTTAAGGCGGTGCATTTTATGATGCCTCTCCAGGTGGATTTGTCAAGATAGGGCAGGAAGTCATGATGGTTTGGGTAAATTTCATGACTAGTCCAGCAGAAATTTGGGTTCTGGGGATTTGAGTGGCCTACATATGGAGTCTCTTCTACTGGATTCTTGTTCAAGACCAAAAACAAGAGGTTTTTTTTTTCCAGTATTGGGATCCACTTCTGGCTCCTTTGTGGAGAGAGGTGCAAGATCATAGACACCCTTTTGCCCCCTGAGCTCACTGGCACCTATTCCTTAGCACCCGTGTTCAGATCTTTGCTTGGGATAGGATCTAATTCTGGGATAAAGCTAGTGTAGTTTTGTGCAACGGTGTCCTGTATAACATCCCTGAATGGGAAATGTCTCTTTTTAGAGGACAGCCATTGCAACCTGTTAGGCACTCAGAGAAGAGGAAACACAGCCCAGCCTCCATCCCTTTTTCCAGCTCCCCACTTAGGTCATCTGTCCGGAATGAGTCCTCCACCAGCAGATCATCACCAGAGTCCAGCCATTGCCACTTGTTGCGTCACAAGGCTGGACCCAGGTCCTCCCAAAGCCGATCCTGCTCCTCAGGGACAAGGTGAGCCATCTTTTGGGTTAACACCAGGACCACTTGTTTCCAAAGTAATTTCATGTAGGTGGGCTAGGAAAAGGCCAGCTCAAGATGAATTTGCATGCTCATAGAATAATTTTGTTTATTATTCCTGTGATGTGTGTCGGTGGGTGGTGGACCCCCATAGGGTTTTTAAGGCAGGAGATGTTCAGAGGTGGTTTGCCATTGTCTCCTTCTGATTTGTGTTACATAAGGCTTCCCCCCCTCATTTGTGTTACCACTCAGTGAAAATACCACACCTGCTTCCCTGTGGTTTCACTTCTGGGTGGGTTGCCTATATAAATTTAAATTTAGGGTTCTGTCCTCCCACAGATGTGGAATGGGTCCTTCTTCTTGACTATCAAGACTGAAGGAAGGACGGGCAGTTTTCAAAGGGTGTCTGTACAAGCTAATGCTTTGTTCTGCTTCTTGGTGCTGCTGTTGTACTGCTGACTGTATCAGTAGCACTGTAGTAATAACCGGTGGCAAAGTTAAAGCAGGGCATAGATAATAAAATCCCTAGCAAAGGATAAAAAAGAAGAATGGCAGAGGGGGAGATTGGATTTATACCCCGCCCTTCACTACCTGTACAAATCTCAGAACAGCTTACAATCCCTTTCCCTTCACCTCCCCACAACAGACACCCTGTGAGGTAGGTGGGGCTGAGAGAGCTCTCTTGAGAACTGCCCCTGAAAGAACTTATAACTGACCCAAGGTCACACCAGCAGCTGCATGTGGAGGAGTGGGGAATCAAACCCAGTTCTCCCAGATTAGAGTCCGTGCTCCTAACCACTACACCAGACTTGCTCTCTTGTATGGTACTGTGCTACAGAAAGTGCATAGTGAAGCAGAAGTCTGCACTCAAGTTCATGATGTCCAATCATTGCTGTCCTCAAATTGCAGCATGATCCAGATTGTGAATTGCACCTTTGAATGACTGAAAAAAATGTTTTAGCCACCTTGAGTCCACTGTAGAAGAAACGCATGATAAATATTTTTAAACAAAACTGTTTTTAATTTTTTTTGCAAATGTTTGCACATCCACATTCTGCATAGAGTTCCCAAGGCTGTTCCCTTCTACCACCCGTCAAAAATAATTAACTTGCTAAAGAAATGCTTTTCTTTGTTGTCTCAGTGCTTCTGAGATGGGGAAGAAAGTTGCACGGTTTGTTTTTTCAGTATTCCAGACATGCCCATTTTTGTTTGCCTAACTCCCAAAGCCAAGTGTGTTCACTGAGAGTTCTGAACTGAGGTTTCAAATGATTCTTGCACTGCCACCTGGGAGTTCTAAATTGAATTACAAATGCTTTTAAAGTTCTTGTGCTGCCATCTGGGAATTGTAGTTTGATCCAGTAAGTTCTGAGTGTCTGGCAACATGATGAACGCCACTGATTGTGCAAGTACAAAAAGCTTGAAATACAGTTGATTTTAATCCATGCATGACTCATTTATGACCCTCAGGAATACATAATTCAAAAGAAATTGAGCGGGTACCAATAGCAGATGCAAAACTAGTATCTGCACATGTGCTAACTGTCATCAACAGTACAAAAGCAAAACCATTTGAAATACTGTTTGTATTAAATTGTGGATTATAAATTATGCTCACATCAGTTCAAGCACATGGGGCATTCGCAAGAAAAAACAAGCAATACAAGTAGGATCTTTGGTTTCTTTTTAAAACATCTGTGAAGATCGCAGCACTCCAAACCCAAACCCCAAGTAACTAATCACAGAGAATAGATTGCACAAATTGATTTATGTAAATGACGCTAAGAGCTGTTTCCCAATATATGTGTTTTAGGTTGGGCCTAAGTCCCAGCCCTTTTCCTCTGCCCATTTCCTATGGTCTCATAATTCTTACCTATTTTAGATCCTATTCACGTTCCCCCAGCTACTCATCCAAGTCATGCAAGAGAAGTTCCGGAAGCCGGAGCTCAAGAACACGCCGAAGCCCCAGCTATTCTCGATACAGCCCTGGCAGGTATGGCTTCCATATGCTTCATTCTGTCCCCATGTAGTCCCTCTTAGTGCTGTTCTAGGAACATATATAAAAATCTCTTCTGTTGATATAGAAGTAAAAACGGTTTTTAAAAAACAGCAACAGACAAATACAAAATATGAGACCTTTAGAGTCTTCTCTAAAGCTCAAAACAGAGAAGACTCTGAGAATGAACTGAATCTTCCTCGCTCCTTGAATGAATCTTCCTCGCTCCTTTTAAAGTGCAGCGACACAGGGATTCGGTTTGGATCAGGGCTACATAGGCGAGAGAGGGGCTCAACCCTTCTACCAACACGTGGTTTTGCTAATCAGAACTGGGCTCCCCACACCGATATAACCTCTCTCTTTTTCCTTTACAGAGCTAATAAATATACTGGGGGGGTGTCAATTAGTTAACATGCAGGGATGGAAGAGTTACTCTCTCCATATGACCCTCATCTAAATTAGTCCCCTGGATGTCTGTAATGGTAGCTAAAAAGAGACTAGGAATGTCTAATTTGATGCAGTTTGCAAACTGTTTTCCTGAGAGCTTGGGGTCCTTTGGAAGGCTGCCAGCATTCTCTAGCAGGAGATCAGTAATAATGGACAAACCTCCCCCCAAACAGCTTGTCTGCTGTTGAAAGTATGCAGCTGTGGTAGAGTGATCTGGGTACTATCCTCAGTCCCAGTGCCCTACATGAGCTGAACATGCACCTTAAAACACATCCCGGAGAAATTGTTATAGAAAGGGTTCCCTGAAGGCTGAACATTCAACATAGAGGAAATTTATACAAAAATATCTAATCAATTCTGATGGTCCATTTTGCTTTAGGGACCTGGCTCAGGTAATAATCCCAGATCTGTATACATTCATAAGATGAGCCTTACTGGGTCAGACCAAAGGTCCATATATTTATTCATACACTGTGTTTATTAGCCCGCCTTTCTCACTGAGACTCAAGGAGGAGTACAAAATATAAAAAGCAATTCAATCGGACAGCGTAAGAAATCCAGTAAGCAATGCAACAGTACTAGGTTACTGAACTAGAAAATGATGCAAACCTGTCTCAAATCTGTCTAAGGCATGATGTATGTAGTCCAGAATCCTTTTTGCCACAGTGACCAGCTAGCAATTAGTAGGGCATGAAAGTGATGGTTTGCCCAACTGTTCGTTCCACAGCAACTGATATGCAGAGGATCACCTCCCGCTGGACATGGAGATGCCAATTAAACAAGGTTTTTTTGGATACTGCGGTTTTGTTTTTAGAAATGTCAAAGAGCCAGTAAGAAAGAAAACCCAGTCCGTATCCCAGCCAACAAGCAAGAACAGAAGGATTTACCAATGTTCTTAAACAAAATCAAAGAGGAACAGTTCCAGAGAGAGATCATCACACTGCTGTGGGGCACCACTACAAAAGCCTTGCTTCTAGTGGGATGGTAACTGAAGGAGGACCCGATTTGATACTCAAAGGTGGCAGAAAGAGTGTTCATAGAGTCAGTAGCAGAGAAGATGGGCTACACAGCCACACGCGGCTGAGCCAAACCAATCTGTGTTGATTCTGTCTGGAATTATCTTTTCCCAGGGATCATGAACGAGATCACAGATATGGTTCCAGTGGGAAGGAGTCTCACCGGCACCATGATCGCCAACACCGCAAACGGTCTTATTCCCCCATGAAGAAACGCAGAAGAGATTCCCCTAGCCACCTGGAAGCGCGGCGCATAACAAGGTGAGGAGGCCCTGCTCATTAACCTAGGAACATAAGGATTGTTCTAGTGGAACAGATCAGAGGTCTTTCAGTGTCCAAAGGCCAGTGATAGACTTGTCTTCCATGAATTTGAACAATATCTCCATTTCCAGCCATCTAATCCATTAAGCCATTTCAGCCATCTCCATTAAGCAAACTCCGGAGCATGACGGAAGACAGGAGGACCTGGCGTGATGTGGTCCATAGGGTCGCGAAGAGTCAGACTCGACTGTGCGACTGAACAACAACAACAACAATCCATTAGCATGAATTCTATAAGATAATTATGCACTGTATGACATACACTCTTTTGTCTGTCCTAATTCTACTGCCTCTTGTTTTAATTGCATGACCCCTAAGCTCTAGTAATATGAGAAAATTTGGGGGGGGGGGGAGAATCTGCCTATCTTCACTATGCATTTCTGTCATGTCACCCATTAGCCTTCTTTCTTTTCTAGACTAAAGAGCCTCAAATGCCTTTTTTTGCCTTTCCTTGTAGGAAAGGTGTTCCATCCCTGAATTATTTTAGTTGCCCATCTCTGACTTTTGCAGACCTACACCATGCTTTAGAGATAGGCTGACCAGAACTGTAGCCAACATTCAGAAGCATATAATACTAGATCACACCGTTTCACTTATGTCAATGAACATCAGTGAATCTAGAATAGCCATTTCCATTGTCCTTATTCCATATTCATGACCATGGAAAGTGAGTTCAGATGGTTTGTTCTTGTAATCTCTGCCCTTGGAAGCTTGCCTCAAACCGAAGCCAGTGACACATTTAGATGGATAAACCTGCCATAAAACCACACACAAAAACATATTAACATCCATAACAGCAAAGGAGGCGGCAATACATCAGGCACTGTGGAACTTTGAACCCAGAATCTGGGACCTGTGGCTCCAGAGCCTGATTTCAAGGAAGAGCTACTGTACCACAACCCCCCCTCCCCCATGATAGGCAAGAGAGGAAGCACACCCTTCCTAAAAGGATCCAACGACAGCTGCTAAGATCAGCTGACTGAAGGGTCCAAAAAGATCTAGCCTACAGGAATATAGGCATTGCCTCCAGGCTGAACCCATCAGATCGACCAACTTGTCAATAGTGTGAAAACTGTGTCAGTTCTGCTGAGCCTGGTTCCTGACTCCTGCCTGTCTGATTGACCTCATGCCTCCTCACTGCCCTGGACTGCCCTGTGGATTCCTGACTGCTTCACCCAAACCCTAGCTGCCTCTTGGCCTATTTGTGAACTCTTCCATCCTGCCTGATCTGTCACCTTCTCACAATGTCTGACTTACTGCCTAGAGTTAAAATGCTGCCACATCTTCCCTGCTTTATTTTACAGAAATACAATGAACGCAATGTTCTCTTTCTGTAATCTCTTGAGCATGCCGAAGTTGAGACTAATCCAGGATGCATCTGGCTAGGGAAGGAAAGAGGACAAGCCAGCAGCATTTTAGAATGGACATAATACGATTTGCTTCTCTCACATAGTTCTTTCTAGCCAGGCCTGCAGAATGCTGAACAAGGTCTAGGGAGGGGATTAATCTTAAGACTAATCAAGCCATGAGAGGTTTCACATATCTAGTATACTTTATTTCAATCAAACCCAAAGAAAAGAGGGGGGGGACTAACCCAACCAAGCAAAAACCTCCAAAGGAAGTTTAGAAAACTTATTGAGGGCCAAAAGTTAAAAACATAAATAAAATAATGTTTTATTTCAAAGACATATAAAAACCTTGTAGGGGCCTAAATAAAGCCTCATAAAATGTTCAAAGTGACAAATAGTACAAAGAAGCAACAAAGTCCCTGTAACACATGTAAGGCAATAAACAATTAATAATATAGGACCAAAAATGGAATGTTCTAATCTGGAATCGAATGACACACCAAAAGATTTTTATTTGGGGCCACAAATATATCTGGCCTTGTGTCAGAAGTAGTTGCATATACTGGAGATAATATCAGTACCAATATGTACCTTCCAGTGTAGGTCCTAAGAGTGCAAGTAAAACTGCCTTATCAGGGACAATGTGAATCAGTACTTTCTTCCAACCCTTGTGCAGCCTCTACAAGACCTTGGACAGCTCCCAGAAGAAGAAGACGTTGCAACAGTAATGACCAGAGCCCAACTGTGTTCTTCTTAAGTAGTATTACAGTGCAATCCAATTCCAGGCTTCCCCACATTAACTGGCCAGTGATGGATTGGGGGGAGGGGAGCCTAGATAGGACATCACACTTTCAGCTCCAAGACACCCCCCCGCCCCACCTGCTGACCAGCAGCCTTTGTGTAAAGCAGAAAGCAGGCAGTTAGGACTTCCTTTTCCAAGCTCCCCACCCACACAGCCAGTGATGGAGGGTGTGTGAAGAGGAAAGCCTGCCAGATGTTGTTTGTGCTCTGAGCCAGACCCTGAGCCACCTGGCTGAGGGAGGGAGAC
>NW_015175359.1:949422-960991 GCF_001447785.1 Gekko japonicus
AAAGCCCCCCCCCCTCTGGTCCCTGTTTCCTCTCTATGTCCTTGCCACCGCCTCCTCCTGCTCCTGCCAGCGCTGCTGCCCCATCATGGCCTTTGCCATCTCACTCCTCCTCTTCTCACCACATTGCTCCTCTGCCGCCTCTTCCTCTCCCCCCTCCTCCTTGGCCACGGACATCTTGCTCTTTCCCACCATCACCCTGCCCTCCTCTTTACCACAACCCTCCTGCCATTTCTTTCTCCCTCTCCCCTCAGCCATCCTTAATTTTTTTTTTAAGTAACTCGTTGTAATGCTGACTATGATCTTGCAAGATCATGGCCAACATTTTTGTTTGTTTGATTGTTTGATTTGCAAGCACTGTGCAAACACATACTTTGCTTATCTGATTTTGGGTTCAGGTTTTGGTTTTTGCAAATTTGGGTGAATCCCCTATGCTTATAGACACATTCCTCTCATCCGTCCCTGATTTCTTGATCCACGCTCTATGACCAGGTTCAGACATATGATGCATAACTTTGTAATCCTGTACCATGCCTCCCTTTGGTCAGCTTTTAAAATCTCGAGAACCTCCAGATGCTCCCAGATACTCGTTTCCATCAGTGAGGCCAAGAGATGTAGAAGACTGTAGGAAAGCAGTGCAGAATAAATCACTATTCTCCTGGCTGGAAATTGGGAACTGAAATACTTATACGTCATGAGAGGCCGAGATGGAATCTGTTTACTGCTCACTGAAGCAGTCAGTGTAACCTTGAAGAGGGGGAGCAACTGATAAGAGAACTTGCCTACACACACATTCCTTAGTTCATGTCTCATACTTAGGATGATGCAATGTATGAAAGGGTGGGGGAAAGGAGGAGATGGATTTTTCAATAAATACAGCTGGTGAGTGAGAGGAGATTCATTCATGGGTTCCTTCCTTCATTCAGTCAGCTTTCTGCAGAAGCTGTTTGTCTTGTGTCGTCTTTGCATCGCCTGCACCCCCACACCCCAACGAGTGACACCGCTGAAGACACCCTTCCATCATCAGTGGTTTTGGTTCAGAGCCCTCCCAGCTACCTGATGCCATTAGAGGAAGAGGGGGCAGCAGCCAGGGGACCCCTCCATTGTGCCTGGATCTCACTCAGAAGCCCCTCCTAGAGCAGTGGTGGCAAACCTTTTAGAGACCGCGTGCCCAAACTGCGACCCCAAAACCCACTTATTTATCGCAAAGTGCCAACATGGCAATTTAACCCGAATCCTGAGGTTTTACTTTAGAAAAAACAACTCATACATTAACTTAAGATGATCCAAACAAAATAAGGAAAGCAATCCCAAATGCTTTCATTTACTTAAAATTATTTGGCAGAGAATTCGACACTTTAATGACGCATGCCCACAGAGAGGGCTCTGAGTGCCACCTCTGGCACCCGTGCCATAGGTTCGCCACCACTGTCTTAGAGCATACTGGCATTATAGTTTGGGTCTTTTCACACAGAGGCTGACCTACAGTGGTTTTTCTCCAAGCTCCCTCCTTGTTTTCCATTGGCTGTCTTTCCATTTTCCCCTTATCATTTCTCTGTGCTATCTCAACCCCCCCTGATCCTACTTGAGAAAGCACAGAGAAACAGCAAAGAAACCCCAGAGGGACAACCAATGGAGAAGAAGTTTGGAGGAAAACCATGCAAACCTCAGGAAAACATCCATGTGAAAAGATCTCTTAACTGGTAACTATCTAGGTTTTAATTGTTGCTTTGGGAACCAGTTTTTGGCTGAGAAGAACAAAAATTTGATAAAGAAACAGTGTATTTCATTTTACTTGCAAGTCAGTAGGTATCTTTCAAGACGGCAACCTGGGTTCAGTCTTATTGAATTGCAATGTATGTAATAAATAATGACGGTTTCTGGAAAATAGAGGTCACTTCTCCATTTCTTCAGTGATTTAAACCCATCACTTTCTCCATGTGTACAATTTGCAAAACTTTAATCAGCCATTTCATCACCGTGGGTGGTGCAGCAGCTTTGTTCCAGCATCTAGGCAAGACAATTTTTGCAGGCATCAAAATACTGAATGACATTAATTTTAGGCCACCCCTCCCATAGTGACCACCTGCAAGGTAATTCAAAGCTGATTTTAAAACACCAGCATTCAAATTACCTTTTATCTGACAGACGTTCTGAACAAATAGGGCTTAAATATCGAATACTGAAATCCAGAGACGGGACTGTGCTTCTGCTCAGGAATACTGGTCTCAAATTGCTAATATTAGCTGGCATTGTCAATTACTAGGATTTGATTGAAGTTTGATCTTTTAGCCTTTCTTCTCAATTATTTTGATGAAGATGATCAAGTAGCCATTAAATTGATGCCTCAAGTTGCTGCAAAGATTGATTTTTGTTGGAAATTTACTACTCCAGCAGTCTCAGAGTGGCTTATTAAAATGTTGGTTCTAGCTGGAATTGTACAAATAAAGTAGGAAAAGGGAATGGTATATATAAGAAAGTAACCATTATAGATAAAAAGGTCCCCCATCTTTTTTTTGGCAGCCTGGACATATTAATATTCCATCGGAAAGACACCGGGGTTTTTTTGCAATGTGTTTCAGTTACTAGTAAAACAATAACAATATTAAAACCTCACAGGATGCAAGATGCAAATAACAAATAATTGCTGAGTGGTCAGTTAATCAAGCCTCTGGAGAAGATTCGAACACCAACATTCACAGAAGACAATTTGGAGGAACACATTAACTCAGCCTCTCTTTCACGTTCTTCTTTTGTCCCCCCATAGTGCCCGGAAGCGCCCCATCCCCTACTATAGACCCAGCCCTTCCTCCTCCTCATCCCCCAACAGCGCAAGCAGCTATTCCTCTTGGTACAGCAACTTCAGCCACTCTCCCAGCCGCAGCCGCAGCGTCTCCAGCGATAGGACCAGCCGCAGCAGGAGCTGGAGCAGCAGCAGCTGCAACGGCAGCCGTAGCCGTAGCTCAGGGGCAAGGAACAGCCGGCGAAGCTGCAGCAGGAGTTCCGAATCGGCAGGCAGTTGCGACAGCATGCGGCGTTAGCGGCTGTCCTGCACCCAGAGGCCGGGTGGGCTTTCCTTTTCTCCCCCTGCTCCAAGTCGACTGATCATCAAGTGCAAGACCAAATGGCAGTTTCCATGATGACTGGCTACAGAACAACCTCACCTGGTAACCAAGTGCATGGGGAGCATCCCTTTTTCCTTGGAAAGCCAGCCACGCAGCTGGTGCCTGTCAGTCGTGGACCGCCGGACAACCGGCACAAGCTGGACCACCCGGTGCATTTCTCCTGCAGGAACTGGAAATGGCCGAAGCAGCACAGTCCAGTCCTTAAGGTTCTTGCCAGCTTGCTGTGTCCTCCTCCTCATGATTGCACCTCTGTCCTAGTCCCCTCACTGCTCAGGAGGTCATGTAGCAAGCTCATGCTGCTCCCAAAGAAGGGAGGAATACTTTGCTGTACTCATCTGCTATGACTCTCTTCTCTGCCCTCTGACTAGCTGCAGCCACATCCTCATCCCGTCGCCGCCGCCTTCCAAGTGAGTGCCATGCCATTATGCTGGTTGCTCAGACCCACCTGTGAGAGGGCGTTCCTTTATCTTTCCTGGTAAACCAAACAATTGCAGAAGTACTCCTTTGTGGTGAGTGGCCAAGGGGACCAATCGTGACAAACTAGGTGAAGGTTTTTCCTAGCCATTCCTGGGACATGTTTCTTGTATTAAGAGAGCCTCGGCATCTAACCTGTTGCACACAATAGATAGAAACACGGTTCCTCTCCCTGGATTGCTTACCCCTGGAGAAATCCAAGGGCCTGAATGTGTTAGAGGCCATTTTAAATTATTTCAAAAAAACTCACTGTATCTGAGGCTCACCAGGCCAGTGTTAGCACTGTGCCCTGTGAGGGTAAGATGTGGCTCAGTTCAGAACATTCCAATCAGTTTTGGACATTATAGTTCACAAGGGTCAGGTGGAAATCTGAATGATCTGCCATGCTATGCCTCTGCAACATATAGTTTTAGAAACATTTATGATGACACCTTACCAACAGCCTCTGGTTCTTTAGCAGCATGTTTGGCAGTTGCCTTCAACATATCTCCATCCAATCACATCTCTAAATTTGGGCTAGGTCTTCAGGATAGAGATCTTTATTTATTTAAATGTTTATATACCGCTTTTCTGACAAACACTCCTAGCCGTCTCCAAATAAACTGTAAACTGATAAAACTGTAAACATTAAAACATTACAACCGCAAACAATAGATGCAGTCAGCACAATAGTAGATCCATTTCCAAAGGTCTTTTTAAATAATTCAGCCTTGCTTCCTCCCCCCATGAAGATTGCCGGAAACTGCACTTCCCCTTGGAGAAACCCTTTAAAGCCAAACTAGATACCAAACAGGCAGCCGTATTTGCTTGTTTATGCATCGTCTTAGTCTTTGTATAAAGCAGAGGCTGGAGCGGTATTTGTATACTAAAAGAGGATGTTGAACCCTCCTCTGCTATTTCTCCCCATGGTCCATGCCATTCAGCCCTTTCCCCCCAGTCCAGTTGACTTCTGGTCTTGGACACAACACCCATTCAGGCTATAGATCTCTGGCATGCTCAGGTTGCATATGCAGTGACTGAGGACCCAGTGTAAACAGTAACCACATGCAATGTTGCATAGGTGAGTTCTTCTGTTCCACCAGTGTCACGTTTGATTTTTTAAAAACAAATTATGTTGTTTCTATTTCACCTTTCTCACTGGGACTCAAGGCTGATTACACAGAATAAGTCAATAGGACAGGCCATCTAATAATTGGATTTGGATTGTAGGAATCTGGAACCAACCAGAGAGCAAAACATAACTGTTAACGTGACACATTAAAGGATGCAAATATTATATGATAACATCTGACATTTGGTTAGTTGTAGCTTTTCTGCCTACCAGCAGTTTTAAATTGTCAATTTTAATTTGTGGTTTTTATGTGGGTTATATATTTTAATGTGCTTGCTCTGTTAGGTGCCTTGAGCTCCTGTAGGTAGAAAGGTGGCTAATGTTTTAAATAAATCGATAAATGCAGCAGCAGACAGCACAAACTATACACCATTGTGCAGAGCACAGTCCCTCTTTGCCCAAGTATCTTTCCCAATCAGGCTGGAGGGGAGGTTGGGCGAATTCAGCTCATCTCACTTGCACACATCTTTTGCTTTAGAAGCCAATACTTGTAAAGATGAATGAGGAAGAGGTGATTTATTTATTTGACTGTTTGTTTAAAACATTGCACGCCACCTCTTCAGAGGCCTGCTCGAGGAAGCAGGCAAAACAAGATCAAATCATAAAAATATAAAATGATTGAAATTCAAAACCATTAAAAAAACCCACCCAGTTAAAAACCAGAAGCATAGAAACAACGTAAGAACTAAAACAGTCGCTCCCCCCATTTCCTCTAGTTTAGCTAAAGCAGAAGACATCAGCAACAGAACCTGGAATGTCATGTGGGACTCCATCACTAAGCCCACTGTGGCTTCACTCCACTGAAGTGATGCGCCATATGACAGGTTAGTTATGGCAAGGAGCACCCGGACTTTTGTTCTCAAATTCAGGCCCTCCCAAAGAAATTTATTAGGTGATTACAATGCACACAGTTTGGCAGTAGAAGTGGTGGGTCACAAAAGAGCGCTTGCGGATGGGAAGCAAGAAAAGGAAAGGAACCAAGTAGGTTAAAGTTCCTGGATTTTACAATTGACAACAAATATCGAGATTTCTCCTGTTCATCCTACTGTGTCATGGCGGCTGGAGGCTGGCAACACTGGACAAATGCTTCAATAGCAGAATGAACCACTCCCCACGAGTATTGTACTGGGGGACTTGAGACCCTTATAGGAGGTCGAAGAAGAGAGATTGTAAAAAAAGAAAGAAAAGAAAACATAGTGTAAATAGAAGCAATTAGCTTGATTTATTTCCTTTATTTATTGGGGGATATTCTCAGAACAAAACCCCATCTTGCATACCCCCACACACTGCTCGAAGAATATGAGGCAGGGAAATGCGTGGCTCTGTGGACCACAGCAGGATGACTGTCCATAGCCATATTATTCTGTGGCAGCTAAAATTTCCTCCGTTTCCCCCCAATCAGCCAGGATGTTGTGTATTTCTAAGTTATTTATTGATTACTGTGATTATTTATTACCTTTGGAATTCTGTGTGGGAATGAGTGTGAATTGGTTGCTGTTAATTTATAACTTCTGGGGGAATGCTAAGTTATTGGGGGTTATTTTGTTTCGTTTAATACTGGGGGTCTCAGGGGCTGCATCTAAGTTACACTGTGCTCCTTACTTGCTGCTCCCTGGTCTTCTCATGCGGCACTATCTCAGATTGAAAGCGGCTGTCCTCCTTCAGGGAGCAGCGCATGACTGAGCCGAGCTGACTTTGGCTGAACCCCTCTTTTGCAGCACAAAATGAGACGGTGCCGCAGAGGCCTCTAGGATAACGTAGCTGCTTCGGAAGCTGATGCTTCAGCCTGGGGGGACCAGACCCTCCTTGTCCAAAGCCCCTAGGGCAATAGGACTATCACCACCTGGGAGGGTCAGCCCACCAAGTGCTTTGGCCAGGAAGGGAACAGACCACTACCCACTCTGTCATCCAAGTTGGTCCTCTCTGATTCAATGTGTCTGTGCTGCTTCCCTAGTGCCAGTGAGTTTGGTGTGGGTTGTTATGTGGAGTGGTTGCCAAGCACCGCAACTCTTGTAAACCTTGGGGCAGATGCTGGAGAGAAAAAGGAAAGAGGGAGGAACAGAGACACAGGCCGATTTCGCACTAGACTTTGGCCCGCGGTCAACCCTTTGTTTTCTCCGGTGCATCGCGTCAATTTCACACAATTTGATCCGCAGCCGGCTTTTAGCCCAGAGTTTACACCTATTCGCTCCGCATCAGAGCAATCCTTGAATTCCCGGATTTTCCTTTTGTTTTGAAGTGAATCTAGTCCTCCTACCTTCCCCCCTCCATGCTTTTTCCACGCCCAGTAGCCCACCCCCCCTTTTTTTAATGGTAACGTTATATCGACCTATCGTAGCAATGAAATGGACGCCAACCACACTGCACGGCATTTCAAACAAGCCTAGTCCAGGAGGCTCACGCATGATATGGAGGCCAAAACTGGCATTGCGTTTATTCAGTGCAAATTGTTAGGGAAACGTAACCATCTGGACCGTGCAGATTCATGTCCATCCAAGTGACAGTTGCCAGTTCTAAAGGGTATTAGGGTAAGACTAGCCTGTGTTACAAAAGATCACCACTCTTGTGCTTAAAAATTGTTCAACATAAAAGTGCAGACGACAAAAAAAGATATATATTTTTTGCCATAAAGTTGCTACCAACGTATGACAACCCCACAGGGATTTCCAAGCAAAAGACACTGAGGTCGTTTGCCCTTGCCTGCCTCTGCATAGCAACCCAGGACTTCCTTGGTGGTCTCCCATCCAAATACTAACCAGGGCTAACAACCCTGCTTAGTTTTCAAGAGCTGACAAGACTGGGCTAGCCTGGGCCATCCAGGTCAGGGCAAGATTATAGGGTAAGGGGGCCAATATGATAGCAGCAGATGATACCAGCCACAAGAGCAGGAGTACTAACTCCAGGCTCCAGTGAGCTCAGTGGGCCAAGAACTGCAGCCTCCTCCACACCCAGAGTCATATTCCTCGCAGTTCCTCTCTCTATCTCTCTCTTTTTCTCTCTGTGCTGCAGTTGTGAAATGTATTTTGTTTGTTCTTTCATTTCAAGTTATAATCAATTTGTTTCTGCCTCCAGTCAATGGGTATTATTTTTGCTATGCACTGTATGTCTAAGGAGAAACAAAACAAGATGTAGCCTCTTATTTATTATTTATTTATTTGTATTTATTGGGAGGGTTGCTTTTTTTAAAAAAAATGACCATGGTTCTGCCACTGGGCTTCTTGTAAACTGACTTACCAGAAAAAGGGGGGGGGGGAATCTGACCATGTGCAACCAACAAAGTGGATTGAAGCATCCTGAAAAGTCCTCAGAAAAAGTAATTTGAGTCTAGCAAGAAACACTCGACTTGACCAAGGCAGAACCTGAAAAACAAAGGTCTGGACCCAGGACATTCTCTGCAATGCCGTCCACATCTTGTGGCTGAAGCCTGAACGGAACAATGTGCTGGGAAAGGCTTACAAGGAACAGAGTTAACTCCTTTTCACACAGCATCCAAATTTTGCATAACAGAAGAGAGGTGCTGTATGTGCAGACAAGGCATTTCCAGCAGCATTGCCTAGTTATGGACAGGCACACACACACCCCAGCACGCACGCACACACTTTGGGCAAGTTCCAATGCAAGCCTCCTGACAAGAACTGTAATTGTTCAAGATTATTTAGCCCCATAAGAATCCCCAAGGCAAGTTCATGTAATATTAACTGCAATATTCTAAAACAAAATTAGAAATGAAAGCAGAGGGGGGGGGGGGGGGGGGAGTAAGATGGGGAGGAGAAAGTACATTTCCCTTGTTTCCCCGTGATGGATGGTGGTTACTGAGCCCCTTGGCAATCTTGGTTCATTGGACTTCAGATTTTACAAACTACCTTTTGATCTGGCTGTGTTCTTTAGTCTTCCTGGAAATTTTTCATACACACACTCAAAAGTACAATAAAAGTTTCAGCAGTGTTTCATTCTCATAACTTGTTTCTGTCTGATTTTGTTTTTCAATATCTCTTCTCAAATGCATCAATGCATAAAGAGCATCATTTTCACATTGTTCTAATAGCACTCGACTGAGTGGCATTATAGTAAACCACTGATTAGGCTTTAGATATCCCAGTACAGTGAATTATGCATCCTTAGTTCCCTCCTCCCCACACCCCCAAATGGGTATTCCACTGACATTCAGATTTCAAATGTTGCAGCATGACAAGTTGCAGTGTGATGTCTCAGTGATCAAGGGAGACACTGCATGACTACGTTTTACATCTTTCTGGGTCCATCTGTAGGAGTCAAGCTGGTTTTGAATTTGAGACACAGAATTGTGGAATTGTGTCCTGAACATGAATACCAAGTTTCACTAGGATATGTCAATGGTCAACCAGGTATTGCATCACAATACATTTTGTTTTGCCCCCTTTCCCCCCACACCAGTTGATGTTTGTCCTTCAGAGTTTGAACTATCCAGCTCATTTTCCAATGCTTTCTTCCTAAGGAGCTGCTTTCTTCCTAAGGAGCTGTTGTGCAGCATTTTCCCCTTAGATTTCCACAAATAAATGGGCTAGACATTGTTTTAAGAAAAGCTGAACATTTAAGAAAGGTTCCTGGAATAACAGGGGTGGCTGACTCCCCAGACTTCTCTTCCCCATGGCTGTATCCTCGTTCCTATGTGGTTTGCATTGTTTCATTTAACTTGTGAATCTCCATAACAGAGTTACCAACCCTTGAAATCAAAGTCCCGCACTTGGGTTGGACACTGGATTGGAGTCCAGAGGATTTGAGTGGGTCGGTGGAAGCCATCCATAGCCAGCCCTAGTACACATAGGATTTCACTCACTCTCACCTGATTCCCCTTGTTATTATCTTAAATTAAGGGCAGGAAGGTATGGCTGGATATAAGGAAAAACGTTTTTACAGTAAGAGTTGTACAACAGTGGAATCAGCTGCCTGCGGAGGTGGTGGCCTCCCCTTCACTGGCAGTCTTTAAGCAGCAGCTGGACAAACACTTGTCAGGGATGCTCTAGGCTGATCCTGCAGTGAGCAGGGGGTTGGACTAGATGGCCTGTATGGCCCCTTCCAACTCTGTGATTCTGATTCTACATACCTTTTGGCCAGGTGATTCCCAGGATGGCCTTGGGGGACTCCCCCCCCCTTTTTTTTAACCAGTGGAAGAGCTGGTTGGATCCTACCAGGGGTCATTTCGTAGACAAAGAGGTGCAGGAGCTCATTAGCGTAACTTATTTGCGTACCGGAAGTGTGTCAGAAGGCACACCCACCTCTCCGGCTCCACTGGACTGTTTTTGATTGGTAACTATGGGGGGGGGGGGGAGAACATGCAGATCTGTCCTCACAGAGGAGGGAGAGCTTGTACCTGGATAAAACTTGGTCTTTAAAGGTTCCACTGGACTGTTTTGGATTGCTAGCTATTGGGGGGGGGGAACATGCAGATCTGCCTTCACAGAGGAGAGAGAGCTTGTACCTGAAGGTGGGCTGGGGGGGGGGGCTCTGCAACTTACCTGGCTGCTTCTTGCTCCTCATGACCCGACTGAGGGCTGCTAGGAGCAGGGGGCGGGGCTTGTTGCATGTGCCCGCCCCCTGGGCTCCTTACTGCCGGAGCTCCACTCCTGTGTGCTCCCGCAGGAAATGACCCCTGGATCCTACCCATAGTGAGAAACATGTCTGCCACATACACACTTACAGACTGTTACATTAGGATCTATAAATCTATTTATTTCTGCAACATATAAGCAAATTAAAACCAAATTTTGTGGAGAGTTGGTATTTATGAATCTCATTTGAAATGTGGTGTTGGTGGGAAGTTTTATGGATATCATGGACTGCCAAAAAGATGGGCTCTAGATCAAATCAAACCTGAACTCTCCCTAGAAGCTAAAATGACTAAACTGAGGGGCTATTGTACTTTGGTCACATTGTGAGAAGACAAGAGTCCCTGGAAAAGACAATAATGCTAGGAAAAGTTGAAGGCAGGAGGAAAAGAGGAAGACCCAACATGGGATGGATTGATGCCGTAAAGGAAGCCATGGCCCTTAGTTTGCAAGATCTGAGCAGGGCTGTTAATAATAGGACATTTCAGAGGTCATTAATCCATAAGGTCACCACAAGTCAGAAGCAACTTGATGTCAATTAATACACACAAGCACATGCAGAGTCTTTGCATACCGATGCACACACACACCCCGATTCCATTATGTTCGATTTTTGTTTATGGTCTTGGAGATACGTCAGTCACTCACGGGCACCGGGTTTGTTGGTAGATGCTGAAGCATAACTTTCCCTGCAAATTAAAGAAAGGAACATGAAACCAACACTGGCTATGCTTTACAAATGAAAAGGAATTCTGTGTGCTGTTTCTTGTAGCTCTAAGGTGAAGAGTTGACTCCCCCTTGACAGGTACCACCCACCCACCCAGACCCCCATCTCACCTTTGAACCCCAGCCCCCCAGGTGGTTACCTGATGGTTTGGGGAGTATCTTCGGACAAAGTGTAGCACAGAACTGGTCTAGTCACCAAAGCGCTCTTGCTAAAGGGGAAATAATTTCCTTGCCATGTGGCCTGAAAGCCTGACCGGAGCTTTTCCCCAGTCAGGTGGGCACCTTAATCTATATCAATCAGGTGTTTCTAGGCACTCTGTGTGGGGCAGGCTGCAGTTAAGTGCAGCAAGTGCAGTTCCCTAGTCTGGCCTCAGAGTGTCAGGGTCACCAGTCGGCAACCACGGGGCCTTCCCAGAGCTGGACAGGAGCCATAGCATCTCTGTATTAAAAGCCAGACGCCTCCTGGGGCCCAGCTTGCTCCACTGGCTCTCTGCCTGGCTCCACCTCTGCCCACTGAGAACACTGCTCACCGTGGCTGCTTGCCCAGGGAA
>NW_015175359.1:961042-992295 GCF_001447785.1 Gekko japonicus
TCTGTGCCTCCCTGACTCAGCACCAAAACTGCCATTGCTGGGGTTGGAAGCCGGTGACCAAAGGCCTACTCTGGAGACTGGGTGCCGCCAGGACATCGCCAGGACCTTCCTGCCAGAGGAGTGCGGGTAAGACCCTGCTAAAGGGGTGGGTGCTTCAGGTTGTGGGAGGGAATAGGCTTCACTAGCTATACATCAAGTGTTGGCGTGTTTTCCCTCACCTCCCTAGGCAGCAAAAAACTCCAGGTTTTATGACTGAGTTCAGTTTCCTCGGGATGAGAGAGTGCTCAAGAATTCTAATGTCTTTATAATATTTACAAATGTGCCCACAGGGTATAAGGGAAGACAAAGAGCCATTCCTAGTGCAAGCAAAGAATACCCTGGAGAGCAATTAGGGCAGTTTACCCCAAGACTGTCCCCACGCAGCAGTTCCGGCTAATTCCAGTTAGAAACGCTCGGCTTCTTCTCTCTCTCTGCCTTTGTCTCCTCCCTGTCTCTTTAAAACTGCCAGCTTTCTGTTTCTGCTGACTCTCCGCCCCTCCATTCACCTTCTCCAAGCTCTAGTGGGTATCTCATTGGGAAAAAAAACACCAAAGAGGTCCTCAGCTATCAGGAGACTGCCTCTTAACCATGAGTTCCCCTACGGCACAGCAACCAAGCCGTACATCTGGACGTTCCATGGGGAGGAGGGACAGACCTGAGCTCTGGGTTTCTTCCCCATCCACCACCTTTTAGCCCTTCAAAAGGCTTTTTCCTCCTTTCCCTGCTGAGGCACGCTGTAGTGTTGCATCACAGCTCAGCAGAGACAGTGAGGGGAAAGGGGGCAGGTGGGGATGCCAGCCTCCAGGTAAGACCTGGGAATTTCCCGGAATTACAGCTCATCTCCAGACTGCAGAGATCAGTTCCCCTGGAGAAAATGGACGTCTCAGACAGTGGACTCTATGGCATTGTACCCCACTGAGGTCTCTGCCCTCCCCAGGCTCCATCCCCAAATCTCCAGGAGTTTCCCAACTTGCATCTGATGACCCTCCCCCCCTCCCATTCCCCACCGGTGGCCAGGGGGACCTGGCACCCCTAGGGGGGTTCAGGCCAGGGGTGGATGTGGCAAAGTTGCTGTGGTGTCTGCATTTTTGCACGGGTCAGTGGGGGAAAGGGAGAGGCGCATGGGTGGGGCTGCACTGCAGCAGCTGTGAGGTGCTCAGGAACAGGACCAGGGGAGGGGGGTTGACTGCCATTCCCATGCCACTTAGTGCTGCTGCCATGGCAAGGATGAGTTTTCATGGCCCCAGGAGGACGTGGCCTTAACCAGCTTGGAATGCCCCCCACCCGTTATTTTTCTCCTGTACCTCAATGGGAACCATGTGAGGTAGTGAGCATTCAGGAAAGTGTTTGTTCTTTGAAGGGGGTGGTTATCCTTAGGCTGAAGGCTTTTTTACCTGGGTCTTATCAGAGTCCACTGCCTTGGAGAGCCAGTTTGGTTGTAGTGGTTAGGAGTGCAGACTCTAATCTAGGAAAACCGAGTTTGATTCCCCACTACTCTTCCACATGCAGCTGCTGGTGTCAGTCACATGTTCTCTCAGAGCTGTTCTCTCAAGGACAGTTCTTGAAAGAGCTCTCTCAGCCCCACCTACCTCACAGGGTGTCTGTTGTGGGGAAGGGAAGGGAAAGGAGATTGTAAGCCACTCTGAGACTCCAAGTGAAGGGAGGGTATAAATCCAATCTCCTCCTCCTCCTCCTCCTCCTCCTCCTCCTCCTCTTCTTCTTCCTCAAAAAAAAAGTCTGGGAGTGACCTTGGGCTCATTAAGCTCTCTCAGTCTAACCTACCTCATAGGGTGGTGGTTATGTGGATAGAGTGGAAAAGGAGAGAATGATATTGTAAGCTTCTTTGGGGGCAGGGGGATCTGGTTCAGATCAAGACCAGGTGCCTGAGGAGAGTAAGTTTAACTAACACACACACACACACACATAGAGTTTTCCTGACCTGAGCCACGGATTTGCCCCATTGCGGAAACTTACATGTAACCGTTGGAACACGCAAGTTTGTCCAGTGGGTCAAATAGCTGCTCCCAGTGCCATTTCAGTTTGGGGAAATGGCATGGTGGGTGGGGTGGTTTAAGCAGTGTCTGTACCCTCTCACCTTTCCACTAGAGCCCCACAAGACAAAGCAATGGTGTTCAGCCCTGATTTTGTTTTTACTGGGGGCAACGGGTGGGCTCCCAAGTTCCAACCAGGCACTTTCTGAAGGGAAGAGCAAAACAGAAGAAAACTGGCAGGCAAACAAGTGGGAGGAACCAGTTCTTACACCGATCCTGCCCAAGGGTTTGTGGGTTTGCCACTGCAGGTAATTGTTGATCCTCTCAACGCTGTGTAATTAGGTATAGCATGAAGGGTTCCGTGGCTGGGTGGGGTCTGATGGGGAGGAGAGGCAGGGCTCATAACAAAAAGCCAGAGTCGTGCGACAGAGCCCAAGCAGAAGCCCTCCAGGACCAGAACAAAGGTCCACAGTGGCCAGGCAGATGCCTCCGAGAAGCCCACAAGCAGAGCACGAAGGCCACGGCCCTCTTCTGCTATCCTCCCCCCCCCCCCCGCCGGCAACCTGTATTTCTGCCTGACTTGGATGGCCCAGACCAGCCCGATCTTGTCAGATGTCAGAAGCCAAGCAGGCTCAGCCCTATTTCGTATTTGGATGGGAGACCAGCAAGGAAGTCAGGGGTACAGAGAGGCAGGCAATGGCAAACCACCTCAGAACATCCCTTGCCATGAAAACCCTTTCAGGTTGCCATAAGGCAGGCTGCGACCTGGCAGCACTTTCCACCAACAACCGGACTCATCCAGCCATCATGGCTAATAGCCTTCACTAGACCTAGCTTCCATACAAGGAGGAGGAGATTGGATTTATACCCCGCCTGTCACTCAGAGTCTCATGGCGGCTTACAGACTCCTGTCCCTTCCCCTCCCCACAACAGACACCCTGTGAGGTAGGTGGGTGCTGACAGAAACTGCTCTTTTCAAGAACAGCTCTGACAGAACTACGGCTTGCCCAAGGTCAACCAGCAGCTGCAAGTGGAGGAGTGAGGAATCAAACCCGGTTCTCCCAGGTTAGATTCCACACAACCACTACACCAAACTGGCTCTGTCTAGTCTAGTCTATTCCCCTTTTAAAGTCATCTAAGAGTGCTTCCATATGGGGAGCTTTCCCCTCATGGAGAGCAGGAAGCCCCTGTTTTTAAAGGGAACACCATTCTGAGCACAGCCCTTTGAACTGGATCAAAAACAGCACTTCTTTGAACTGCTTCAGAGAGGGAACTGCAAGGTGGCTGCAGGTGCAGTGTCTGTCCACACTCTCCAGATGCAGCCACTACCCCCTCCTCTATATGCCACTGAGCAAAGTTTGAGTCCAGTGGCACCGTTAAGACCAACAAAGGTTAATTCTGGGTATAAGCTTTCGAGTGCATGTAGACTTCTTTGAATCCATGAAGAAAGTATCTGAAGAAGTGTGCATGCACACGAAAGCTTGTACCCAGAATTAACCTTTGTTGGTTTTAAAGGTGCCACTAGACACAAACTTTGTTCTGTTACTTCAGACCAACACGTCTACTCACCTGAATCTATCTATAAGCCACTATCATGTCCCCTCTTAGTCATTTTTTCCTGAACTAAAAAGCCCCAAATTATTTCACTTTTTCTACAGGTAAAGTACTCCACCCTATTGGTCATTTGGGTTGCCCCTTTTCTGGATCTTTTCCGGCTCTGATTTCACTGAAACAGACACTGAGAAAATAGAATTTCTGTGCTGAGTCATTAGTCTCTCTAGCTCAAGATGCATCAGGAAGGTTCATTTCCTCCAAAATTTCACAGATGGGAAATGGGAACATTCTTGTCGAACATTCCTATTTTCCACATGAGTGATCACTTACCTTGCAATATGGGCTCTCTTGGGTTGATTTATGGTGCAATCCTAAATGGAGTGATACCCTCCTCAGTCCATTGAAGTCTGTGGGTTTAGAAGGGTGTAGCTCTGCCATGGATTACACTGTCAGAAACATTTAAAAGTGTTTGTTCTTTTGGTTCAAAATCATTTGCCCTTCAGTTTACCGGGATTCAAAGAGGGAAGGTCATGTACTCTCATTCACATGCATAAATAGTAAAGACCAGCTGTGTCCACACACTCAGAGATTAAAAATCTATAGACCTGGCACAAAGAGTCTGGAATGCGAACTTGTAGTCCGTGCTAATAAATAATTTTAAACTATCTGCAAAAGTTTTTTTCAAGAGCCAAATAGGGACTGCGTCTGACCAGTGACAACTTTCCCTATTCTAGCCCATCCCTAGTAAATATGAACCACTGGGGGAAGTGACTTTTGTCCTGCAGATTGGGTAGGTGGAGAATGCCGTGCAAGGGGTCCCACTCCCAGTGCAGCTGGATGGGCAATTCTGGATTCCAACTGAAAACAGCTGTCAGGGTGGTGATCAGTCCCAGGGTCTTGCCCAGTAGGATGCTAGCAGGTGTAAGTTAAGGAGAGCTTATCTTGTCAGTTTCAAAAACTTTACAGTGGCTGCTGCTTCACTTCTGGGCACAATTCACTATGATGGTACTTACCTGTGAAACTCTTCACAGTCAGGAACCTGTAAGGGAAGTCTTAGTGATCCTGGAGACATGGTCCCACCCAGCCTTGCATCCTGTACATGCCAGTCCACTGTGGGAGAAGTTCGTCCGAGGCTGTGTTCTTTCACAGGCTAGGTGGGTGAACACTAGAGACAGGGCCTCCTCAGTGGATACACCCAAGATCAAGCTCCTCCTTTACAGAAGCTTTACTGTGTCAGAGTTACAAGTGTTTAGCCACCAGACAAATACATTTTTATTCTTGCTTCTATATATCCTCTCCTTTGAATTTTTATTACAGGCTTCATTAGATTGTCCTGCTTTTATTCCATGGCTTTTAAAATAGGCTTTCCCTGGCTATATATTGTCCGTGCTCAGATTTAAGAGCTTTACAAGTTCATATCTGATGCTGCTTCATCTTTTGGTTTTTTTACAGTTTTTTACTGACTTATTTTACAGTCTTATTTAGGATTTTAATTAGGCTAAGCTGCCACACAACCACAACAAAGAACTTTTCTGAGCAATATAATATTGTTGTGTTCCCATTCCATCCATCCTCTCTTTCTTTGTTTGGGATGGGAAGAAGAGCTGAGCTCTGATCCAGCTAGTGACCCCACTGGATGGGTCCTCCTTTATTTCCCAAACTGGGATACCTTGTATACTATGATAGGTTGTGATCACACACACTAAACAATCCACTTTCGATGCACATTCCAACTGGATTTTGCCAGTTCATACAGTAAAATCCAGTTGGAAAGTGCATTGAAAGTGGATCGAAAGAGGATCATTCCGTGAGTGTGATCGCAGCCTCGCTGTTGTCGTTTCCACTCAAACTTTTTTTTTTGCCTGAAAAAATAAATAACTGCCCACCTCTTTTTCTCCCCCTCAGGGACAACTGGTGAGAGGGTGACACAACCCCCTGGTCCTCTTCTCATCAAGGAAGCAGCCCCTCTGTTCGTCAACTGTACCTATGAATCGACTGGCTATCCCACTCTCTTTTGGTACATCCAGCGCTCCGGCAGCAGAGCTCTCGAGCTTCTGCTGAAAGAGGGACCTGAAGAACAAAGAGGAGATGGCTTCACGGCCAAAAACAACCGGACAGCAAAGTCCTTCCATTTGCAAAAAAGAGCCAGTGACATGAACGACTCAGCCACGTACTTCTGTGCCATGAGTGACACAGTGGGGGAAGCCCCAGGCAGAGCTGTATAAAAACCACCAGCAGAGAGCAACAGAAACATACATTTCAGAGGCTTATTCTCACCGTTCAGATCCAGGTGCATACTCGACTTGTCATGAAAGTCCATTTAGGTAGACTAGGAGAAGTCTTCTCCACAGACACATTTATTTAATTTATTCATTTATTACATTTCTAACCCGCCCTCCCCACGAACGGGCTCAGGGCGGTTCACATTGATCGGCAGCATGTGCCAAGTCAGCAGAAAACATTTAAAAGCAAATTAAAGCAATCGTACGATAAAAAGGTAAAGGTTCCCTTGCTCGAAAGCCAGCACTGTCCAAAGACGTTTCCGTGGTCATGTGGCCGGCATGACTAAACACCAAGGCGCACGGAACGCTGTTACCTTCCCACCGAAGTGGTCCCTATTTATCTACTTGCAATTTCTTGATTTCGAACTGCTAGGTTGGCAGGAGCTGGAACTAGAGACAGGAGCTCACTCCGTCATGCGGCACCTGGGTCTCGAACTGCTGAACTACTGACCTTCCACAGCCTGCAGTTCAGTGTCTTAACCACTTGAGCCACCGCAGCTCCTTATCATACGATAACAGTTAACAATTTAGTGCTCACTATGATGGTCTCTCCTTCAGTAAATTAAAGGTGGCATGCTATAGAATGAAGTTCTAAAATCCCGATTCAGTGGTATGCCAGCCTCCCGCCACACTGTGGCTCGTTCTCCATGCAGGGCCAACCCTCCACCATAGATGTTACTAGTAATAATAGCTGGTGGTAGTGGTGGTGGGTGGCTCCTAGTTGAAAGCCTGGTGGAAGAGCTCCATCTTGCAGGCCCTGCGGAACTGTACTCTTCCAGGAGCTCATTCCACCAGGAAGGAGCCACCACTGAAAAGGCCCTGGCCCTAGTAACAGTGAGCCTGGCATCCTTGGGGCCTGGAATAATTAACCGATGTTGTGACCTCAACCGTAGTGCTCTCTGGGGTATGTATGGGGAAAGTCGGTCCTTCAGGTATTTTGGACCCAGGCCATATAGGGCTTTAAAGGTAAGTACCAGCACCTTGAAGTGAATTCGGTATGCTATTGGCAGCCAGTGCAGCGCCTTCAGCACTGGCCGGATGTGCTCCCATCTAGGGAGGCCCATCACAAGCCTGGCCACGGCATTCTGCACTTGCTGCAGCTTCCGGATTTGCGACAAGGGCAGCCCCATGTAGAGAGCGTTACAGTAGTTACACATCCTATCACCATCAGCCTTCCCGTACCAATCGGAATTGCCAGGGGTGTAAAAAATGGTCGTGGTCACACACGCCATATAAACCAGGGGGGAAGTGAGGCTATTCCCTCTGGAAGAATTTGACCCGCAGTTGCGCAATCACACAGTCCTTTTTGCAGGGCTCTTTTTGTAGCAGGAGCTCCTTTGCATATTAGGTGACACACACCGTAATGTAGCCAATCCTCCAAGAGCTTACAGAGCTCTTCTTACAGGGGCTACTGTAAGCTCTTGGAGGATTGGCTACATTAGGGGTGTGTGGCCTAATATGCAAAGGAGCTCCTGCTACAAAAGGAGCCCAGCCGCGGGGGCATCCTGCCACTGCGTGATCAGACGCAACCGTGGGTGAGTCATTCCCCCCCATTTGTTTCCAATTATCTTAAATGGGGAATTGATGAATCACATCTCTGCACTTAGGGCTCCCTATGGAGTGTGTGATGATGCACATACTGAGAAGGGGGAGGGGGAAACAACGGCACACAGTTGGGATGGCCCGATCAGACCATCCGGACTCCATGAGAGCACGCTGGAGCAATCAGACAGGGGAAAGTCCGTCCATGGCCTGTAGTAACCCATTTGCTGCCGGACTTTCCCCAGTGTCTTTTAACTCCGCTTCTGCGGTGGAGCAAAACGGCGGAGCAAAACGGGTTGACGATGGCTGCAGGGCGCTTCCCAGATGTTGTTGTCTGCTCACGATCAGCCCATCCCGACTCCATGAGAGCACGCTGGAGCAATCAGACAGGGGAAAGTCCGTCCATGGCCTGTAGTAACCCATTTGCTGCCGGACTTTCCCCAGTGTCTTTTAACTCCGCTTCTGCGGTGGAGCAAAACGGCGGAGCAAAACGGGTTGACGATGGCTGCAGGGCGCTTCCCAGATGTTGTTGTCTGCTCACGATCAGCCCATCCCGACTCCATGAGAGCACGCTGGAGCAATCAGACAGGGGAAAGTCCGTCCATGGCCTGTAGTAACCCATTTGCTGCCGGACTTTCCCCAGTGTCTTTTAACTCCGCTTCTGCGGCGGAGCAAAACGGCGGAGCAAAACGGGTTGACGATGGCTGCAGGGCGCTTCCCAGATGTTGTTGTCTGCTCACGATCAGCCCATCCCGACTCCATGAGAGCACGCTGGAGCAATCAGACAGGGGAAAGTCCGTCCATGGCCTGTAGCCACCCGTTTGCTACTAGACTTTCCCCAGTGCAGGACTCTTTTTGTAGCAGGTACTCATTTGCATATTAAGCGACACACCCCTAATGTAGCCAATCCTCCAAGAGCTTACAGTAGCTCTTGTAAGAAGAGCTCTGTAAGCTCGTGGAGGATTGGCTACATTTATCTAAGAGCTCTCTGTGTGGGTCTAATTAGCTTTTCCAATAGGGGAAGGAGAGGAGAGTTCCCACGGATAACCTGACATGGCCACGCTAGGGATCCTAGGACCAATGCTCCATATAAGCTGTGGAGTCTTGTGAGCAAAAATTCCACTTTGTGAGCGACTGGCTTTAAAGTTGTGAGTGAGCCATTTGGCTGCTGCATAAATTAGTTTCCCTCTGGAGCCTTCCTTCCTGAGCGAGGGCAAAAAGTGTGTGAGCCGGAGGCTAAAAAACTGCGAGCTGGCTCACGTTAACTCAGCTTAGAGGGAACACTGCTTAGGACCTACCTAGGCAAAAGCCTGATGGAGGCTGTAGTCAGGAGGAAAGCAGGGTAAGACTGAGTGAAACAGCTGGTTGCATCCAAACCATGGAACGCTTCATTTCATTGTGTTGGTGAGACAAAAAAAAAATTCTGTAGAAATGGTCCACGTGGAGTTTGTCATCGAAATAGAGTTCTTACCCTACCTTATCTGGGAATTAAATTAACAAATAGCCTCTCCAATTTGTTTAAACACAATTATTCAGAACTGCAAAACGAAATTGAACATCTCATGGAAACTTGGGGCAGATTGAACCTTACATGGACTGATCGCTACCATTTGATCAAATCCTTTATACTGCCTAAATATACCTTCCTATTTAGGGCACTCCCCATTGATATCAAGGATACATGCCTAAATGCGTGGCAGACGTCACTGAACAAATTCTTATGGGCTGGTAAGAAGGCCAGAATAAACTTTACTATTCTATGCAGACCTAAGAATAAGGGAGGGTTTGGATATCCTAATATAAAATGATACAGACAGGCCTCTATCCTGGCAAACATAATTAAACTCCTGCGAAGACAAATATCCCAGGACTGGGTCCAAATTCTTTCTGATACAAATCATCCAATAACGATACCAGCTATATTCTGGGAAAACTTACCTTCATCCAAAGCTCTTAAGGGGTCGGACCTTCTCCTAAGACCAATGCTGTCTCTCTGGAAAAGAATACGTAAATCATTAATCCCTGTAAATTCTAGATATCTGCCTTTCATTCATCAACCCTGGTTCACGGATGCAATCACACCTCCTCATCTAAACAAATGGAAACTGGCAAGGTTGACCAGATATGGCGACATTACCACCAAAAAAGGTATATTGCCCAAATTTGCTATTGAACATAAGATAGGAGAAAAAATACCCTGGTTTCTCTATCTCCAACTTCAGCATGCCATAGAGCAAACACATATGAAAGACGTAATGGGAAGACCTCGTACAGATCTTGAATTCCTCTTTCATATGTTTGAACGAACCAATAAGGGATTGATCTCTGCGACTTATCATCTCTTAAATGCGACAAACCTCTCTAAAGAAACTACTTATCAAAAACTTTGGCAAAATGACTGCAAAACCAAATTGGATGACAATTTCTGGAAGGAGGTTTGGGAATCCAAAACCCCCTATCCAAACTCAATCCCGATGGAGATGCAAAACTTTAAACTTTTAACACGGTGGTACCTCACCCCACAACGCTTATCCCGCATCTATCCAACTTTCTCTCCGAAATGCTGGAAGCAATGTAATGGAATCGGTACTTTCGCCCACTTATGGTGGGAATGTGAGGTGATTGCCAAATTCTGGAATGAGATAAAATCAATTATCCATAAAATTACTGGCATGTCAGTTTTAATTTCAGTGGCAGACAACCATCCCACAATGATAAAAGGGCATAGAAAAGATTACTGGCATGTCAATCCCATTGGATCCCGAATGCCTTTTTTTAAAACATTGGCCAATTTCTATTGAAACACATCAACATAAACAAATAAACAAATTCTGGATATTATGATTTTCGCAGCCCGCTCCACAATTGCCACTTGCTGGAAAGACCCCAAACCTCCGACTGTTACGTTATGGTACCAGAAGCTATGGGACCACTTCATTATGGATTCTGTTACTAGCAAAATAAACAATTCAGCTATGAAACCAGTAAATCGACCCATAAGGGAAAAGTGGCCCCCCATACTTGAATTTTTAGCCTCACAGGAATACTTACCTTCCTCATGGCAAAATTTACAAAAATGGATGTGATTGATCTTACACTATAGTTTATACTTCTCGTTCTTCACCTTACAAAGGCCTTATCTGTAACAAGCAATTTCTGTTGATAGCATCTGACACAGCAGATATCAAGAGATGTTCGGTTGTACAAACCTGTTACGAATAATGGTTATATATGTTTGACACATGATTGTAAATTATTTAACTTCAAAGATATTGCTCTATTTATCATTTGTTATACTAGTTATTTGTATTGGAATCTTATGTTATTTGAAATTTGTTGATATTATCAATTACAATAAAATATTTTAAAAAAAGAGGGCATAGAAAAGGCCCAAACAGATGTACCAATATCGTCTGTAATATCACACTGAGTCTGGAGGTGTTGAGCAAGTTGCCAACCTCCAGGTGTGGCCTGAAGCAGGCCAATCTTTATGAAAACTGTCCTTGACTAGCACAAAATGTAACAAAAGTAGTCCTTTAGAGACACTTGGGGAGGAGAACAGCTAGACATCTTACCAAGTGCTTCTGAGGCTCAGCAGCACAATGTTGGGAAGAGCTCCGCTTCTTCTCCAAGCTTGAAGCCAGCTGTAAGGGCTGTCTTAGTGATCCTGGAGAAGTGGTCCCACCCCGCCTTGCAGCACTACTGCCACCCCACAAGCTGGGACCAATCAAGGGGTAGGCCTCACGTTGTGCAGGGTGGTCAAAAGCTTGCTGCCCAAGCTCCAGATGGAGCAGGTACAGGCAGTGGCAGGAGCCTACTCTTCTTTTTTCCCCAAGTCCTTCAGAGGGGTGGACCCATGGATAGTTAGAGCCCTCAAGTGCTGCCCCAGTTGCCCATTGGCTAAGACCACCACTTTTGGGGAGTAGGCTCAGGGCTTGTCTCACCAGCTGCACAGGGCCATGGAGATCCTTGGAAATGTCTTACTAGATTTAGTGAGAGCCCTTGCCCAGTTCCAGAGAGAAATGTGCTCCCCAGTGGAGAGTGCATTTGTGGCCTCCCTTGGAACCAGGCCTCTTGTTTACAACAGAGAAGCAGCTGTTTCATCAAGTCCTTGTAAGTTCTAGGAGTGGGGGAGGATTTGGCCAAAGCACTTTCAGTGGGGCCACTTGGCCTGGAACAGGTGAATATGCAGCCTGAGAATTCTCCCCTGCCATCTCAGACTTCCTTGGGTGGGCCATTTGCTGGTCTTGTTTTGTAATTTTAAAATATATAAGTGAACTGTGAAGGTCCTAAACATTTCCTTAAGCAGACCAGCCAAGGCTGAATTCAACCCGCCCTTGGTTTAATCTATTTACAGGGAACCAGTTGATTGACTTCTTGGAAATGACATCATTCTCTCTCCAAAAAATCCATTGTAAATTGTTAAAATGCTAATGCTGAGTAGATCTTGTCACTTTGCAAGATACCAGAGGCCCCAGCATGTTGATAATGCTTGTATTTACATTCATTGTCTAGGAGGATATTATTCCCAAAACTGTGTTTTTGTCTCAGCATCCTGGCCCTCCCAATTCAAACAGGGCATCCTTGCAAAATAGGTTTTCTGTTAAAAAAATGTTTACTTGTCTTCGCAAAATATGTTATTTCAGCAATACCAGAAGTACTCAGGTCACCCTATCTGTGTAAACAGTCAGCAGGAGGGATTGACTGCCAAACACCTCTCTGTCTCTGTTCCATCAGAATTTAAGGGTTGTCATATCAATGTACCCTCAAGAATCGGATAGGGAGAAGTAAGATACTTTATTTATGTAAAGTGTTATACTTAACTCTGCTGGAGCTAGTCTCTCCCCACAACCCGGCCATCCTGTCCATTGCTTGCCAGTGCCTCAAAGACGAGCAGGGAGAACTTGGAGGGAAGGTGGTTTAATGAGAAAGGTTTGGCAAATCCCAGAGCATCGTCCCAGTTATGTTGTCAATACTGGTTTTCACTGGAAGCGACATCACATACTGCCAGCTCCCCTAACATGGGGCCCAAGGCAACTGCCCCTGTTGCCAACTGGTTAAGACTGTCCCTGGTTCTATCACACCAAGAAACACAACCCCTGGGACAGAGGCTTTTCAGATCAGGATTGGCTTGGTTTTCAGTGGCTCCCATTCTATTTTGTGAGACAAAGTAAACAGACTTCAGTCTGGGGTGTATAGCCCCTGCACCAACATTACCCCACAATGTACTTGCTTTACTTTCTCTCATATAAATGGATGGCTGTCATTCATTCATTCTTGTGAGAGAAAGCACATGGGGTTAATGCTCTGGTGGCGTAGAAATACATTCACCTCGCCTGACAGTATGGCGCTCAGTATCAGTCAACAGGATTGTCATAAGAAGGGATGCAAGCTGCAATATATGCAAGGTACAATAAGGTACAATATATGCAAGGTACAATGCAAGCGATACAAGGCACAGTATATACAATATATTTTATAAGCCAAAGAAAAAGTTAAGCTTACAAAGTTGCAGTGGCATCCGTTCTGTACTTTTAGCCCATATCAGACGTTTCAAGGGGAAATAAGAAATGAGTATGGAGGTAGAGTGAGATCTTGGTGGCAAACTCCACCCTCGACTTCTATGTATTCATTGGAATACCTGGATCTGTTCATATTCCAGAGGGGTAACTGAACTCCAAAGCAACAAAACAAAATAGGAGTCCACTGGCATCTTAAAGACCAACAATATTGATTCCAGAACAAAGTTTGAGTCCAGTGGCACCTTTAAGACTAACAAAGTTTTCTTCACGCTGGTATAGGCTTTTGTGTGCCTATACCATGAAGAAAACATTGTTGGTCTTAAAGGTGCCACTTGACTCAAACTTTGTTCTACTGCTTCAGACCAACACGGCTACCCCACCAGAATCTAAAATTGATTCCAGCACAAGCTTTCAAGAAAGAGCTCACTGTATCAGGTGATGGCTAGACCCAAGCTGTACACTCCCTATAGTGAACTACCACCAGCAGGGCTACCAACAGAGAAGGAGGAACTTACAAATGAATCTATACTCTCATCACTGCCACTCTCTGGGTGTGAGCTGAGCAGTGCCTGAGGCACTATCAGCACCGCTAGGGCTTGTCTTTGCTTCGTCCTGGTCTCCAGTGCCCCACCAAAAACTTTCCTGATAAGGAAGAGCCAATCCACCCTTCCTCACAGACACAATTCTAAGGGTATTTTCAGGGCTTTTTTTTGTAGAAAAAGCCCAGCAGGAATAATTAGCATAATAGGCCACACCCAACAGCAGAAACTCATTAGCATATTAGGCCACACCCTGACAGCACAACTCATTAGGCCACACCCATGCCTTCCCTTGGCTTGCCTGGGCGCCCTGCGGCTGCGGGGAGCCCAAGAAAGCCCCCCCCTTGAAGGGAAGGAAAGGCAGTTTAAACTGCCTTCCCTTGGCTTGCCTGGGCACCCCACGGCTGCGGGGAGCCTGGGCAAGCCATCCCTTGGACAGGCCAGGGAAGGCACGGGGAGGCATTTAAATGCCTCCTCGATCCTTCCAGGGGGGCCCCTGGCCCGCCCGCCTCGGAGTCACTGGGTGGGGTGTCGTACGCAAAGGTGGGGCGGAGGGATTTCCGCCCCCCGGGGGGACTTGGCAGCCCTACTTCCAACAGGCACATGTGACAGAGAGTAATAGTTGACCCAAGGTTTATGTTTGATTGTCTGTATGCCAACTTCCGCTTTAAGACTGACCCGTATGGCATTCTGGGTAATAGTGACGGCAGTTGGCAAACGTCTTAGGGTTGCCAGCTCTGAATTGTGAAATTACTGGAGATTTGGGGAGTGGAGCCTTGGGGGTTGGGAAGGGGAGAGACATTAGCAGGATATAATGCCATGGAGTCCACCTTCCAAAGTAGCCATTTTCTCCAGAGGAACTGATCTCTTTTGCCTGGAAACCAGTTGTAATTCAGGAAATCTCCATCAATCACCTGGAGATCGGAAACCCCAAGAAATTTTTGATTTTGAAAGTGTTTCAGTGTGTTCTTCAGAGAAAACAACAACAACAGTTTCTACACATTCTTCCTTTTCCCCTGATTGAAGTGTAACGCACACAGAGCAATAAACAGAAACAGAGACATCCGTTTTAGAATAGCCACAACAGAACTACCAGCTGTAATACCCAGCTAAAACCAATAGTGAGAGATCTAAAAGTCTGTCAGTGTAACAGCACTAGGTACACATGGAACAATCTAAGGCAGATATAAAGACAGTAATGTGAGACTTGGCCCACAGATCCGGTGGACTGTGGTCGATCAAGTGCTAAACTTGGACCAGGCAGACCTGGCTTCAAGCCTCTCTTCAGCCATGAAGATCACCCGGTGGCCTTGGGCTGTTTGTTATTGCTCAACCTAATCTACCTCAGGGTTACTGTGAAGATAAAAACGGGGTGGGGGAAGAGCCCTATGTAAAGTCCTTAGAGGAAAGGCAGGATACAAAGGGGATTAACACATCTAATCTTAAAGGCAGGAAAAGACACTTTTGTAGGTGGTGACACAGCCACTCTACTGGAATTTTTCCTATAGGGTCTATAACAATTCAGAATGGATTGTAGCACTCTTGAGTATTCAAAAGGTGTCTTTTACATTGCCTCAGTAAATGTTATAATAATAATCTCACAAAGTAGGTCAATATTATTATGCCCGTACTGCAGATGAGGGGAACGGATGTGCCAAAAACAACCACTTTCCTAAGGTTACAGTGTGTCAGACTAAACATGATGGTGGTGGCAACTGCTGCTGCTGTTGGATGTGGTATTTGCCCCATTCATGCATGAAGCAGAGGACTGACCTGGGTTCTGATTTTAGAAGAAGGGATTAGGTTTATACCCCGCCCTTCACTTGGAGTCTCAGAGTGGCTTCCAATGTCCTTCCCTTCCCCTCCCCACAACATACACCCTGTGAGGTAGGTGGGCTGAGCAACCTCTTTTAAGAACTGCTCTTGAGAGAACAGCTTTGAGAGAACTTGTGATGGACCCAAGGTCACATGAGCAGCTGCATGTGAAGGCGTGGGGAATCAAACCCAGTTCTCCCAGATTAGAGTCCACACCCCTAACCACTACAAGTATAAATGGCATGAGTTGAACCCTCCACCGTCTCCCACCATTTCCTCAGATTTGTTTCTCTCAGACTAGGTGACTTCTGGTATAGGAGTTAGGCTACGTGAGGTAAGGTGGGGTGGTGGGAAGGATTCCACTCTTCTCACCTGCATGCCCCTTTCAATGTTAAAATCAGGCCTGCACCCACACTGTACATTAATGGATTAAATGAATGTCTGGCATGGCTGCAAGTTGGATCCACAGCAGCGATTAAATCTGAGCCATGCATGTAGGAATACAGAAGATCCCCGAGGTGTATTCTATTTCACAATTGTCAGTTGGGCGTGCCTCACACCCACTCTATATGAATGACTCCTTTGATTGGATCGTCTTTTAACCCAGCCTCTCTTTATAACACAGTACACACACCCCACTGTATATAGAATAAGGCCTAACTGGATGTAGACGCTTATGCATCTGAAGAAGTAAGTTCTGACTCATGAAATCTGAAATTGAAATACGTTTTAAGTCTTTAAGGTGCTTGTTGGCTCTTGTGTAAAGAAGATCCCTGCTAGGTCAGACAAAGGATCATTTAGTTCAGCACCCCAATGTATGAAAGCAACAGACCTTCCCTTTGGTCATTCCCAGTACCTGGTATTCAGCGGTTCCAAAATTCTACCTAGTCCAGCATCCTCCTTCCAGTAGTGACAAGCCAAATGTTTCTGTGAAGCTCACAAGAATGGCTTGAAGGCAACAGGCCTCCATTCTTGTTTACCCCCAGACCATGGTATTCAAAGATACACTGCATTGGAACCAGGAGGTTCTATGTAGCTCTCATAGCTAGCATGGACCTCTTTGTCCTTAATTTGTCACCGTTTACAGTTCAAGCTCTTCTCAGCCACTGTGTCACACCAGATTGACAAGGCGTGTAACTGCAGAGATGGTGGGTTTGACATATCTGAAGCTGTATCTTCAGGCCTTAACTAGGAGTGGAGTTGACTAATTTGCTGCAAACAATAATTATCTCAATCTCGCATGGGATGTTGGGCAAGTCAAATGCCAGCCTGCAAACATTGGGTGTGCTGGAGCCAGCACCCTCTGGGGGTTGCCAAACCACTGCAGCTTGTTAAGCCTAATTATTGTATCATGGCATTTTGGTTTTTCCTTTTATCTGTTAGGGACAGCGTTCCATGTCAGGAGCTAAATACAGAACTCCCAAGCCTCATAGCATTTAATGCAGGGGTGCCAGCCTTGTCCACACATGGAGGGGAACGTGATCGCAGAATGGTCTTCATTGCTGCAGAACACTGACCTACATTAAAAAGTTACTCCCTGCAAACAGAAATCCTGTATGGCAAGCCAAGAAAGGGAGTAGCAGAATGTTCCTCCTTGTTATGCTGTTTTCTGTTTGCCAGATAGTAGGGTTGTCAAATCCCAGTTGGGAAATTTCTGGGGATTTGGGGGCGGAGCCTAGGGAGAATGGAGTTTAGGAAACGTAAGGACCTCGACAGGGTGTAATTCCATAGAGTCCACCTTCCAGAGCAGCCATTATCTCCAGAAAACTCATCTCTGGCTGCGGTCACACAGAACATTTGCCACGCTACAGAGCCGGAAGATAGGCGGATTTTCCGGGCACGATCTCACCGCCACATCTGGGAAGTGTAGAGCTCCCGTGGCTCACCCGAGGCTTCCTGCCGAAGATGCAGGGTAAAAAACTAGTACCTCCGAGGTACTAGTTTCCGGTAACCGCGGGGCAAGGGCGGGCGTCTGATCGTGTTTCCGGTGGCATCCGGCGCCCGCCCATGTCCCCTTGCAAAAACGGGGGGGGGGTTCCAAGTCTCCATGGATGCGCACAAGCACCCAACGGAGCATGCGCATACTTTGGTGTACAAAAAACCCCAAACCCGTTTGCCTCACCGCGCCGCTTCTTTGCCGCGCTGCAGGATTGTCCTATGATTGGCACCTCCCCCTACCCACGGGACCTCCACGGGACCTCCACTGAACCTCCACGGGAGGTTTGATCGCGCAACCATGTGTTATTTAGCCCCGGGGCAAACAGCCACACCTCCCCCCCACGATATCTGGCCCATGTGACCGGGGCCTCTGTAGTCTGGACCCCAGTTATAATTCCTGGAGGTCTCCAGGCCCCATCTGGAGGTTGGCAACCCTACAGTAACCGAGGACAGTGGGGGAGGGCTTTTAGCCTTCCTTGTGGACTTCCTGGGAGCTTCTAGCTATATTCTGGATTATATGCCGCAGGGCTCTTCTTAGGTTCTTATCTCCCTAGTTACGCTGTCAGCTGATAGGCATAAACTAAGGTAGAAGTTTTACTGGAATGGAGATACGGGGAGAGGCAAGGAAGAGGAATTTTTCCTGGTTTAATTTCTGCATGTTTAAAGGTACAGGAGCAAAGCCAGTGAAAAACTGGGGGAGGGGACTCTTCTAAACAAAAGCTCCTGCCATAAACCAGAGTCCCAGGAGTCAATCTTCAGAGGCATGCACAGGGAGGCAGGCCTGACACTCAAAGCTAATAATAGCATACTTGACTTGCAGTATATATTACAGTGGCAAAAGAAGGGGAGGGAGAGAAAGGGTGGGACATATGAGACAGGCTGCCTAAACTTGGATCTCCATTTCGGTATGCTTGCCCCATTGGGATGAGGTCAGCTGTTGCAGCTCAGATTCTCCAGGGGTGTTTCATCCTCTCCAAAAATACAGCTTGCAGGGCAGGAATTGCAACACCCCCCCAGGCACTAAGCGTGTATAAAAAGGGCAGACAGTCATTTGGAACTTTAGAGAAGTTTCTCGTCTCCTGCCAGAACACTGTATTTAAGTTCCCCTTTGGGATCAGGCGAAGAGGCTTTTGCCCAAGTGGAACAAAAAGGTGAATTTCTTTTAATCCATTACCCGAACAGTGTTTTTTTTTTCCCCCTTCCACTCTGGAATTCAAGCAAACAAGACCTTTGCCTAGTTTGTGCAAGATTGAACTTTGAAGCCGTGCTTCATTATTTCAGTTTTTTTTTTTTCGTGTAGCAGGGTTGGAAGGCGGGGGGGATAAGCAGGTTGTGAAGATTGAAACCGGATCCTGAAGCTGAAATTTAATTTCCTCCCCACCTTTCTGACAGCTGCTGAAGCACTTTGTGGGTTGAGCATCACTCGAGTGCCACTGCTGTGTCCAGGACTAGAAAGGACTGCTTGAAAACTTTCAAGGGCAATTAAGAACAGCTCTGTTGGATTTTTTTTTCTTTTTTAGATTTCCCCCCTTTCTGTGGATTCTGACAAAGAGAGAATCATCATGGCTGACAGCCAGATGCCTTTTTCCTGCCATTATCCCGGGCGGCACCGAAGCCTTCGAGACCCATTCAGAGAATCCAGCTTGTCTTCTCGACTGTTGGACGATGACTTTGGAATGTCGCCCTTTTCCGGAGATCTAACTGCAGACTGGCCTGACTGGGCTCGCCCACGGCTGACAACGGCATGGCCAGGCCCACTGAGGTCAGGGATGGTCCGCAGCACTGGCCTTTCTCCGCCAGGATACGGTTCCAGGTTTGGGGGTTACACAGAAGGGGCTCCCTTTGGGGGAAGCCCTTCGTCCTTGTCCGGAGAGCCATGGAAAGTGTGTGTCAATGTGCAAAGCTTCAAACCTGAGGAGCTGACAGTGAAAACCAAAGATGGCTATGTGGAAGTATCAGGTGAGTAAAGGGTAATAAAGCCAGGGTGCCAGTTTAACTACTGGGTGGTAGGCGTAAGTCACATGAAGTGTTTTTGTTGTTACATTTTTTAAAAATCGGCAGCAAAGTTTAATTGGTGTTTTTTATTCTATGCATGCTTGTCCCACAAAGGAACTCAGGGCAACTTCCCCCCCCCATCCCCCAGTCCTCACAACAGTTCTGTGAGATAGGTTATCCTGTAGAAGAATGACTGGCATAAGGTCACATGGTGTGTTTTGTCACTTAGTGAAGGCTGGAACCCATGTATCCCCATTTCACCATGTCTCCCTGCTACACTATCTTACACTGGTAAATTGATTAGCTAAATATGGGCGCCTATAGCTTTTCCCTACTGGAGCAATAAGCAACTTGGGGGCATTTTTGCCTGTGGCAACATAGAGGGAGAACCCCATCTCCCCAGTACTATAGCCCCTATTCACTCACACATACACACACAGACACACACACGTGGGCAGTTGCTTTTTGTGGCTAAATTAAACCACAGATTCCCCAGATAAGTAGTAATTTTGGTCCTAAATTATAGGCTGGGAAATTATTAATTGGCAAATTATGGTCACACCAGGAAACCCCCTTCACGTTATGTATTCTAGTTCAGGCTTGGAGGGCAAATATGTGTTTGTTCTTTGGGGTCAGTGACTGGAAACAGAAAGGATAGTCTTTTAAAAATGGCCTTTCCTTCTAAGCACGTGGTAGTTTTTGATGATTCATCCACAAATTATTTTAGGTTTCACTCAGTATCCAAACCATGTTGCTTTTTTAATAACATTTAAATTAAATTAAATTAGTTGATTGATCAGTATGAAGGCAGGTGATCCATCAACTTAAAAATCTGTTGACAGCCCTGCCAAAAAAACAGAAATAAACAAATAAGCAGTGTACTTTGAAGAAGAAGAAGAAGAAGAAGAAGAAGAAGGGATTTGTATCTTTGGTGTGAACTTCTAGAGCACAAGCCTACTTAATTGTTTATTACAAGTGTCATACAGTGAGTGGGCCAGAAATAGAGGTGCTCTTGATAAATATGAACATATGCTCTAAAATACAATGTCCATAAATGATTCCTGTGGATAATGTCAAGGGGGAGGAAACTACATTAGCATTCACAAAGTTTGGCTGTGAGTTCATCTCAGGTCTGTGCTGACCTATATTTGATTTAGTTCAATAAGAAAGAGATAGATAAATACTCAGGAATTTATAGGGATTCTATTCAGACAGTCTTTTGAACAGGCTGCAAATATGTTCCTTTTTTATCTTGTACATGGATTCTCTTTCCTTTTTTCCTCAGCGCTAATCATAGTTTACCCTGACCTAGATATCCCATACTAGCCTGATCTCATCAGACCTCGGAAGCTAAGTGGGGTTGGCACTGGCTAGTATTCGGATGGGAACCCTCCAAGGAATACCAGGGTTGTGACATGGAGGCAGGCAATGGCAAACCACCTCCAAACATCTCTTGCCTTGGAAACCCTACAGGGGTCACCATAATTCAGCTGTGATTTGACGGGGGGGGAATCATAGTTTGCAATTACACCAAATTGTCAAATTATGGATAGCCAGCCAGTGTGGTGTAGTGCTTAGAGTGCTGGTCGGGGACCCAGTTCAAATCCCTACTGTGCCATGGAAGTTTTCTGGGTAACCTTAGGCCAGTCACACACATTCATCCTAACCTATCTCATAAGATTGCTGGGAGGATTAAAAATGGAGAAGGGAAGAATGTTGTAAGCCACTTTGGGTCCCCATTGGGAAGAAAAGTGATATATAAATGAAGTAAATTAATGAAAAAGGTTGCTTGCCTTCCAAACCCAGAACTGGAAACCCTGTTAAAACCATAGTTCCTAGTTTGGAAAACAAATGCCACCTAGAGAGCCAGTTTGGTGTAGTGGTTAAGTGCGCGGACTCTAATCTGGGAGAACCGGGTTTGATTCCCCACTCCTCCACTTGCACCTGGCTGGATGACCTTAGGCAAGCCGTAGTTCTGATAAGAGCTGTTCTTGAAAAAGAGCAGTTTCTGTGAAGAGCTCTCTCAGCCCCACCTACCTCACAGGGTGTCTGTTGTGGGGAGGGGAAGGGAAAGGAGTTTGTAAGCCGCTCTGAGACACCTTTGGGTAGTGAAGGGCGGGGTATAAATCCAACCTCTTCGTCTCCTTCTTCTTCTAGTATTGGCAAATTCAGATGTTATACAAAGTTTGATGTGTGCTAAATGGGAAATTGAGAAGGATGCAGCGCATGAGAGGGAAGGGAGGAGGAAGAGGGAGTCACATGGCTGTGGGTTGGTCAGATTCTCTGTACTGCTGGATTGTCTGAACTGAGCCACCAATGGCTGTGTACACAGCGAGGAATACTGAAAGACCTCCTGGAACAGGAGGGCCAGTCTTTAAAGGGTGGAGCACCTGGGTTGCTCCCACACGGATGTTTTGCTCCACATTGCCCACCCTCAAACTATACTGGGTTTTGAGGTGCTTCCATGCAACACTGTTGTGCAGTTGTAGATCGTGCTGGCTCCTCTGAGGGTTTTCCCAAACCTGCTTGGGTTCAGATCTTCCCTGAAAGATCATACCCTAAGTGGGTTTGGGATCCATGTAGATCAGAAGGTATGCATTTCCACAATTCCAAGTTCACATTTGGTGTGACTCACTTACCCTCCGTCAGACTTTTTGCTTTTCAAAAAAATTAAATCTGTAGTGTCTTTACACTATACCAATAAACCGACTACTGCTTTTTGTAAAAAAAAAACAATTGCAGAAAAAGCACTGTGGTGGCAAGGGGAGCAAATGGAAGGCGCAAGAGGAAAATATGGAGATTCTCCCGTGTGTAGAGTCCACTGAAGTCTCCACTGGAGTCTCCACTGGTGCTGTGAATTCCTCTATGTTTGCAGCAGCAATGAGAGGACAATGGGGAATTGCTCCCATGTGGAAAGCTGAAGCTTAGTTTTATAATCAGATGCTGATATTTACAAAAGGTACAAAATACATGCAAGGTATCCATTGCAAAGGAGCTGCGGTGGCTCAAGTGGTTAAGACGCTGAACTGCAGGCTGTGGAAGGTCAGTAGTTCAGCAGTTCGAGACCCGGGTGCCGCATGATGGAGTGAGCTCCCGTCTCTAGTTCCAGCTCCTGCCAACCTAGCAGTTTGAAAGCAAGAAATTGCAAGTAGATAAATAGGTACCACTTCGGTGGGAAGGTAACAGCGTTCCGTGCACCTTGGTGTTTAGTCATGCCGGCCACATGACCACGGAAACGTCTTCGGACAGCGCTGGCTCTTCGGCTTTGAAACGGAAATGAGCACTGCAACCCTAGAGTCGGACTCGACTGGCTTTCGAGCCAGGGAACCTTTACCTTTACCTATCCATTGCAAATGGCTTAACACACATGGATCACTGCTTTTCTTTGGCCAAATGGAGAGTAGTGGCCATTAGGAAAGCATCAGACCCTCCTCCTGTCTATTTCCCAAAAGAAAGCCATTCTTTAAATGGACATGTGCATTTTTAAATTGGATTGCCACCTTTTTGTAAGGCACACAAAATTTTGTAAGGACAGACATCCTCTGTCTTGGTTTCCTAGCAGGCAGCAAGGTCCACATCAGGTTCTCACACAACATCTTCATGCTGGGAAAAAACAATTTGGGTTGACTTCTGGGCGACAGACCATTCAAGAAAGAAAGAAAAAATAGTAGTGCATTTGCACTCATGCTTTCCCCATAGATTTAGGGCTATCATGATCAGTGTTCCCTCTAAGCTGAGTTAGTGTGAGCTAGCTCACAGTCTGTTAGCCTCCAGCTCACACATTTTTGTCTTCGCTCAGGAAGGAGGGAGCCAGAGCGAACGAATTTATGCAGCAGCCAAATCGCTCGCTCACAACTTTAATGCCAGTTGCTCACAAAGTAGAATTTTTGCTCACAAGACTCCACAGCTTAGAGGGAACATTGATCATGATCTATAAAGTATATAGTAGATCTGGAAGAGCTGGCCAGAGAGTTGCCAGATTGCAACCCAGAGATCTTGCTGCAACATTCCAAGGTTAGTGGCACCAAGTGCAGCTGTGCCTCTTAGCAGTTGCCCTCATGCACACCCAGCCCTAGCCTGCTGTAACAATTTGGATTCCAGTTTCATCCTACGGCAGGGGAAAGGAGGACTGGCTGTGGGGTGGCACAGAAAACATCCTCTTTGGGCCACACTTGGACAGTCCTCAATCCAGAATTTTGCCGTTCCTACCCCTGTTTTTCATGCTTCAAGACATGTCTCAGCCTTTGTTCCCCATCTATAAAATGGAGCAATTGTCCTTTTGGTTTGGTTTGGTTTGGTTTGGTTTTAATTAACTTCCAGATGTTACATCATCAGGGAAGTTGTCAAGTTGCAGCGCTTCCCTCCCTGTTTCTTACAAGCTGTCTGATTTGCAGTTCTGAAAAGCGGGTTTTCCTTTGATCTGCCTCTCCCCCAGGCTTTGGAATGAGATGAACAAGCAGCACTGGTGCCAACCCAGCTTTGTATCTTTGATTAAATTTCATGTACCTGACAACATTTTAAAAAGCCCAAAGAGAGTAGGCCAGGGAGACAAAGGGAGAAGGGATTGGAGACAGGGATTTCAAAACAGATGACATTAGAACCATTTAAAGGCAATTAAAAGGTCCCCCGATATGTGAAATGTGGGGGGGAGCCACTGAAATTCCCCACCTGTTCCACAAAATAGTAAATCTGTTAAGGACCAGTTGACATGTACATGTACATTATTTGATTTCTCACTGGCAGCCAAATGTATGAGTTCGGCTGGTCAACTTCGATCTGAGAAATTCCTGAAGAATTGGGGGGGTGCCTATGGAGCAGGAAATTTGGGGAGGGATTTCATTTAGAATATGGTATACCATAGAGTCTGCTTGCCAAAGTGGCCACTTCCTCCAGGAGAGCAAGATATGAGTCCAGCACCTTAAAGATCAACAAAAACATAGGGGGAAAAGCCCTGTTAGATCAAACCAGTGGTCCATTGAGTCTGGCATCCTATTTTACTCAGTGGACAACCAGTTACTCTGGAGGACCAAAACATGATGTAGAGGCCAAGGTCTTCCCCTAACATTGCCTACAAGCACTAGCATTTTGAGCTTTGCTACCTCTGGATGTAGGCATTCCCCTTAGTCATCATGGCTAGTAGTAGTCACTTTGATAACCATCTGTGTTCATAACCATCACAACATCCACTGGCAGGGAATCCCACAATTCAATTACTCATTGAGGAAATGAGGACTGCCTTTTGTCTGCCTTGAATCTAGTACTCATCCATTCCATTAGGTGCCCCCAAGTCCTAATATGATAGGAGAGGGATATGTTCTATTTGACTGCCTACCTACCTCACAGAGTGTCTGTTGTGGGGAGGGGAAGGGAAAGGAAACTGTAAGCCACTCTGAGACTCCAGGTAGTGAAGGGCAGGGTATAAATCCAATCTCCTCCTCCTCATCCTCCTTCTTCTTCTGTCATGTGTAAGGCATTGATTAACATTGCACTTATCCTGGGATGAACATGCATGCCTGAACCAGCTAAAAGCAGTCCATCCGACACGATGACACTAAAATTGATTGCCTGATTTAAACTAAACACAGGGTTGATATCCATTTTAGGATTTAAGGTCAAAATTACACTCTGTGTAGTTCCATGATCCTTTTAACCAACACTTGCTCTGATTAATAGAATGCAGCTACTGGGCTGTGATTAGAAGTCAGCAGACGCAAGACGGGTTATTTAGCCCTCAGCCTTTACTCCTGTTGTCCTGCTAAAAACCACCATCCTCCAAGCCGCTGTTGGCAAGGGTGGGGGCAATACAAGCACCTAGATTTTTTGTTCACCTGGGCCAAAGCAGCTGGGGGACGACGACAAACTCTACCCTAAAAATAGATTCGGGTAGGTAGCCATGTTGGTCTGAAGCAATAGAACAAAGTTTGAGTCAAGTGGCACCTTTAAGACCAACAAAGTTTAATTCTGGGTACACATTTTTGTGTGCATGCATCTGAAGCATGCACACAAAAGCTTATACCCAGAACTAAATGTGTTGGTCTTAAGGGTGTCACTGGACTCAAACTTTGTTGTACTCTAAAAGTGTTTGACATAAGTGCCCCTGACCTGTGCCAGGAACAGGATAGATCAAGCTAGTTTGATCACATCAGATCTCAGAAGCTAAATAGGGATGGACCTGCTTAGTATTTGGATGGGAGACCCACCAAGGAAGTCCAGGGTTGCTACGCAGAGGCAGGAAATAGCAAGCCTGAATGTCTCTTGCCTTGAAAACACTATGAGGTCACTATAAGTCAGCTATGACTTGATGCCATGTTCCTCTTCCAAGTTCCCCTGAGCATATATATAGTTGGGGAGGGGTTGTGTGTGAGAGCTTCCTCACCTACCCAGATTAAGTTGGGTGGAAGATTAAGTTTTGTGAAGTCTGTTGTCCCCCTCAGTTTGCCTGATGAGCCTAGCAGTGGCCCCGCAAGTTCCTCTCTATGTAAAAGGCAATCTGGAGTGAGCAGGCCATCATTCACTTGAAGAGGATTGGGCTCAGCTCTGAACTGTTGAGTTAGCCTTGAAGTCCACAGGGAGTCCACCCTGTAAAATGGCGCTGGGCAATTCTGTGATCCCCGATGCACTTATGTGGTGGTGGTGGAATGAGCTGTCAAGTTGCAGCTGACTTATGGCAACCTCGTGGGGTTTTCCAAGTCAGGAGAGGAAACAGGTGGTTTGCCTGCCTCTGCATAGCAGACCTGGAATTCCTTGGTGGGTCTCCAGTCCAAATACTAAGCAAGGCCAACCCTGTTTAGCTTCTGATATACGATAAGATCGGGCTAGCCTGGGCCCTACAGATCAGACCATAGTATCAATGCAGCCACTCCCAAGCTCCATGCCTCGGTGCACAGTGCATGCTGTAACATCACGTTCATGCATACCAGCAGGAAGAACAGCTGGGTCAGGGTGGTTTTTTTAGTTGGGTGACCATCGCTGGTGATGACTCCCTGTCAACACTGTAACCCTGTAGATCACCTATGGGGGATGGGGGGTGGTTAAGTCTTCTCCTCTCCCAGCCACACTCAGACCCAATGAAGGTACCTTTTCCCCCCTACCAAAGCAGTCCATACAGACTATTCTCAAATAAGGAAACAGCGGTGTACCATAGCCCGGGTGCATAGGTTCCCCTCCCACAGCTGTTTCTAGAACCAAAACAACATCTAGGGGATCCAGACACATAAAAATTCCATTAGGGCTGCCAACTGTGGGTACAAAATTCTGGTTTCCCAGTTTATCCTAGGGACCCAGACGAAGTGTTGCATGGGGGGGGGGGATAGCAGCAGTGTCCCTGTTCCAATCTAGCATCTTGTGTGTGTGTTTCTGAATATGAGGCGAGGCTCAGATATGGTGACTCGCAGCAACCCTGACTGCCTCAGGCCACTGTGGTGATGTTTTGCTGAGGGCCTAGAGTTGCCAGCCTCCAGGTGGGGCCTGACGATCTCCTGCTATTACAATTGATCTCAAGACGACAGAAACCAGTTCCCCTGGAGAGAAAACAGCTGCTTTGGAAGCTTGATTCTATGGCATTGTTCCCTGCTGAGGTCCCTCCCCAAACCCTGCCCTCCCCAGGCATCACCCCCCAAATCTCCAGGTATTTCCCCAGTCAGAGCTGGCAACCCTAGGCCCAAACTTCCCCAGGCACGGGATCTGGAGGTAGTTTGTGACAAGAGGCTCATCTGCCCTAGAACAGATGGGAGGCCTTTGCTTCAAAGTTAATGTGAGTGCTTCATGCATTGCAGACTGACTGGCATTTCCTCAGCTGTTCCTCCAGAGCCATATCTGGGCAGTGTCCACACTCTCCCAGCCCTTTTACTGTTTGCTGGAGCACTCTGAAATTGGCAAGGAACAAAACACAGAGCCAGTCAATCTGCCGTGAGGGTCGGCTGTGGGCCTGGTCTTGCCCGAAAATGCCACTCTACATAGCTTGTCTGAGTGTTTATGGAGCTGCTTCAGGCTGCAGCTGTTCCAGACGGCTCGGTTTGTTAAGCAAAGGCCGCACACAGGGAGGGCATAACAGGGAGTTGCTCCCAGCACTTGGCTTAGGCTTCCCAAGTCCCCCCCGGGGGGAACCCCACCCCGACGTGCGTGTCACCCGGAAGTGACGTGACGACGCCGGGCACGCTGGGGGCGGGGCCACGGTCATCCAAGGGAAAACCGGAGTCCCCCGGTAAGGAGATTTTTCGACTTGGCAACCCTAACTTGGCTTGAGGTGAAATCTAAACTGAATCTGGAGAGTTTTGTTGATCAGAGCTAGGGTCACCAACCAGGCTTGGGAAATTTCTGGTGATTTGGGGGCGGAGCCTGGGAAAGACAGAGTTTGGGGGGGGAGCTTGGCGGGGAGAGACTCTTGATTCCCCCCTTTCCAGATTCCTGCCTGCAATCAGTTTTTTAAAAACACACCCTCTTGGAAAAAGGATTGCAGAACTACATATTGTATAGGCCTGCCCTGAGTGAGCTATATGCAAGCACAGGTTGCAGGTAGTTGTGTTGGTTTGCAGACAAATTGCAAAAGCAAAAATCACGCAATATCTTCTATTAGGCAACCAAAACATCACAAAATGGTGTGCATCTCAATGAACAGTGCAAGCTTTGACTTCTCTAGAACTCTTCTTCAGGCTAGATGTTCACTAATGGGGGAAAGTCAAAAAAGCAGGAGGAGGGGAAATATATTGTTTCTAAGCATGGCAGTGGCTCAGTAGTAGAGCAGTTAGCTTGCCCAAAGTCTCTGGTTCAGTGCCTGGAATCTGCCAGTTAAAAGACTCTGGTGATGTGAAAGACTTTTACCCTAGATTCTGGAATGTCACAGTATGCAATATTGACCTTGATAAACCAATGGTGGCTTCGCGTATTCAAAACACAACAACCTGCACTTGTAATCTTGATGTGGAAAACAAGATGTACTGCAGACTAAATTAGACTAATTTAAATGGCATTGGATGCAGAACAGGTTTTTAAGTGTACCAAGTTGCTGGAACAAAAGAGGGTGGAAATGACATTCTTCCTCTGTGAATATGAGAGGCAACAGAAGGGTAAATATCTCTCCAACATTAAATGAGACACATCGATCCTGTGCAAGGCAGTGAGCAAAAATAAAACATGATGGTTCTTATTGAAGCTGGAAGTTAATTTAAGAGGTTGCTAAAGGTAAAGAGCCAGTGGAGTTCAAGTGGGCAACAGAGAGCCAGGGTCATACAGTGGTTAGAGTGCTGGAGGAGGAGGATGTAAACCTGGGTTCAAATCCGCACTCAAATTTACTAAAGTCACCTTGAGGCAGTCATGCCTGTCAACCTAACCTGCCTCACAAGGTTGTTGGGAAATTGGGAGGATTAAAAGGAGGAAAGAAGAGCTATGAACGCTGTCCTGAGTTCCTTGGAGCAAGAGTAGAATTTTTTAAAAATGTGATTGCTACATATAATCTACTAGACAGAGGGTCTGGAGGAAGGAAGGAAGGAAGGAAGGAAGGAAGGAAGGAAGGAAGGAAGGAAGGAAGGAAGGAAGAAAGGAAGGAAGGAAGGAGCTGACAATTAGGGTTGCCAACCTCCTGGTGGGGGCTGGAGATCTCCTGGATTTACAGCTGATCTCCAGAGTGCATAAATCTCTCATTTATTTATTTAAAACATTTATTCCACTTCTCCTAGAGAAAATGGTCGCTTTGGAAGGTGGACTGCATGGCCTAAGGTCCCTCCCTTCCCTTAATTCCACTCTCCCAGGCTCCACCCTCAAATCTCTGGGTATTTCTGAACCCGGAGTTGGCAACCCTAGCTGACATAAGGAAAGATGAAGAATAGCTTTTTGGTGAGAAGTACTGTTGGAAATTTGTCCTCTCTGGATTTGCTGAATGGTTTCTTCCCCACCACTCTAATCTTGGCAGGTAAACACGAAGAGCAACAAGAAGAAGGAGGAATAGTCTCCAAGAACTTCACTAAGAAAATCCAGTAAGTACTAAGGCCCTTAGCTGTTTTGTTCTACTGTTCACCAATCCCAAATTGTACCTCTCTTTTCCCCTACTAGAGCTAATAATAGCATTGGGGGGGGGGATTCTCTCAGAGCAGTGATACAAAGAGGAAGTGTTAACTCCCTATGCCCCAGCACCAATATTAATTAGACTCCACCATGGCTGCTTTTCAATGTAATACATAGTTTAGCTCCTACGCTGTCACTTCTTAAAGGCCTGTACTAGAAAAACCTGAAAATGGAGCGCTGTGTAACTTGAAAGCAATACAGATGACTGGCTTACCATGGGGTAGAAGTTTCTGTCGCAGGTTTGTTTGTTTCTTTGTTTGAGTCATCTGTGTTACTATAAACATGGTGGGTTTTCTTTTTCTATATTTAATATCAGTGGTAAAAGTTAGGGACCTTCCCCTTTGGCAGATTTACCTAAGGTTTACCTGTCAGTGATACATTTCAGTATTATAAATTTGAGGGGGGGAAAAATAAATAAATGACTGTACTGACTAGTGTTGGATTGTTGTTGTTGTTGTTCAGTCGCACAGTCGAGTCCGACTCTTCGCGACCCCATGGACCAGATCATGCTAGGCCTTCCGGTCTTCCGCCGTCCTCTGAAGTTTGCTCAACTTCATGTTCGTTGCATCTATGACACTGTCTAACCATCTCATCCTTTGCAGTCCCCGTCTTCTTTGACCTTCAATCCCTTCTCATTTGGTGGCCAAAGTATTTGAGCTTCAGTTTCATTATCTGGCCTTCCAGGGAACAGTCAGGGTTGATTTCTTTTAGGATTGACTGATTTGATCTTCTTGCAGTCCAAGGGACTCTCAAGAGTCTTCTCCAGCACCATAGTTCAAAAGAATCTATTCTTCGGCACTCGGCCTTCCTTATAGTCCAACTCTCGCAGCCATACATGACTACTGAAAGACTATTGAAAGAGGTAGTCAATCTTTAAAGGTACAATTGTGGTCTTAGGGTACTGTCTCAGTGATGATCTGGTTCTTATAGATCCACATGGGTCAATGCAGGGGTAATTCATGAGGACAACCAGATGGATTTCACCTAGAGAACTGGTGTTGAGTAGTGATGGGCATGAACTGGGAAAATGTGGTATGGTTCATGGTATGCCAGCTTCATGAACCATGAAACATCACAAATAAACCAGTTTCATTTGTGAGGTTTGTGACATGGTAGAACACCCCTCAGCATGATAGAGACACCAAACTCACAAGGGATATCCGGCTAACCCACCTCTACCTACATGCCAAGGTTGGTGAGGATTGAATTTATGGGGTTCGAGTTATGGCTCCCCCAAAGAAGGTGTCCCCAGGAAAGCATTTTCTGGGGAAATGACAAGCACAGGTTCATGAGGGTCAGGATTGTATAGAATGGATCCTGTGCAAATTAAAGATGCCAAACATGCAAGAGATCTCCAGATGACTCTCCTCTACTTGCCCTCCAAGTTTGATGAGGATTGGATTTATGGGGTCCAAGTTACAGCCCCCCAAAGAAGGTGCTCCTATGGAGGGAAAAACAGCAAAAAAGCAAGGACAACAGAAGCCATGCAGAACAGAATCGAAGTCCCAGAGAATCTCTGCAGTAGAAACTGAAGGTTGGAGGCATTTTTGCAAGCCCAGCAGAACCAGTGCAATGTGCCCAGCAGAACTAGTGCCACTGTGGCACTGTGAACCCAACAGGACTAAGGTCAAGTCAGGGAAGTGTTTTTTGGGGGGACATGTCAGACACAGGTTCAAAAGTATATAGAATGGACCCCCTGCAAGTTACACACACCAAATGCACAGGGAACCTCACCCTGCCACCTGCTCTTTTACAATCTCTTCAAGTTGGGGGTGGATTACATTTCTGGCGTCCCAGTTACAGACTCCCCCAAAAAGTCTCTCCAATGCTCTTTCCAGAAAAGACAGCTGCAGTTACAGGAGTCTATGGAACAGCTCAGAAATAAGACAGCAAACTCACAGGGAAAGTTCACCTGGGCAGACCCCCCCATCAGACAGTGGAACCAAGGCAAGCATCCCCCCTATGCTTGCAACCCCC
>NW_015175359.1:992376-999506 GCF_001447785.1 Gekko japonicus
CAGTGATTATACCATCATGGTTGTCAAGGACATCGAGGTCTTTCTTGTATAGTTCTGTGTATTCTTGCCATCTTTTCCTAATCTCTTCTGCTTCTGTTAGGTCCCTACCGTTTTTATCCTTTATCATGGCCAGCTTTGCACAGAAAGTTCCCTTGATTTCTCCAATTTTCTTGAAGAGCTCTCTAGTCCTTCCCATTCTATTGTTTCCCTCTATTACTTTGCACTGTTCATTCAGGAAGGCCTCCTTATCTCTCCTTGCTGTTCTCTGGAAATCTGCATTCAGTTATTTTGCAATGAGTAGCTCATGATCTGATATCATGTGTTGGATATAACATAGTAATTAAATGTGTGGGAAGAGGGCTGAATACTGTAGGGAACCGGGGGAGGGGACAGTGCATCTTTCTGAATATACAGCATTCACAGGGTCACATTACTAGAACATTAGGGCTAAAATAGACATGGGCCCAGGAGATTCAAGGCCAGATCTTCCCAGCAAAAGGACAATAGCAGCAGCTGTATGGGAGAGATGGCGAGGAGAGAACCTGCCCTGGCTTCTATAGGTTCACCAATTGAAAATGCCCTGCCCCCTACCAGTGTTGTTATCCCTAAAAGGGAGAAAAAGACAGACACTTTCTCTTCTTTCCCCCCCTGCCAGGTCTAATAATAGCTTGTGGGCATCAATGAAACTACAAGGAAAGGGGAAAGCTTAAACCCTCTCTACTGCCTAATAATAGCTTGTGGGCATCAATGAAACCACAAGGAAAGGGAAAACCCTCTCTACTGTCAACCCACAGCCCTGATCTAATGAGGAGTCCCTACACAACTGCTATTGCCATTTAAAAATACTGGAAGGATCTGGATTGAGCCAAACTGCACCTGCTTTGGCCCTTGTTCTGTGTTTGTAAAAGATCATGAGAGGATAAAGAGTATTTGTGTCTGGCAGGATTCATATAGAAGCAGGCCTCCAGGAAAGCTGGAGATTTTGACCTTTCCCTCCAGCTGGTGGCTTAGTCACCACCTTCACTATCTCCTGCTGATGGTCTAAGTTGCTAGGGATTTTAAAGTCCCTGTGGAAGGTTCAGGATGGGGACACTCTTCACATTTGGGAACTCACTGGTAATCAGGCCACAGGCTTTGGCTGGAATCCCACCTGGTAGCTTACTAAGGATATTGCTTCACCCGGCCCTAAGTACCATGTGGACAACAGCCCTTAAACAACAACAGCTACATTGGCACTGTCTTTTGCTTTCTCCCCAACCCTGATGTCTGAAATGAACATTTCCATGCCATTCTGTCTGCTGTAGGATGCCTGCTGGGTCATGCTGTTTGCCTGTAGCCCTGTTATACTTTCAGGAAGGACTTAGTGTTCAATGCAGTTATTTATTTGTAACTCTTGGTCTTAATCCTATACTGCTGGTCTTTAGAACTTTCATAATACAGCCCATACAATCATAGCTGGCCTTTTCAAGGTATACCTTTAGCCTCAGCCTGTGACGTAGCCTAATCTTCGCATCTCCCTTTGCTTTCTCTCTCCTCTCCCATGCATCGTTCTCCTGCTCTTTAAAACAAATACATTTCTAAAAAGGAGGAATTGCCATTAGCGTGACCCATAAAAGCCAAGCAGAGAACAACAAAATAAAAATAAAGGAAAGGGCCTTGGGCCCCAAAGCACCCCGAAATATTTCCAATCTAAACTTCTGTCTAAAATCTACTTTGTTATCTCCCTTATATATAAAAGCCGAATGGTGGTGGCACTTCTCTAGAACATTCCACACGCTCCGGAGTTGGTTGGCGCCCTGGTGTGTCACTCAGAATCTGTCCCTATCCATTGGCTGCATTGCTTGAGTCTCGCCTCCAACATTCTAAACAGTTTGCTGTTCCTCTCCCCCCCATAGCCAGTCAGAACACAGAGGTTATTTGCATATGCAGCCTCATTGGCCTTTGCCTCGGAACACAGAGGTCGTTTGCATATGCGTCTTGATTGGCTTTTGCCTTTAACATTCTAAACAGTTTGCTGTTCTGAGGTAAAATGTGTCCAATCTCCAGGTGAGGGCTGGAGATCACTCAGAATTACAGCTGCTTTCCAAATGGAAGAGATCAGTTCCCCTGGAGAAAATGGTGGGCTCTGTATCCTTATATGCTGTTGAGGTGGCCCCCGTATGACAGCCAATGTGACGTAGCAGTCAGGGCTTCAGAGCACGGGAGAGGCTGCAGGTGTGTGGAGGGTGGAAAGCTGAAGAGTGAGGGGGAAATAAAGGTAGGTTGATGATTGGCTGGGAAGGAGATAGGGTTGCCAACTCCAGGTGGGAAATTCCTGGAGATGTGAGGGATGGAGCCTGGAGAGGGTGAGGTTTCAGGAGGCATGGGACCTCGGACAGGTACAAAGCCATAGACTCCACCCTCCAAACCAACCATTCCCTTCTGGGGAATCATCATTGCCAATCTCCAGGTGAGGGCTGGAGATAACTCAAAATTACAACTGTTCTTTAGGTAGCAGAGATCAGGTCCTCTGGAGAAAATGGTGGACTCAGTGTCATTATACCCTGTTGAGGTCGCCACAGCAAATTGACACTGAGTGTCCAAAGCCGGGGCACCCGCCCAGAGCCTCTTTCTAGATACCGTTGTATTTATTTCCACAACGGGCCTTTTTCCTAGTAAGGAATAATACAGAAACAGGCAATTTTATACAGATTTCCTGTGTATATATCATGGGTAAAGCTTCCATTCTGCATATTTCTCTACACTCATAAAGGTGACCCACCCAGCTTGCATCCAGGCAGGCACTCATGTCATGACTGGTACTAGAGGTTGTGAGGCTCGGCAGTGGTCGGAGGTAGCCCCAGTGGTCAAGAGCCAGTACTGCCATTTTCTGTCTCTCTTGACTCGGGGACCAAGTGTAGGCCCTCTGGACTGAGCAGGCCTTACATCAAATCAGAGTATGCTCCGGAACAGGGGAGGCCAACCTTTTCTTTAATGACAGCTACTTATAAAAATATCCTGAGCTACTTCTACGGCCCCCTCGGCATGTTACCAAGTTTTGTTCTGTGCAAGCAGCACAGACAAAAATCCTATGAAATAAAAACTTTTTTTAAAAAACAGGTCACATTTTTTTGTCCTGAGTGTTTTAGGGAGTGCATGAGTTACCTGCTGTCTATAGAGTTGCCAACACCAGCTGATCTCCCAAAATCACAACTGATCTCCAGACTACAGAGATCAGATCCCCTGGAGGAAATTACTGCTTTGGAGGGTGAACTCTATGGCATTATACCCTGCTGAGGTCTCTCACTTACCCAAAGCCCTACCTCTCCAAGCTCCACCCCCAAATCTCCAGGAATTTCCCAACTTGAAGTTGGCAACCCTGGTTGTATACACCAGCTCCAGAGTCTCCTGTGATAGCAAGATGGACTCCACAATGTTCATTCCAGTCACACATCCTGCTTTCCTGCACCACATGTATTTTTGCTTCTTCCCTCCCTCCAGGAAAAAGCAACAACTTGTTGCAGTCCTTCTTTTATAGGCTTTGTCCCCAAGCTCCACCCCCCCCCAAAGAAAGCTGATTCTGCAAGCATGATACCTATTTATCAGTTGAATACCATAATGATTTACTGTGGGTGAGCTCCTTGGATTTAAGCATCTATTTATCCGTGGTTGGGATCATGGTAGCTACAGGACAGGTGTGTCCAGATTTATAACCCACCCTAAGGCTGAGGATGACTCAGAAGAACCTGCGGGGTTCTCCCAAATTGTAGGCTCCTGGCCCTTGAAGGAAGGGGAATTTTGAGCAAGCAGGTGGCTGAGTGGGGGTGACTTCCTGATTAGGTTTATAGAGGCCCCGGTCACACGGGAGGTTTTGGGCCGGAAGAGGGATGGATCGGGGCGCAGCAAATGGGCGCGATCTCACCTCAACATCTGGGAATCGGCGCGCACCTGTCCCCGATCCGTCCCTTTAGGCCTAAAATGCGCACTAAAAATAAACCTAGTAAAAGGTAGAACCAACCTGACACCTTACTGGAAACACCGCAGCAAGCGCGGCCGTGGGATTGTCAGTGCGTCCGTCGTCCGGAGCATTTGAAGCTCCTGGCCGACCTGCGCATGCGCACACATGCGCAACCAGCTGCCTCCGTCTCCCTTCAGTGGCTTCCTCCCTGGCATCTGATCGTGCTGGGGAGCAACTGCGCGGCGGCTCGGGGGATCTGTGTGATCCCGCCGTGGCGTGTCTCTTTTGGTGCGGCTTTCAAAAGCCGCACTTTGCCCGCAGCAATCCCCCCCCCCGTGTGGCAGGGGCCAGAGTTACCCTCGCAAGTGACTCATCAGCATCCATTTTAAAATCTATTTAGGAATCCAGGCATCAAGCTCTCAGGCCCCCACTGTTTACTTTTAAGCAATGAGTCACGCTCCAGAACTTTCTCTGTCTGGGGATTGCGAGGCTCAGAGGGTTTTTTGAGATGAAATTGACTCCTGCCTTATGGCCAGCCTGTCCACAGCAGCACACAGAAGTGGCAGGGGCAGCTGGGGGGTTGTGACTCTCCCAACAGGAGCAAGGCAGCCTGTAAACTCCTAGTAAAATCATATAAAGCGAGGGGCTGATGGTGCATATCCTGTAACGCATACTATTTTACATTTTGAACATCTTGTTGCATATTTGCTGTTTGGTCGTCACTGTCAATAGCGTAAAGATTGCCTGTAGATTTTGGGACAGAACTTGCTGGAATGAGATGGAATGTAGTGGAGATGGGGAATAGTAATAGGGTCACAGGCAGTGTTCCCTCTAAGCTGAGTTAGCGTGAGCTAGCTCACCGTTTTTTAGCCTCCGGCTCACACATTCTTGTCTTCGCTCAGGAAGGAGGGCTCCAGAGCAAACTGATTTATGCAGTAGCCAAATCGTTCGCTCACAGCTTTAATGTCCGTAGCTCACCAAGTAGAATTTTTGCTCACAGGACTCCACAGCTTAGAGGGAACATTTGTCACAGATAGGGTGTCCAGCCTCCAGATGGGGTCTGGAGATCTCCTGTAATTACTACTGATCTCCAGCTGACAGGTATCAGTTCCCCTGGAGGAAATGGCTGCTTTGAAGGGTGGATTCTACAGCAACATATCTTGCTGAGGTCCCTCCCCTCCCCAAACCCCACTCTCCCCTGGCTCCACTCCCAAAATCTCCAGGTATTTCCCAAACTGGAGTTGGCAACTCTAGTCACTGGACAGCCAGAGCACAAATGTGGCTGAAGGTTTGGAGGGGAACAGAGCTTTTGAACCAAGCAGGAAATAACTTCTCATCCTTCCCCTGGAAGCCCTGGGGGGCATAAACTACACATTACGTTTTCTTTCCACCCTCCCTGGCTCCTGGTGACCAGATGTGCGCTAGATTTTTGTGCATGGAATTCAGTTCCTTCCCACACACAGGGCTAAATGCCTCTTCTAGAAACTTTTCTATCTTTCCTTCTTTTATACATTTTTGTATTGAAAATCCTTCCTTTTTTTAGTTTAATAAGGGCCAACTTTTTAGTCCTCTAAATGTTTTAAACTGATTAATCTGTGCTCTAGATTCTGTGGGACTGTACTGCATGCTAAGAGATGGCTTTCTCCACTCTGCTAAAACCTGCACCCAAATCAACTAAATCCCTGTTCCATTTAGAATGATTCTGTTAAAATGGTTATATTGTGGGGGAGGGGGTTGACAAAAGAAAAGGAGGTATGTCTGGTCCATGGGGTCGCGAAGAGTCGGACTCGACTGTGCGACTGAACAACAACAAGGACAGCATCTCGAAAACAAGCAATTTATTCTACAGCTTTCATTTTTAAAAAGTGTTTGATAGCAAAGATTTACATCACTGAATTTGCACTGAAATTACCACTATGCTGTATGCTAGATTCAACAGGCTTAAATTCAAGAGTTTTGTTTGAAATGCTTTCTTGGCCAGAAGTGCAGTCAGAAGTCTCATATCACAAGGAACTCCAAGTGTAAGTTCAGGACTAGAAGCGGAAGCAAATGGGATCCGTTCATACTAGACAGCCAATGTGGTGCAGCAGTTGGAGTGTCAGATCTGGGAGACCCAGGTTTGCATCCCCACTCTGCAGTGGAAGCCTGCTGGGGGACCTTGGGCCAGTCACACGCTCAGCCTAACCTACCTCACAGGCTTGTTGTGAGGATAAAACAGAGGAGAGGAGAATGATGTAAGCTGCTTGGTGTAGTGTAGAGCCAGTTTGGTGTAGTGGTTAGGAGCGCGGGCTCTAATCTGGGAGAACCGGGTTTGATTCCCCGCTCCTCCACATGCCGCTTCTGGTGTGAACTTGGGTCAGTCACAAGGTCTTTCAGAGCTGTTCTCTCAGGAGCAGTTCTTGAAAGAGCTCTCTTGGCCCCACCTACCTCACAGGGTGCCTGCTGCGGGGAAGGGAAGGGAAAGGAGATTGTAAGCCACTCTGAGACTCCTTTGGGTAGTGAAGGGCAGGGTATAAATCCAATCTCACCTCTTCTTCTTCTCTCCACTTTGGGTCCCCATTGGGGAGAAAAGCGGGGTATGAATGAAGTAAATAAATAAATACTTCTGGGCTCGAAGCCTGAATGCTTCTCATACTTGAGGGCTCAAGACCTTTCTATACATGCCTGTTTGTGCCAGCTGTCCAAATCGTTCTGGTTTCCTTCCCTAGGAAAATTCTGTCCCTGTTTTGCCTTTTGGGGGAGAGACTTAGCGTGCACCAAAGGGGAAGGACTGTGGCTCAGTAGCAGAACATCTGTTTTTCATGATAATAGCAGAAGCTCTCAGACAAGGTTGCCAACCTCCAGATGAGGCCTGGAGATCTCCTGGAATTACACTGGATCTCCAGGCGACAGAGATCAGTCTCCCTCGAGAAAATGGCTACTTTGGATGGGGGACTCTATGCAGTATGCCCCAGTGAGGTCCCTCCCCTTCCCAAACCCTGTCTTCCCAGGCTACATCCCTCCAAATCTCCAGGGATTTCCCAATCTGGATTTGGCGGCCCTGCAGTCTCAGACCAAACAAAAAAAAGAAACAGCCTGCTTGATGACTCCCCTTTCCCTGGAGATTTGAGTCCTTCCCCTAGAGACTATGAGGAGGCTGCTGAAACTAGTCAGATCTTGTGAGCTGGGAATTTTAACATTATAAAGGTGCTTC
>NW_015175359.1:999565-1023057 GCF_001447785.1 Gekko japonicus
TGCTTGAAGAGTGAGAGTCACCATTTGACAGATACCAGACGGAGCCTGCCTGATTGTTAGGGGGCCAACTGAGCCCCTCCCTGGTTTTGGGGGGTACTCAGAGCTGGAAGAAGCTTTTAATCAACAGGCTACCACCCTGGTCCCACGAACCCTTATGGAGGCATTGTTTCAGCTCCTTCAGGCAAGATTCTGCAATTCTAAAAACGGGGGTGATATTCCACATAATAGTTGCCAACGGTCCAGAGAGAAAAAATGCCCTGTCCCTTTAACAGAGGCTTAATTTGATGTTATTTACCAGATGATGCTGTTTACCTCAGTGCCCTGAAAAGCTCCACTTGTCTATTCCTCAGATTAAGCTTCTATTAAAGGAATACGACATTTTGGCTGCAGGTTGTTTGCAAGACTACAACTCTAATTTCAGTGGAAACGAAGACTATCGTGCCAATGGGATGACATCACTTCTGGGATGACGTCACTTCCAGTCAGAGAGATGCTTATTTGTAGATCCCCACCACCCTAAACCTCCTAGAAATGATGGGAATGCCTTTAATTAATATACTATGGACAAATTGGTGAAGGAAGATGTAGCTTAAACGTCTACCTTGTCAAGCATCCTAGGAGTTTATTACAAATGCCCTTGGAAGAACTACAAGCAGGGCCTGGAAGCCACGGGTTCACCCTGTTGGTGCCTCCCCCTTCGGCAGCTGACAGAGGTATACTGGTGTAAACATGGAGGACCCATCTAACCATCACTGCTATACGTTATTGATGGATCTCTTCTCCATGAATCTTCTTTTAAATCCATTTATGCTAGTGACCTCCAGAAATGGTCTTAGCCAATGGGCAGCGAGGGTAGCTGCCTTGGGCTCAATGCTGAGGTGAATGACTGCCCACAGCCTTGCCCCTCCAACAGGTTGCCAACTCCAGGTTGGGAAATTCCTGGATATTTGGGGGTGCAGCCTGGGGAGAGCAGGGTTGGAGGAGGGAAGGGACCTCAGTAGTATATAACAAGGGGCGGACCCGCGATACTCACGGGGGGGAGGCAGAGGAGGAAGCAGCAGGAGAAGGTAAGTACCCCCCTATCCCGCCGGTTCCCCCCATCTCCTCCACCCCCCCTTCCGCTCGGCCCTCGCTGCTCTCTCCCCCACCCCCATCCCGGCCCTCGCTGCTCTCTTCCCCCCCCCTCCGCGGCGGCGGGAGGCCGGCTGCAGAGCATTCCCTGCACATGCGCAGGGGACGCTCTGTCAGTTTCGGGGGGATTTAAACATCCCCCCGATATTTTTTACATGGTTTCTGATTTTTGTGCACACCTGGGGACCGCCCCACGTGTGCACAAAACTCTCCCTCCCCTCCAGTTGCCCCCGATGTGCGGAAATAAGTATCCGCAGACCAGGGGGCAACTTGGCTATTAGATATATAGATGTCATAGAGTCGTCCCTCCAAAGCAGCCATTTTCTTCATGAGAACTGATCTCTGGAGTCAGGAAATTATTTGTAATCCCAGGAGATCTCCAAGCCCCACCTAGAGGTTGGCAGCCCTAGGCAGTGGCCACTCACGCCCACTCCCATCTGGGGTTCAGGCAGCTGGCTTCCAGGAGCAGCTTCCTTCCTCCCCCTTACATGGGGCAAGGGTTGAAGGTGCTTTCAGCCATGAGAGTCCCCACGTACCACCTGAAGTGGTACAGGTAGGCTGCCAACTGCCTGGAGCAAAAACATGTCCTGTCCCTTGAATGGAAGGTTAATAGGATGTTATTTGCCCGCTGATATATGCCACGAAAAGCTCCCTCTGCCCATTTCCATGCATTAAGCCTCTGTTAAAGGGACAGGACATGGGTTCGCCAGGCTTGTTGGCAACCCTACAGCCCAAGCACAGCTTCAGTACCTTACTGAAAACTAGGCCAGTTTCTGCTTGTTTCTTGGGTATTACAGCTGCACAAGAAGGAGCTCCTTTTTTGGACACAGACCATTTCTGATGTAAAGCAAAACGTTCTTGGGTGTTCTTGTGCTACACTTAATCCACCCCAGCGGCCAGTGAAACTGGTGCCTGCCAAGGAATTTACATTGATTTATACAAAGACCTCTCTCACACAAAGCCAGAATTACAATACCAGGAGGAGGATGGGTTTTCCTCAGCAGAAAAGTATGCGTAACTCTTCCCTCACCATTCCACCCTCTTCTATAGTTTCATGCTAAAATAACCCCTATAGTTGAAGAAGCAGGAGATGTTTTTCATTAATCACTAGACAAGAGCTGGTGGGAAACTGTCAATATGTATATTAACTTTGGATAGGGGGACACCCAAGTTCAAATCCCTCCTCAGCCATAAACCCTCTGGGTGCAAATCTTATTTCTCCCTGGTTTAGGAACAGGCTGGAGGTAGAGTTGATCATTTGCCTGTTTGAAGAAAAAAGATGGGTCAAGTATTTCAAAACCTTTAAATTTTATTAGACCAAGTTTTTAAAAGATACTTTAATGATCATGTTTTTGAAACTCCGCTAATTCAAAAAACGAGCCAGTTACTGCGTGACGCAACAAAATAGACTTTTCAAACCTTGTAATGGATTTATTATGACTTTTTCAGGCGTTTTCTAGAGCTGCCAGCAATACACTGAACAGTTATTCCCTTTGGCTTTTATCCCGAAACACCAGGGTCAGCCTACGGTCACAAAATTTAAAACAATGGAAATAAAATGGAAATAAAGCAAACAGCAAAACAAATGTCAGTTTTTAAAGGCAGCTGTGGTAAACAGACAGTAGGCCAGCTCTTCCTTGTTTGGAGAGGCTTGCAGAGACTGCGTGGTGAACACAAGAAGTTTTGCCAGATTTGCCCCTGTCTTTCTGCAAGCTATTCCATATACTGCTTGGCAGCAAACCCAGGTCTGATAGGTAACCAGCTACCTGAACAACTGTACCCACATGAAAACTTTGTTTTGGCTGCTTTTGCAGTGGGCATTTTTAATTTTATACTTAAAACATTTTAGAAGCAGTGTTCCCTCTAAACTGTGCATGTGAGCGGAGTGACCGCTCATCATCAACACAGGAAGCTCCGCTTAGCAGCAATCTGGAGCTGTGCAAAGTCTTGCACTGCCCATTGCCCATTTTAAGATTACAGCAGTTATATTCTGCTCAGGATGGGAACTGCTCCACACGGGGGGTGGGGATAGAGGGAACATTGTTTAGAACAGGGGTGGCTAAACTTGCTCAACGTAAGAGCCGCATAGAATAAACGTCAGATGTTTGAGAGCCGCAAGACATGAACAGATATTACAAATGTTTTTATTTTTAAAAATATGCAAATTTGCTTTTTATTAACATTAAACGAGACTGCCAAAAATAAAAGTAAAAGGGGTAAAAACAGGTATTGATAATGATATTTATTTGTCCAATGGTATGTATTTGTTTGACACAGAAAGAGAGAGGTGGAAAGAAAGAATGAAAGAGGTGGAAAGAGAGAAAGAGAAAGAAACAAAGAAAGCAAATGGAAGGAAGGAACAGCATGGCTCCCCTTCGCTTCCCCAGCCACCCTGCCAGGAGCCGCACAATATGTGTGAGAACCACATGTGGCTCCCAAGCCACGGTTTGGCCACCCCTGGTTTAGAAGTATATCCCCAAAATGGAAAATGTGAAAAGGCCCTCATAAGTAGCTATTCTTCAGATCAGTTAAATGGGTCTGTCTACTATGTATGCATGCTAAAGATGCAAATCCTTTTGCTTAAAAAGAAAAATAGATGGTGTGTGCTGTTAATATTGCTACGGGTTTCAGGAGAGTTTAGTCTGGGTTTTATCTCTTATTCTGATTTATTTAAAATTCTGTATTTTATACATATAGACACTAGGATTGCCATTTGCCTGCTTCCTATGCTGGCCCCTGCCACACGGCAGGGAAAACACAAGGCGAAGCGCGGCTAAAGAGAGCTGCATCAAAAAAGATATGCGCGGGCAGGATCCCACGGATCCCGTGCACCGCGCGCCGTTGCTCCCCGGCACGATCACATGCCGAGGAGGAAGTGTCAGAGGCAAGGGGAGGCCACTGAACTGCGCATGCTCAAGCATGCGCAGTTTTGGCCGGAGGCCAGGATGTGCCGCTGCAAGGACGCGCGGCCAATCCCACGGCCGGTTTGAGCCGCTCCACTTCGCATGAACCACCCAGGTAGGTGGTTCTTTTTAGAGCGGGTTTTCGCTTGGAAGAGACAGATCAGGGACAGACAGGCAACGATTCCCAGATATTGCCGTGGGATCGCACCTGTTTGATCCGCCCCCATTCTGTCTCGCTCCCGGACCAAAACCCCTCGTATGAACGGGGCCGCTGACACTCAGTATGGCAGTGGGGAAATATGGAGGGGGATGGAGTTGTGTGACACTGTGACATCATTTCCACCTGAAAAACTGGAGTGCACAATGCTCTAGGAATCTTCCTAATGTGTATGGTAAAAATCATAGAGATTGAGAGGTTCCTAGAGTGTTGCACAATGTGGTGATGCCACTTCCAGTTTTCCAGCTAGAAATGACGTCACAGTGCAATGCTACTGACACCTGTCTCTACCCAGCTCTGATCTTTCCACTGGTTGCCAGCCAACGGCAACACTGGTAGACACACCTGTTAATAAATACAAAAATAATAATCATAAATAAATAAAATGCTATAGTGATGATTTTAAAAAACACTGCAGATGCTGTTATGTCAAACTATGTTTTTCTTGCAATTTAATTCTGAATATGTCCAAGAACAGGTCTTGAAGTTTGCCCTGAGACTATATCAGAATACTTCACAAAATGTTCCATTTCATTTTTTCCCCTAGGCTTCCTGGAGAGGTTGATCCCACCACAGTGTTTGCTTCCTTATCACCAGAGGGGCTGCTGATCATTGAGGGTCCTCAGATACCTCCCTACTACCAGTATGGAGACAGTAGCTATGGTAACGAGATACCTGTGGACAACCAAGAAGCCACCTGTGCCTGAAGCTCTCCTTGCATTTCCTCCCCTTCAGCCCTTGCTGTTCCTTCCTCGTGTGACTGCATTTGCCAAAAGCCAATTTGATTTTGTACATTTTCTTATAAGATCCTCTTTTGTAAAAATATGCCCTGCTGCTTCAAACAAGTTCTAGTCAGACCTCTGCATTGCTGGGAGAAGGTGGGTGCCCAGGCACCCTGGAAACGACACGTCTCATGGTCCCTTGTGGTTCAGATACTGTTGTGAGCATGTGCCGCAGCAGCATCTCAGACCTAAAGAAGCCTGGGACATCTATCTCTTCAAGTTGGGGGCTTTTTCCCTCAGTGTGTGTGAGTGCGTGTGTGTAAAATGCCATCAAATTGCAGCTGACTTATGGCAACCTTGACAAGGGCTTCCACAGCAAGAGAGAAGCAGAGGTGGTTTGCCATTGCCCCCCTCTGCGGAGTCTTCCTTGGTGGCATGCCATCCAAGTACCAACCCTGCTTAGTTTCCAAGATCTGGCTATACCATGCTGCCTGCCCTCCCCTTTTCCTCAGTAGCCATTGTTATAACAACTCGTGTGTTATAACATCCCATATTTTTGATACAGCTCCTGAGGCCCTATGATAGGGACTTTGAACCAGAGGAACACCACCCAGCAAGACCTGTAGCCCTTTGGAGCCCACTTGAGGTCGACTGAGGAGGAAACTACCTGAAGACATCCCTAAGGAGTACAGGCTGCCAATGTCTGAACCTAGGATTGGTGTTTCAGATCTTTCTGACAGGGAGCTGGATCCAAACTAAATTGTCAATTTCCACTGATTCTTCCTTCATGTAGACACTCGAGGTCTCTCCCTGTCCCCCAGAAGCAGTATTTTGTGGAGATCAGTGGGTAGCAGGAAAGTTCCATGCTACTGATGGAAAATTTAGTCTGCATCCAACCCAGGGAGTTTAGAAGCCCAGGTTCATTAACTTACCTAAGGCTGTCCAGATGTACTACAGGCCTCCAGCTGAGGAGGCAGCAGGTTTAATAGCGGCTTACTTGCTAGACCTTTAAATTCCATGCACCTTACTCTTAGGTGGCAAAGATGTGGCAGTCATTGGTCTTGCTTAGGGTACATAAGGGCTTATCAGAAATCCACCCACTGTGAAAGTCAGACTGCTGCTGTAGCACTCAAAATTGGTTTAGATATGGAATCTCTTGCTATCTACCCACAACCCATAACTCAGATACCTTGTTCTGCTTGCTGTGTCTGTTCGTCTGATCCTGATCTGTACCTTCTTCTTCTTGCATCTGCTGCCCTTATTTGGCCATTTGAAGTTACTGCCCAGCCTGATATGTGTCCTCTAAGAGAACTTGGGGCCTAGGATACTAGCCATTGTGCATATGCAGAACCAGATATACCTCCTATCTCAAAGGAATCAGCCAAGGAGGTAAAGGATCTTGTGGGCAGCAAAAGTAACTTCTCCAAGTTCACATGTTGCTGGAATAGCCGGCCCTCTTTGAACATTTACCTTTAATTGACCATGACTCTCAGCCCCTTGGATTGTGGGGCTGCCAGTGGCCCATCAAAACACTTACCAACCTACTGCTGATTTTGCACTGAAATTGCTCCTGCAGTTGGTCCATCCAAGTTTACAAATGTTTCTGGAGCTTCAATGCTGAACTACTGAAGAAGACGGACAACGTCTTCGTCCTTGAGAGCGGTGGAGCACTTTGGCTCCCAGCCAGTTGGCATCTCTTCTTCTTCACTACTGACACAACAAACTTTCCAGCATCAGGATGAGTCAAGCCAGTCCTATCGCAACTGTGACTGCAACAACATCACCTTCGGCTTCTCCTTCCTGTATAAACACGCTCTCCCATATCAGTTAACACCCCTCATGGCTCACAGTCCCATCAAGGTCTTACATGCTCCAGTTTTGTTTATCAAAATACATAGCAACAAGTTGTCTTTGTCATTCGTTGAATGTCAGTGTATGTGAAATATTTATGGCTATAGGAATAAATAGTTTAGAATGTTTATTATGCTCCTACCGGTATGTAACTTCCCCCATGGAGTAGGAGTACTTTGTTTCTGTTGAGAGAGAAAAAACACAAGAGTATGTTGTAGACCGACAAGCCATCAACAGACCAGATGTATTTTAAAAATATATAAAACATGACTGTTTAGACCTGTTTCCTCTTCTTTTTTCCAAATGAGATTTGTGTGTTTATTTGATTAATAAATTCAAGGTGAAGTTCTTAGCTGTGTTGTGTGTGAAATCTGTACAATATAACCTACCTTCCAAACAGCTAGCAAAGTTTGTCCCTTTCTAGCCATTTTTTTTACACTTTCATCCTACCTTGTCTCAAAAGAGTACATGGTCTTCACCTCCTGTTATTCCTGCAAGAGCCCCATGGATTGGAGTAGGTTAGACCAAGAAAGCTAAAAGGTAAACCCAGAAAGACCTGTGGCTGAACAGGTTTCCCATATCTGAGGACCCAACTACAAGATACGCTTTTTGGCAAGCCAAGTCCAGCTTCCCTGGATCCCACTCACTTTCCCCACAGCCTCACAATAACATTCCGTGCATGTGCTCAACTCCACAATAGGGCAGAACTCCTCCAGGGGACATTTTGGCTTGGGAAAATAGCACAGCGGGAGGCAGGAGCTCTTACATGCTGTGTTTCCAAGTTGAATTGGGCTCCCCCTAATTTTTAAAACAACATTGTCCCAGGGGCAGTCTTAGTCTATGAACAGCAGGGGCGGCATGCCATGTGGAACCCCCATCTGCCCCACACACATTGAAGAGGGGCAGCTGGTTTGGCAGCAGTTGCTGCTCTCACCTGCCCTTTCTAGGCCTGCAACAGCTGCCTCAGCAGTGGTGGCCACTTGCATTCACCCCACCCAAAGTTTGGGCCAACAGCTTCTGGTTGCAGCAGTGGTTCCCACCGGACTCGCATGGGGCAAGAGCCATCCCTTTCTTGGACCCCTGTGGCAGGGGTAGACACAGCAGGGGACTGAGCAGCGATGGCAGCGATTTTGAGGCTTCATCATGGATTCTGTTCAGGGTCCCAAATCACTAAGACCTGCCCCTGCACTCCCCAGAGCTGCTGTGGGGCTGCTGGGAAAGTTAGGTTCAAAGAACCTGGACCCAACTCTCAAAAATATGTATCTTGTAATCTCACTCTAAATCCAACACTGAATAATCTGCTCTGGTTTCCTCCAGAAAACCTTAGCACAAAAATATCCCTTTGCCTTTGAATTTAGCAAATGTTGCCCATGAATGGCCCTTGGAGTGTCGACTCAGTTCAAACCAGGTTCAGATTTGCATAACCGGTACAGACAAAAGTTTTGCATGGTATCTCTTTATGGCCTTCATTCCGTATTTGCAGGAACCCCTTCTTCACACCATATACTTAATTAACCTAAAAATATAACACTGCCATAAGACATGGCGATGGCCCCGAGTGTGGACCATAGCTAAATGGAACCTCCATGACCAGACATGACCTCATATTACCATATTCTGGGGATAGGATTGCCAGGTCTGCCCTGGCCACCGGTGGGGGGTGGGGGGTAGGTTGCCAGGTCCAAATTGAAATCTGGGGGTAAAGCCTGGGGAAGATCGGGACCTCAGTAGGGTATAATGCCATAGAGCATCCATTTTCTCCAGGGAACTGATCTCTGTAGTCTGGAGATGAGCTGGAATTCTGGGGGTTCCTCTGGTTCCAGTTGGAAGCTGGCATCCCTATCTGGGGACAACTGACAGGCAAGAGGTAGAGTGAAAGCTATCATATGAATGCCCTCACGAGCTCTCCACAAGCATGTTGCTGTTGAAAACTGAACAGTGGATTGCATAAACTTTTCATCTGATCCAGGAAGGCAAGTCTTATACTCTCTTCTTACAAACAATAACAGGCGCCAAGATTTTCATAGCCATGATATCATTTGACAAGGGAGTGTCATATTTACTCTGTCATGTAAGGAGGCATTTTGATCCTCGTGGGCTTTCACGCTGTAAACTTGTTTGGAGCAGAAAAGATAATTGCCCTGAATGATTCATCTTACATAATCGGCCATTCTTTTTCATTCGGGTCACTAGAAAAAGCACAGTTCAGCGGCTAAAATAGCTCCTATTTCCAAATACTTCCAGCATTTAAAAGTTTTACAGCACGATCCTCTGCAGACTTACTTGGGTCTAAGCCCACTGATTTAGACTGGCATTACTCTGCACTGGATTGCACTGTTCAGTAGCTGAGAATTCCTTTTGTGTTCTATCTGGTGAACTACCTGAAACTATACAGTGACAACAACACTTGACTTTTCCCCCTCTCGCATTAAGAATTTTTTCAGCATTTTCCTGGTTTTGGTTTACCAAGAGCATAATATCAGTTATTACTGTGACTCTACCAGCTAAGTAGGGAAATACCCAAGCTAGGATGACTATCTGTCCGCCCCACCCCTGGGAAGGGCTCCTGCCTTCAGTGGCAACACAAACAGGTGAGGCTTTCCCCATGACTTCACTTTCATACTGGAAAATGCAGTGCCTCTGGAACTTTGACCTGCCATACAGCTGTTAAAATCATGGTAGTTAAAAAAAAAAAAGCACATCTCTCGAGTTTTTACAAGTTTGGCAGCCCACAAGAAAGCTACACAGGCTGACCTGCTACATTTATACAGTTCAAGTAGCTCGTGCACTGAATGCATATATACATTCCTGGCAACTACAGGAAACCCCTCTCTCTTCTACCCTGACCGTCACTAGAGGGAAATTCCATGCTCCTCAATTATTTTGTGCTGTGGTCTGTACCTGGCTGCCACTACAAATCCCTTCTTCCCACCTCACCCCAATTAGATAGATGTTGGAAAGACAGGGAATACCACAACCCTGTGTCTTATCAAAGATGTGCTTTAGCTTCCTGTGTGCTGGAATGCTGTGGCTACTGAAATGGTAAAATGCCCCGCCCCCAGCCAAGAAACAAAATCCTATGCTGGAGGCGGGGCAGAGAGCTACTATTGATGGCTTGGTCACTCCTGAATGATCTTTTGCCCAGCTTTCCTGTGTCATGGCTAGAGTATTACAGCAGCAGCTCCCTTTTCTTGTGTGAGCAGAAGGAGGCAAGCACACGCCCACACCTTTGCTCTGCATAAGGTGACCAACCTCCAAGTGGTGATTGGAGATCTCCTGGGATTGCAACTGATCTCCAGGCAACAGAGTTCTGGAGAAAATGGCTGGTTTGGAAGATGAACTCTATGGCATTATACTAAATTCAAGTACTGCCCTTCCCCAAACTCGGGCTGCCTCAGGCTCCACCCCCCCCCCAAGAAATCTCCAGGTATGTCCCAACCCAGACCTTGCTACCTTCGCTCTGGATGGGAAAATGACATCACCGGCACCCTTTCCCGTCTGTCTGTCTTCCACCCTTATGTGCACGAACATGTACCCTTGCTTTGTACAGGAAAGGAGTATGCTACTGTCTCTTTCTCCTTGTGTGAACGCTACTATTTCCCAAGGAATGCTGCCCCATTGTACCCCAGCTGTATGGCATTGTACCTCACTGAGGGCCCTGTTCTACCCAGGCTCCATCCCCAAATTTCCAACAATTTCCCACCCCCACCCCACCCCCTACTGATGGCTGGGAGGGAACCTGGCAACCCCACTCCTCCCTCACCACCATTAGCTGGTTCTAAGCTGAATAGTCCCTGTGGCACTGCCGTTGCCATTGGCACTTCGCTTGGCTTGTTCCTAGTCACTAATCTGTCTCCAGGAGAGAAGTTAGTAGTGAAATGACACTTCACCCACACGTGTGTGCATAAAATGTACCGCTTGGGATGGATTTTTTTTCTAGTTGTACTTTGTTTACAATCAAGGTTAGTCTTCATGGGCAGGTAAAAGGCTGCAGAGCGGGTTTTGCCCATTAGCCTCCAGGCTGCCTGGGTGTGAAGGTCTTTTATATATAGGGCTATCAATAGGCCTGGCAAAAAAATGTCCTGTCTTTTTAATGGAGGCTGAATGTGTGGAAATAGGCAGCAGATGCTTTTCATGGCATGGAGGTAAATACCATCCTATTAAGCCTCTATTAAAGGGGCAGGATGCTTTTCCCTCCAGGCGGCCACCCTATAATATGGTAGCCAACAGAACAAAAGAGTTGCTCCCTATGGCCTCAGGACTCATGAGCAAGGACAGAGATTAGTAATCTTCTGCCAGGTAGGACAAGTGGTATTGATGTAATTTAAAGTGGGCGTGGAGAACTGGGAGAAAGAAAAAGATTTGACTTTGGAAGGAGAAACCTGGAGGAACAAAATTGAAAACAAGTAAAGAAATGGCTTAGAAAGAGAGGTGTAAATATGGCTTGAAACAGAGATCTAGTAATTTTAGGACTACTCTGGCTACTTGTTAGCTCACTCACCATCATATAGGTGTAAATTTAGGGAGAGAAGATTGCTTCTAGTTCCTTACTTGTCCTTTGCACAGTAGTTCCTAGACATTTTCTTCAGCTGTACACTTTCCCTTTTTATAATCAATCACTGCAAAAGACAAGTTAACTTCCCCCCTTTTATGAAGTTAGTATTACAGTCATCCATCTTCACCTATATAAAACCTTTCACATAAAACTCTGCAAAGCCCTATGATGGTCAGATGGAATGCCACACCTACATTTCCCCATCTGTACAACTTTACTTGGGGGGGGGGGAATTATCTGTTAGTTTCTGCCTTGAGAAAAGCAACAGTCCTGTTTATGAAGAACCCTAATTCATATGAGTAGCAATCCAGCAAGCCAAAGGAGGGTTGAGAGTAAAGCCTCTCCCTCTTTAATCAAGGCTTTATTGAGCTTTTAATCTTCAGATAAATAAAAACCAAGTCCTGCTGGGATGTGTTCCTGGACCATGCCAAATTAATACAGCTGAGCAATGGTGGCTTCAGAGTGCTAGACTGTTACCACAATTGTAGGATACAGCATCATCTCCAAAGATGTGATGAAACTTTATGGAAAATCATGAAGTGTGAAAGATATGCCTGTAAACATCTACCATTGCTGCGACTCTCTGGCAGACAATGCACACAGGAATACATGCAGCTGCCTTCAACTGAGCTAAACCACTGGACTGTGTGGCCCAATTCTGTGGACTCTGAGAGCCTAAACCACACAATATGGTTTTTTTACAGTTTGGTGTAGTGGTTAGAGGTGCAGACTCTAATCTGGGAGAACCGGGTTTGATTCCCCACTCCTCCACATGCAGCTGCTGGTGTGACCTTGGGTCAATCACAAGTCCTTTCAGAGCTGTTCCCTCAAGAGCAGTTCTCAAAAGAACTCTCTCAACCCCACCTACCTCACAGGCTGTCTGTTGTGGGTAAGCCGCTCTGAGACTCCTTTGGGTAGTGAAGGGTGGGGTATAAATCCAATCTCTCCTCCTCCTCCTCTTCTTCTTCAGATGCATCTCCAGGGTGGGTCATAGTTCTGGGAACTCCATGCTTCCCAGGCAATTCAGTTCAGGACTATGGCATGCATGGAAAGGGGTCTTAGACCTCCCTGTGCTGTTTTCCATTGCTGAAATGGTCCTGCACAGTGAGGGTTAGCAGTCACACCTGGCAGTCCCCTGGGAGGAATTGTGGGGGGTCAAGAATGGGTGCACTGGTGCATGTAGGCTTCCCAGCCCCTCACTGGGAGGTAATCCCCCACCTCCAGCCAGCAATTCCTTACCGCTGCTCAGCAGGCCGGGGGGGAAGGGAATGGTGCAAACAGGGGAAACACAAGCAGCACCCTGATGCACTGCTGTTATTCCCTATCAGGGTTGCCAGCTCTGGGCTGGGAAATACCTGGAGATTTTGGGGGTGGAGCCCGAGGAGGGCAAGGTTCGGGGAGGGGAGAGACTTCATATGGTATAATGTCATAGAGTCCACCTTCCAAAGCAACCACTTTCTCCAGATGAACTGATCTCCGTCACCTGGAAATCAGCGGTAATCCCAGGAGATCTCCAGCCACCACCTGGAGATTGGCAACCCTATTCCCTGTCCACCCAGCCGTGACATCAGTGTATTGCTGGGGGACACTGAGGATGCTCTGGCATTTAGGCAAAACTCTACCATAAGGATATGTCCAAATGTCAGAACATACCCAGCATCCGCCAGCAACTTGATGATGTCACTTCTTCCGAGTGCATGGGGAGTGATGTTAGGGCATAATCGGCAACATCATTATGTCGCTGGCAAGGGCCACCACCACTTCTAAGTTCCCCCACCGGTTGCCAGGCCCCAGCACTGCTTATTTTGCTGATGGTCGACAGGAACACTCTCCTTACTTTTTCACCAGCGGAAGAGCTGGTTTGATCCAACCTGCTAGATTTTTTTTAAAAGCCTTATAGGACCCAACCCATCCACAAGTGTAAGACAGATACCAAGGTGCTTATGCAACAAAGTCAAGTTTGTGATAAAGATTTTTAAAAGCATCAGTATCGTACACACGCATGCATGCACAAGAGTGGCTACGCCATATACATAAAACCTGCAAGAGCATTTGAGGCTAAGAAAATAACGAGAAAAAACACACCCAGCTAAACTTAACTCGACTTGAAAACAAAGCAATTTCTTTTAGTATGATCGGGTTCCTTTCTCAGGTCATCTCCCTGCCCTTCTTAGAGCAGCCAGGCTCTCCACTGTCTCCAGCATAGATTTCTCTCTTCCCCGGTGCTCTGCCATCCTCATTTCACTTCTTGCTCCTTGGCCTCTGGCTCCTCTTGTTTATATAGCTTATTTCTGATACTCCCTCCGATCTTGACCAGTTGGGGAGGGGCATCATCCCTACACTTCAGTTCTCAAAAAACTCTATTTTTAAGCTTCATTTCTCCCCCAGGAGTCCCTCTTTTTTGATTTCTATTTCCTAGGCTGACCATATGAACCCTCTGCCTGAAACTGATCAAAACCAATTTTCTCCCCAAAGACAACCATTTTAAACATTAAATATAACAAGAACCAAATACAAAATGGTGGAAGCAGTTCCATTCCTTCACAATCCTACCGTACTGTTTTTATGCCGCCCTGGCTTACTACAGTTCTGCCTGTGGGACTGGGTCCACTTGCACTCCTGTATAACTCTGGTCCCATTTGTACTGGGACTGGGACTTTCAGCCCTCCCTGTGATTTGCGGTCTGTGGCCCAGAGCCTAATGTAAGTGCAGGAAAAATGTACTGTATGCTGTATTGTATAAAGTTCTCTTCTTGTTATTCTCTCCTCTTTGATTGTCCTGCCTTTGCATGGACTGTTAGACCCCCATCAGGCATTGTAATCTTTCTTCCATTCATTCCTGTATTCAGACTTGTTCCTCCCCCTTTTGAATAGGGCCGAATTTCCCCCTCCTACTGTTTTTGAAGGGAACGATGCTCAATCTAGGCTCTGCTCATTGCTTTAAGGACACTCTGCTGTTTGAACCTGTGCGTGTTTACTCTAAAGTAAGTCCCACAGATTTTATGAGAAATCTGCATGAGCAAGACTGCACACAATAAAACTAGAGGGAAAGAAAGAAAGAAAGAAAGAAAGAAAGAAAGAAAGAAAGAAAGAAAGAAAGAAAGAAAGAAAGAAAGAAAGAAAGAAAGAAAGAAAGAAACAAAATGCTTCAATAGAGAAACCTGAATCTGTCTGTTATGCAAATTAGGTATTTGTTTGGCATAATTTATTCTTTTTCTGATAATAATCTGGAGGGAAAGATACTGCTTTGGGTGGATGCCTCAGAGAGTAAAGCCCCAGCCTGACTGCCCTAGTCATCCTCTGTCAAAGTCTGGCTTGGAAGGACATCACTGCAGCCTGCCTGCTCCTGGTGTCTAGAAATAACTATAGCACAGGTGGGCAAATCTTGGGGCATTAGGACTGCACCTGGATCTCTCTACCCACTTTTGAGGGCTCCAGGTTGTATCCCAGCTCTTTCTGTGTCCAGCACCAGGAAACAAGAAAAGTTAGCATCCAGCTTGGAATGCTAAAAAATCGACCGAGACCCAGGGCCGGCTTACTCACTAGGTCAGTGGTGGGCAAACTCATTAGTCAAGAGAGCCAAATATCAACAGTACAACGATTGAAATTTATTTTGAGAGCCAAATTTTTTAAACTTAAACTATATATGTAGGTACATTGTTATTAACTTAATTACGGTACTCCTAAACTGGCCTTTTACTAAAAATGTCCTCAATCTGATTGAGGTACGTTTGCTGAGGTCGACCCCTTCCAACTCTCCCATCCACATTAGTCCTGTATACTTGTTTTGTCTCCTTTCGTTCATCGCTCTTTTTCTACGAAATGACCCCTGATGGTCATCTGGTCCACTCGAGGGTGCAAGGCTGCAGCAATCATTTTGGGAAAGTCTATGGTTGCTTCCAGTTTGGAAGCTGAAGACGATGTGCTGGCTGCTCCTGTAAGTTTCACTTTCGCCGCCATTTTTTCTGAGCGCTGCGTCATTGTTTATAGTTAGTAAAAAGTTTTGAAAAGTCTCTTAAAGTCTGAAAATATCGCTTTCTTGCTGATCCGCATCGCACTCCATCACCATCCGCTCTTTTCAAGTCACCCCCGCCTCCCACTTTTAACTCAGTTCTTTGGACGTGGGGATTTTCCCCCCCTTCCGCTTATTTGGGGCTTTGGGGCAGCTTTACTCCCGACGTTTAGATTGCAGCTTGCTAAATGGTAAGTTTACTCCCATTCTTACTTGCATTTGTTTAAGCAGTAGGGAAGATTGGTCCTGGTGGATCTCTTGCACACTCAGTCCGGTGTGCACCTCTAGGTGCCATTGCTGGCTCTGTGCCGCAAGGACCCAACGGGGCAAGGGGGGGCCTCAAACCATCGGCATTCCACAAAGGAGCCTTGATCCCTTGGCTTCCGCCTTGGGAGAGGAACCTCATGTGCCCCAGGCTATGACCCCCCTACAAGGGGCCGAGGGGGTCCAAGATCAACTTGGATCCCTCCCCATCAGCATGTTTGTGGGCCACTCACATCAGAGCAACGATGGAGCGCACCCACTTGCGAGTCGCCAAAAACCGGAAGCCGTGTGATGGAAAACTCAACCAGTGTGGTCTCCACCTGACAGACTTAACTCAAGTGGCTTTTGAATGTAATAAGTTCAGTAACTGTGAGAAAAACAAACAAAAAGAATAGTAACTTTTATTTACTGCCAGACATAGGGGAATAAAATGGTTCAGAAAAGAGGATAGAAACTATTTACAGGTGTAACAGTCATTCGTAAGGATACACTTGATAATCAAGGAGAGCAGAGAGCAGTCAGCAGCCAAGTTTGTACCCTTGAGGTGAATATTGGCCTTCCCTCAGCTCCAGGGTTCTCACAGTGCACAGTGCACATCTCTCAGAAACCACAAATCATTCACTAGTTTCCCTCAGAAATTGGGACTTTGAGACAGATGCAGCCTCTTCCTCAAGTTAGCCCATTTTATCACAAAAGACAGGTTCCAAGACTTCCAAAGTCTCCTGAGCAGGGGTCATTTCGTAGAAAAAGAGCTAGGGGGACTCATTAGCATAACTCATTAGCATATGCCACACCCCCTGACATCACTGGAAGTGTGTCCTCCCCACAGCCGACGGCGACCTCCAGCGGGCACCAGCAGGGAGCTCCAGGCCCCGCCCTCCCGCACCTCACCCGGGGGGATGGCGTCCCCCCGCGTCCCCCCCCAAATGACCCCTGCTCCTGAGACAGGTTCTCTCCAAACTAAGGCTCTGAAGATAAAAACTTTACCTCCACACTTTCACTGGTTTAGCCTGCTGACACACAAGGCAAACCGTGAAACAGGATCCCTCCAGCCTCTCTTTCTCTGAAGGTTCAGACCCTTATCTGAGCTGAGCTTGACAGTGTAACCTCTCTCTCTCTCCCCTGCCATCTGGCCTTCCAGAGGTCCTGGTTTGCTCCTAGATGTTCTGCTCACACATCAAGCAGGATTAAAGGGGGGGGATGTATTTAAGAAAGGGGCAAGACCTTTGCCCATCTGTCACAGGGACCAACCACAGGATCAGCACATGCAGTGTGAGGGTGCCTAAGCCTTCCCCTATACCAGTGGTGGTGAACCTATGGCACGGGTGCCAGAGGTGGCACTCAGAGCCCTCTCTGTGGGCACACGTGCCATCGCCCCCAGCCAGGCCCAGACCATCATTAAAGTGCCGAATTCTCTGCCAAATAATTTTAAGTAAATGAGAGCATTTGGGATTGTTTTCCTTACTTTGTTTGGATCATCTTAAGTTATGAGTTGTTTTTTCTAAAGTAAAACCTCAGTATTCAGGTTAAATTGCCGTGTTGGCACTTTGCGATAAATAAGTGGGTTTTGGGTCGCAGTTTGGGCACTCAGTCTCTAAAAGGTTCACCATCACTGCCCTATACCCTTTTCCCAACCTGTAATTGTTCCAGAGGGCACTTGTTTGCCCCACTGGGAAAACTCATATGTACCTTATCGGTACACATGGAGACCCACACCACAGTGAAGCAGTGGTCCCCTGGGGCCATTTCAGATCAGGAAAATGGCGCAAGAGTAAGGAAAGGTTAAGCACCACGTCAAAATGTGCTGTGGTCCTGATCCTAATAGAGCCCCCGCACTTGCAGCATATGTCTGTTTGAAAGGCCTTGTGGACTTAAGGTTGCCAGCTCTGGGTTGGGCAATACCAGATTTTGGGGTCAGAGCCTAGGGAGGGCAGGGTTTGGGGAAGGGAGGGACCTCAGCAGGGTATAATGCCATAGAGTCCTTGCTCCGAAGCAGCCATTTTCTCTGAGGGAATTGACCTTTATTGTCTGGCGATTGGTTGTAATAGCAGGAGATCTTCACTCCCCACCTGGAGGTTGGCAACTCTATTCATGGTGGACCCAGATATAGCTGAGCCTGCATGAAGATGTTTAGCTATCTTCAGATACATTCTGCACAGAGGACCAGTAGGTGCAATTCTGCTGTCCTCTACATCCATCCAACACACACAGTTTTGGACAACTGAAGAAGACCTCCATCTCACCTTTATTTGGTAAGACCTTTGGGAAACAGGGACCGGTCCCTGTTCCTGCCTGGAGGACCTGTTTCACCAAGGGATGAAACTGGGGTTACTGGAAAGACAATAATGTTGCCTGCCCTTTCCCGGTGGGTACTTCCATGCCCCCTTGGTCTCCTCAAAGGAAGTATTGACAGTACACATTGAGGTGTCACTTCCAGCTTAATCTAGTTTCCTCCAACGAGGATGGTCATCTCATGAAGCCACCGGAGAGCTGTGGACAGCAAGATTCCTGACAAGGGTACTGAAGCCCCACAGTATGACTACTTAAGTCTTAACTATCTTAAGTCTGGTTTACATGAGGAGGACCCATGGCTGAGTGGAAGAGCCTCTGCTTTTCATGCAGAAGGTCCCAAGTCAGTCTCTGGGGTCTCCATCGAAAAGGATGAGGCAGTTTGTAGTGTGAAAGACCTCTGCCTGAGACCCTGGAGAGCTGCTGCCAGTTTGAGTAGATGATACTAGCCTAGATGGACTGATGGTCTGATTCATTGTAGGGAACCTTCATGTGTGTTTGTGTGTGTGTGGTTGTTTTTGTGTGTATGTGTGTGTATACACATAAGCAGGGAAGTTTTGTCATGGTTTCCTTCATCTGCAGTCTGAAGTGATCCAGTCCAGATACACAAGTAGCTGTGTCTTTAGACTGAACCCATCAGATTTTACAAAATATTACACATACACTTTCAAGCTTATCTGCCGTCATAAGTCCCACAAGCTTTCTTTCATGTAAATCAAGTGAAGACTGAGATTCTTAAAAAACTGAGCTCCATGACCACTGCAGCTTTTCTGGGCTCCTGCAAAAGCATGGCATCCCCAAAATATTTATGAAATAGGGTGTTGCACAACAATCTCAGGACCAACAGGCTCATTTTGTTGGGGGGGGGGGAGGTCCAGATCTGCATTCATCGGGAAGGAGGACTCCTTCTGCTATATCATGAAACAGTAACGGTTATTGCTGCCAAGAGCATCAATGAAAATACTCAATGGGTGCCTTTCTTGGCATGCTCAGTTCTGACATCTGTGTCTTACAAACAATTTTCCTTCAGCAGGGAGCAGTGCCAGAATTAATATCCAAACTGTTTTCTTGTGATATCACAGTAGGTATTCTGGCTTAATTCTCAGACCCAAGAATTCTGGCAGAGATTCTTCAAATGTACTTTTTTCTCGATTAAATTTGTAGGGCGTTTGGAGGGCAACCTAGATGAGATACTGGAGGTCCATGATGCCTAACAATCAGTTCCTTATTTCCTTCTAAGTTTTTAAACTCTGGGGGTTTTTAAACTTATCCTGAAGCAAGCTAAAAGTCTCTGTAAGGGCAGCCCTTTAAGGAACCACTAAAACAGACCAGTCTGTGGGTTTCCTGCATGCGTTGGTCTTTTGTTATTCATCCAGTCTGAAATCTGCCCTGCAAATCATGCTAAAGGATGAAGTTTCGATTGATAAGTATGCATTGGCAAATAAAGCCTTATTCAAGGGGTTACATAAATAAAGATTAAATTCCTTGCATCATAGCAACACAACCCATAATGATCTATTTATGGTGTTTTGTGCTAGCTCAAGCCATGGTTTATGGCTGCCTGTAGAGCTCTAACATGGTCTTGGGAGTCCCAGTTTGTGGAGAGTAAACAATTTCCAATTCACCAGGCTCCTGCATTTGTACATCAAGGGAAACCAGCATTTATTTCAGACCATGAATCCTTTAATAATGCTCTGTGTAAGAAGAATTGAGGGGAGCAGCCAGCCACAAGAAAGAAGCTACGTTCAAGCCCATTGTGGCAAATTTGTGGCTTAAAATGACATTTGAATACACTCAGTTTCCTTCATAGAAGAAACAATAATAGTGTCTCTGAACTGTAGTTACAAGGGTACAGGTTGTGCAGGTATCAGAGAGGTGCAATATCAATTACACAGGCTCTATGAAATAGTACAATAATGTCAAATTAGTTTATAGAGGGCAGCAAATTATTTTAAGTAGCAGTCTAGAAACAGCAATTAACCTCCAATTCCAAACCTGTTTCCCTAAACTTTAAACAATTATTTGCATGGCAAATGTCAATCTGTCTTCCAGAAACTCTGAGTCAGATTTGAGGGTTTTTCACACCGAAGTTATCCCACAGTTCAGATGCCAGGCTGCATCTGTTTTTCTCTGAGCTTCTTCATAACAATCATTTTCGGTTCCTTCTCCTTCCAGGGTTTCATTTTAATTTCTCTGTGCTTTCTTAGATTGGATCAAAGATGGTTTGAGAAAGCACAGAGAAACAAGTGAGGAACTGCAGAAGGAGAAGAAATGGAAAACGATATTGTGAGGAAGCTCAGAGGAAAATATGCTGCAGTATGGCACTTAAAACACAGGAAAATCTCTATGCGTCTGGGAAATGCTTTCAGTTCCCACACTTTATTATCCCAAGTATCTTGGGAAAAGAAGTTTCAAGCCTGAATTTGAAAAGCTTGTCATTCACCAAAGACTGAGAATCCTCTTTCACACAAGATCAGCACATTACAGAGCAAAGCTTTGAGCCAGTGCATCGCCCTTGAATTTCCACACAACTGTGCAAGGGGCAACCGAGCCACTATGGCTGATAGCAGGTCTTGTTTGTGGAGATGTAAGTGCTTAGTTATGATCTGGACTCTATTAAATCGACTCTTGTGGTTCTCGGGAGTTCTTCCGCTGGCTCTCATGCAACTTACCTGTACTTAAGAAGTAACACGCTGTATCCATCTTGGAATATACCTGGAGACACCTGGGTTTAAATCCCCACTTTGTCATGAAGTTCCTAGGTGACCTTGTGCCAGGTGCTCTTTCTCTCAGCCTAATCTACCTAATACGGTTGTTGTGACGATAAATGGGAGCTTACATGCGCTTCCTTGTGGAAGTAAAAATGAACCAGAGTGAAGATGTATTAGAATGGTGAAGTCACGTAGGCTAGGTGGGATGTGCTGTGAGTGCAAAAATAAGTGATCTCAGAACTGGAAGTAAGTGGTCTGGATCAAGCCATGACCAGCTGCAGAGAAAAGATACTAAGAAGTCAGTTTCACTGAAAAAGTTAAAGTTTAAATCCTAGTTGTGCATGCTCTTCTGGGGGATTATAAATGTACTTGGGAGAGATAACCCTCCCCCCAGAGTGCTGTCTCCTATGATTGTACAATACAGAATTCAACAGTTTTGGAAATTATTTTACTGTCTTTCTTTAACACCCTGAACTCCTAGGAAGAAGGGTGAGCAATAGAATCCATATAAATACATATTTCCATTATCTGCAGCTTCCTACTAGTTATTGAAACTTTCCAGTTGAATGTCAGTACACCTGCCAGGTCTGGCTTTTCAACACAGCGTTGTCACTACATTGCATCACTGTTCCTCTTAATGTCACATAGACCTTGCTGTCCATAGGGCCTGGGTGGGACAGCTTCCTAAAACAACATGCTGCTGGTAAGAATCCCACAGAGGTGGGGCTAATGTAGACCTGTGTGATGGACAAGTCAAAGCCATGCCCATTTCCTGAAAATGACCAATCACCTTTAAACCTGGTTGGAATATTCATGGAGGAGGTTGCAGCCAATCAGGGCCTTTGGAATATTGGGAGAGCACGTGGGAGGTGGGAGTTAGAGCCCAAAAGACAGTTAAACTGCTGTTTTCCTTCAGACCTGGCTGTGCCGCCAGGGAGGCAGGAGACAGGGCTGGCCTCTGGGTCTCTGTCTTCAGAGGAAGCTGTCTTCAGAGGAAGCAGAAGACACCTATGCTGTCCAGGAAATGCTCACACCTAATGTACATTCTTTAGTTTTCCAAGATCACGTTAAAGTGAAAAGTATCCTGGCAGGTCTCTTCTGGGATTCAGTCCACCTGGATTCAAAATTCTCACTCACGGCAGGTGTTTACTCCACACTGGAGAGCTGCTGCTACTCAGAGCAAATGCCCTTGAGTTTGATGGACCAGCAGAGCTTCTTGTGGGGAACACCAGGAGAAGCGCCAAGAGTCAAGTACCTCAGCCTTCAGTCGGAAAGAGGCAGCAGGTCAAGAAAGGAGAGGCAGATGCGGAGGCAGAGAGCATCTTCAGTGCCCATTGAGGTTTTGTCGCAAAAACCTCATGAGCATGAAAAGGACACAGAATATCTCTTGGAAGCAAGTTCCACAGGACGCCTGTCCCTTCAAGGACCTGGCCCATCCTGCTCCCCCAACATCCATGATGTTCATCTTAGTGGGGAGGAAAGAATGTCCCAGCAGGAGCCTCTTAGACAACTCTACGAAGCCCTAAGGTGAGCTCGCCAACCTCCACAGGGGGTAGGGTACCCAAAGAGAGACCACGGGATAAGTGAGTGGAAAATAGTCAATGGTGACCATGATATATTTATGAAGGGAATATTACTCTTTTATAGATGTTTTTAAAATAGATCACTATTAATGCTAATACTAATACAAATACATTTCTGTACATTCATGCAAGAATAAACGTGAAAAATGATTCCACAATGTTGACAAGCACAGTCCAATAATCTAAAGTTCTTACAAACCGTAAATTTTCTTTGTGTCTTTCTTGTACTAATATTGGATTCGATTGCAGACAAATAGCATAAATGTCATGAGTCTGCAGACAGGCTTGCTCCAACACCTGTTTCGTAAGGCTTCTTCAGAGAAGAATACCCAGTGAACCCTTTCCTACTCAGCATTCATCTCTGCATGCTATCTCTCTGCATAATGCTCACACTCAGTGAGATCTTCTCTTATCCAGTTTTTCCACCTGGGGCCTGGAGATCTTCAGGAATTACAGCTGCTGTCCAGATGACACAGGTCGTGGGCTGCCCAGCCCTCAGTGGGGTGGCTGGGGAATCCCCTGCCCCCAGAGTCCTGTTCTCCACTGCCACTTGGATTTTTATTTTAAATGCCGCTTCATGTACTTACTGGAAGTTCTTACTGGAAGTGACAAAGGCTAGGGTAGCTCAGGCAATCGCTGGAAACTCTATGGGCCAGTGATTCCTAGAGCCACTGCCCTTTGTCACTTCCAGTAAGAACATCCAGTGAGTACATGAGGCTGCGGTTTGTTTGTTTTTTGATTCTCCTGTAATGCTGCCTCCACCAACTTGTCAGGCACGGCATGGGAACCCTACACAGCTCAGTCCCCCTGGAGAAAATGGCTTCATTGGAAGGTGGACGGTACAGAATTATGCTCTGATAAGGTTCCTACCCTTCTCCAAACTCTGCTCTCCCCAGGCTCCACTTCCAAATCTCCCAGAGATTTTCCAACCCGGGGGTGGCATCTACTACCCTAAGGCCAGTTGAAAACGGGACATACCCATAACGTATATGCCGGATCTGGTCTTCACTGCTGACAGATTCAACACATCTCCAACCCGATAAACCCAATTTACGAAATCTGCTAGCTGTCCAATAATTACAGAGAATATTTTTTTTGTATTAATGGTAACCGAAAGTCTAAAGAAGTTGGTTTTTGTGGTTCTGCTGATGCTGATGTGATCATTTCTCTCTGCCAGGCTCATCTTTGCTTCCCAGCCTCAAAAGAGACCTACGTTTACCACCATCTTCTGTCCCACACACTTACGTCAAGGAGC
>NW_015175359.1:1025393-1027817 GCF_001447785.1 Gekko japonicus
AGAGTGGCAGTCAGCAGCCCCCTGTGGCTCCCCAGCACCACCAGCTGACCCAAATGTAAACCCAGTCAGCCTTCCCAAGTGGAACATAGAGCTGGAAGGGAGATTAGAGTCATCTAGTCCAACCCTTGCTCAGCACAGGAAATTCCCCCCTGTGACCCCTGCTCTATGCCCAGAGGAAGGGGGGAAACCCTCCAGGATAGATCAGCATTACCCTGGGCATGGAAGAATGGGCCATGAAAGCTGAGCTGGAGATGCCAGTTTGGGCTTGAGGCCAACACCTGATTTCTGCCCTGAGTGAAAGAGAGCAGCCTGGTCCCCCAAATGCTCCTTGTTCAGAGAGACTCAGCATGACTGAACACAAGAGGTGACCCCCTTCTCAGCAGTCCCATCAGCTCCACTTCCCTTCCCTTCCCACAATCCCACATGAGCCTGGGGTGATTCCTCACCTGCAGGCTGCTCTCGGTCTTCCTGGGCCAAAGGGGCAACCTTTGTCCTTCCAAATATGGCCCGAAGGTGTTGTAGCCTTGAAGAGAGCAGGGAGGAGGTGAGGAGCAGGCGTTGCAGCACCCTCCAGCTCTCGTCCATTTGCATTGAGCTCGGGCCTCCAGAAGGCTCCAGGTAGGGATGCCAGCCTCCTGGTGGGACCTGGGGATCCCCCAGAATTACAGCTCATCTCCAGACTACAGAGAGCAGTTCCCCTGGAGAAAATGGGTGCTTTGGAGGGTGGACTCTGTGGCATTGTACCCTGCTCCAGTTTGGTGTAGTGGTTAAATGTGTGGACTCTAACCTGGGAGAACCGGGTTTGATTCCCCACTTCTACACTTGCAGCTGCTGGATGACCTTGGGCAAGCCATAGTTCTGTCAGAGCTGTTCTTGAAAGAGCAGTTCTCAAAAGAGTTCTCTCAGCCCCACCTGCCTCACCTGCCTCACAAGGTGTCTGTTGTGGGGAGGGGAAGCTGTCTCATCTTGTACCACACTTTCCTAATCCATTAGTGCATATCTAGGAGCATTCCCACCCCACGCTGAGCTATTAAAATTCTTACTGCCTTATGTGTCAGTATTTACTTGGTACTGATGGAGATGCGATCCCTAAAAGAGCCAAACTTGGGGGATGGTTGCTTGTTTGTTTTGTTGGTCTGTTTACCTAGAATTAAGAACCAAAAAGTTTAAGATCTAAGTATATAGGCCCAATAATCCTGTTAGTCAAGTTAAAAGCATTTAATAGTAAGAGATATACATATATTTATTACAAAGTGAATTACAAAACAGATATTGGTCCTAGTGATAGCCTCATTTAAGAATCAAATTGGGCAGAGACAACCAAAAACAACCATTATTGACCTTGACCATGCACATTTTGGCCCATTAGCCTTCCTCAGTAGTCAAACCAATGATATTACAGAATGGCTCCTGACATTACAATGCAACAATAATTTCTTATTAATTGACCAAGATGCATTTTTTAATTATTATTGTCTGTTACCAGAGGCAAAGATATTAATCAGAGGCCTCATTCTTGATAGTTTGCTGTCATGGTCAGGGACACTTTTCTATAGCAATGGGTCAATTGTGTACCTTTCTCACTTGGTCAGAAAAATTTGATGCTGCCAGGAGCCAGTACTGATGTAATAGTACCAAGTACCTGGACTCAGATTGTAACTGAAAACTGAGTTCTTCATGGGCTTGTACATGTTTTTTTGTTTTTTTAGTCCATTTTGACATGGTGAAATGTTCGCCACTGGGCAGGACAGGGTCTGGTTCAGATTTTATGTCGTGCCGGGGAGAGTCTCCCACTGCCTAAGATGTTATCAGGCAAAGAGACAGGATGGTACTGAATTCAGGACGCAGTCCAGTAGCTGGTGACCATTCCCTTGGTTTTATTTAATTAATTAATTAATTCAATTTCTACCCTGTCCTCCCTGCAAACGGGCTCAGGGTGGGCTACAAGGTCACACAAAATCTTGACAACTATTTCAGTATTTCATCCCAGTATTCTTAGACCTTCAAAAATTCCACCATACATACAAGGTGCTATATTTTTCAATCTCCAACATTTAGTAGAAACACAGAGTCAAACTGTATGTAACATTTTTAACTTGTTACACGTATTCTTACATTCCCCTTAGCCACACATTATTTTCAAATCTAAGTCAAAGGGGGGCTCGTGAAAAAAATAATCTATGGAACCTTTATAGATCAGACCATGCCAGTATTACCATTCAAAGAAAACAGGGGAAGCATCTGTTACTATGTCAACACAGGAATGATGTCAGTTTCACAGAATAGTGCAAGTGCTATAGTTGTGAGGCTGCTCTCTTTCACTCAGGGCGGAAAGAAGCTGTTGGCCTGAAGGCCGGACTGGAGTCTCTACCCAGCTCAGTTCTCATGGCCAATTCTTACACGCCCAGGGTAATGCCAATTGCC
>NW_015175359.1:1032979-1088332 GCF_001447785.1 Gekko japonicus
TTCACTGCCACAGAAAGAGGTGGCGGCTACAAGCATGGATGGCTTCAAAAGGGAATTAGATAAGCATATGGAGTAGAGGTCCATCAGTGGCTATTAGCCACAAGGTATAGATAGGGACTCTGGGGCAAGTGATGCTCTGTCATCTTGGTGCTTGGGGGGGTCAACAGTGGGAGGGCTTCTAATGTCCTGGCCCCACTGGTGGACCTCCTGATGGCACTGGTATTTCTGGCCACTGTGTGATACAGAGTGTTGGACTGGATGGGCCTTTGGCCTGATCTAGGGTTGCCAAGTCCCTTTAACTCACCGGCGGGGGAGGCTCCGCCAGCTCTGGGAGCCGGCTTCAGATGAGCGCGCGCAAAGCGCGTGCGCGCTGCCAGCACATCAACGGAAGTGACATGCGACATCACTCACGTTGGGGTTCCTCCCCCCAACAAACTGGGCCACGCCCCCAACGTGATGCAGCTTTGGGGGGCGGAGTTCCCCCTGGGGCCCAATTCCGCCGTGGCGGAAATCAGGCCTCCAAAGCGGGGGTTTCCCCAGCCCCCGGGCCCACTTGACAGCCCTAGCCTGATCCAACATTGGCATCTCTTATGTTCTTATGTATGTTCTTAACTGAACTGACAAAAATCTTCACCTCAACCCTCAGATGCCACCAGTTGCCAACTCAAAACTGGGGAAATTCCTGAAGACTTGGGGGTGGGGACAGGGAGGTTTAGACCTCAGCACAGAATAATGTCCACCCTCCAAAGCTGCTCTTTCCTCCGGGGGAACTGATCCCCCATCACCATTAACCATCGTGACTATTTTCTTTGTGTTTTTCAAGCAGTTTTTCTCCAGGTAGGCTCGCCAGCTCTGAGTTGGGAAATACCTGGAGATTTTTTGGGGTGGAGCCTGAGCGGTGGATGTTGCCTTCTGACACACTTCCAGTGATGTCAGGGGGTGTGGCATATCCAAATAAGTTATGCTAATGACTTGTACTAATGAGCTCCTGCACCTCTTTTTCTACTAAATGACCCCTGTGTGTTGCTTATAAATCACGATTACTGACTATCAGCATCCATAACTGCTGTTTCCTCTTCACCAGACGGAATGTTCATGAGCATTTTGTAACAGTACTGTGGTAGCTGATCAATGCCTGGAGTAGGATGGGGTGGGGGAAACTTGCAGGCAAAGGGCCCTTAGGGATGCCAGCCTTCAGATGGCATCTGGGTATCCCCCAGAATTACAGCTTATCTCTAGACTACAGAGGACAGTTCCCCTGGAGAAAATAGATGCTTTGGAGGGTGGACTGTGTGGCATTTTAGCCCACCGATGCCCTCCCCAGGCTCCATCCTTAAATCTCCAGGAGTTTCCAAACCTGGATCTGGCAACTCTACCCTCCATCCCCTCCAGGGGGCAACCTTGGGAGCCCTGTCTAGCTCTGACCTTTCTTCTCTGGCTCCTTCTGTATTTATACATATGCAACACTGGTGTCCTCCATTCCCGTTAACCTTCGATTTGGCTGTCTGCTGCACTGAGAGCAGTCGACTCCTCTAGGAATAGAAAGAGGGCATGTGAGGTCATTCTGCGGCTCACAATCTTGGGTAGCAAAAGACTTTTTGATGTTCTGTTTGCCCTCACCCGGGCTGTTCGATAACGCTTTCAAGCCGTTAGAGCCATAAGAGGAGAAAAGATAATGGCCACTGAGCCAACTACATTACATTTTATGGTTCCGTAGCAATTACGCTGCATTTTATGGTGTCATAACATATTACATTTTATGGCTTAATATCTGCTTTAATATGGAGACGCCAATGCACAGAATCTTAACGAGGGGAGCTGCTCCCGTTTGGAAGGGGAATGGGCTTCCGACACGAAGGAGCTGGAGAGGACAATGCAATAGAGATGGGCAATTACCCTCAATGGCTCGGCCTTCCTGCAGCCAGGCGTCTCCACTCCACAGCCTCTGCTCTCCGTCCTCAGCCCAGCACACAGAGGAAGTGCAAAAACCTTTTTTTGGCAATTACTTTGCATCTGGCACATTCAAATTGAAGAGCCCCTTTGGCTCAATTGGACTAAATTGTTTTCCAAGACGTTTGGAAACACAAACTTTACCCTCGGTAGAATTCCTCTGTGCTCAGATTAACCTCCATATCACTTTTTTTTAAAAAGGATCTTGCAGTTTAGAAATATATCACAGCACGGTTTTTCGTGGGCCCAAGCTAGGCTTAATGGTCTGGGAGGGTTGCCAGACTCCAGGTGGGGCCTACAGATCTCCTGGAATTACAACTTAATCTCCAGACTAGGGGCGGGAGATCACTTTCTCTGGAGAAAATGGCTGCCTTGTAGGGTGGACTGTATCTAATTATACCTCCCTGAGCCCGCTTCCATCCCCAACTCCACCCTACCCAGGTTCCACGCCCAAATCTCCAGGAATTTCCCAACCCAGAGTTGACAAGCCTGTAAATAATGAAGAGCTCTTGCAAGGGGAGGGGGGGAATGAGATTAGAAACAGAAACTCCAAGAAATACAATAACATCCCTGTTTTTTATGCCTAACTTGGTTGCAGCAATGGATTACATTAGAAAATAAGAAAATGTTGGCGTTAGAAGGCTATGACTGCAAGTTTGGATGGCATGCTTACTTATGATATGAAAAGGCAAAAACGGATGGGTTTTTTAAACATCATATTATCAGGAGAGTACTTTTTGATGTGTGGATGAAATATAAGCGGTTTTTCTCGGATGAGAGACCGCTTTGGATAGTTCTGTTGGAGGTAATAAAACCATATCCGTGTTATAAGGGAGTATAAAGATGTGTTAAAAAAGGAGGGAAAGTCGTTTGTATTAAAAATGGAGGAGGAAGTGGCATTCAAACATGGTTGGTTAGAATATAGGCAAATAAATGAACTATTTAAAAGAGACAAAAAAACGTTTAGTTTTAGAGAAAAATAATGAGATGGACGTTGTATGGTTGGAGGGTGGAAAAAAATGTGTCTCAAAAATGTATAAAATATTGTTAAAATAGTATAATGAAGATGAAACAGTTAAAGAGCAGATGATAAAATGGGCAGTAAATATTAACACAGAAGTAACAATAGAATCTTGGGAGTATTTATGGAAAAATGCACTAAAAATATCGACACACACACACATAAAACAAGGAATCATTACAGGTTGTTTCAGCTCTTTTGGACTGTGCCCTCCCATAAAGAAGTCTGATGTACGCAAGCCATTTTAGGGAATTTCCAGTGGTTGGTTGCCTCAGTTCTGGAGAAGAAGGTGCCAGTGGACCTGCCCCTTTCTTGTTTGTAGGGTTGTCATCATCCAGGTGGGAGCTGTTATAACTGATCTCCAGACTACATCGCTTATTAATTACTTAATTAAAACATTTCCCCCCACTTCTCCTGGAGAACACAGCTGCTTTGGAAGGTCATCTGTGTGGCATTATACCCTACAGAGATCCTTCCCCTCCCTAAACCCCACCCTCCCAGGCTCCACCCTCAAATCCCCAGGTATTTCTGAACCCAGAGTTGGCAACTCTACTTGTTTACTGCCAAGAGAACACACAGAAGAGCCTTGTCTCAGAAGGCCTTTTGTTAATTGCACTGCTGTTTGTATGGTTCAGGATGACAGGCCGCTGTCAGAGGCAGATTGGCCCTATAACTTACCAGAAACAGTCCTGGAGGGCTGCTGTCAGGCAGGAGCAAGCTGGGCTAAGAGACCCCCTGTGGGGCTGGGAGGCCCGCAGAGTCTACTTGGCTGGTACCCCGCAGTGGTGACAACAAAAATGGGTGTAGTTGATCAGCCTTCTACTGCCACTGCTCTTCATGCGGCAGTCTGACTCTGAGCTGAGCAGCAGGCTCCTGTGGAGCTGCTAACACTGCAAGGGGTCTCTTGGCTCCGCTTCCTCCAGGGCTGTTCTAATATCCTGGTCTGCTTCTTGCTGCTGTTTTCCAGAGGATGGTTTGTCATCAGTATGGTTGTTAGTATACTTTTGTTATCCATCTTGGACTTACAGTGCAGGCAAAGGCAATCTAGAAAAAAATTGATAAATAAATAAATCACCCTGCGCCAATTTATATTTGGTGGGTTGGACCCCTGGGATCCATTCCACTTACTGTGGTGTGTTCTTCTAGCGCAAGGAGACTTCCACTGATGGAGGACACTCTCCAGAAGAAAACGGAACAAAGGTCAAGTGGTCCTTTGTTTTATTTTGTTGCAATAGACTAACATGGCTGCTCCTTTGCAATCAGCAGAGGAGAACCATCAGTGAAAGGGATCCATGGAATCCAACTGAAATGTTGCATATTTTATCTTTGGGTCTTTGCACCCCTTCTTCATCATTACTATTAAACACCACCCGAGAACAGTGCTGCTGCAGCAACTCTGGGCCTATTGTCCGAATAGAGAAGCGCCATTACGGCAAACAGCCGGTGATTCTTGTCACTGCTGATCCCGGACGTGATGGTCAAGAAGAGATAAATTCTCTCCAAAAGTTTTGTAAGATACATTCTCTGTTTAGAGTTAACCCAACTCAATTTTTTCTCTCTCCATCTCCCTCATTTCCACGTACCTCTTCACCTCCTTCCCCTCCTTTTATGCATGCGATTTGATTAATCCATGAGGATTAACCTCTCTTTAACTCCTTGATTAGCTGCATTTTAGAACTCCATTTGTTTTCCCTTTTCATCAAGACAGACTAATTTACATCGATATAGACATACTGCAATCTCAGGGAAATCAGTGCAAACGATGAAGAGACATGACTGGCATCTCAATTTCACCTTCCAAATGCAAAATCCTTAACAGGTGCATTTTGCTTTCACACAGGCACACTATTTGGGCAGGAAGAACTTTTTTTCTCCAGTCAGACTGACCAGAAATAAGGTGTGTGTGGGGGAATCTTCTCTGTGGTATTCCCCAGATTTAAACCATAATTTTGATTCACATTCATAGAAACACAGAGTTAGAAGGGGCCATTACAGGCCATCTAGCCCAACCCCCTGCTCAATGCAGGATCAGCCTAGAGCATCCCTGACAAGTGTTTGTCCAGCCGCTGCTAAAAGACTGCCAGTGAGGGGGAGCTCACCACCTCCCTAGGCAGCTGATTCCACTGTTGCACAACTCTTACTGTCAAAACGTTTTTCCTAATATCCAGCCTGTACCTTCCCGCCCTTAATTTAAACCCATTCTTGCGAGTCCTCTCCTCTGCTGCCAACAGGAACAGCTCCCTGCCCTCCTTCAAAGTGACAGCCCTTCAAATACTCAAAGAGAGCCATCCCCCCTCGACCTCCTCTTCTCCAAACTAAACATTCCCAAGTCCCTCTGCCTTTCCTCATAGAACTTGGTTTCCAGGGGGGCCCCGCCCCCATCATCCTTGTTGCTCTCCTCTGCACCCGCTCCATTCTGTCCACAACCTTTTTGAACTGAGGCCTCATTGCATCCAGTGGAAGGAAGCGCTACAGCAATAGAATTCTTTGCACAGAAAGAACACTGCAGCATTACAGAGCTGCAGGGATCACTCATTCACTAAGTGGCCCTAGGTGCCAGCTGTGGAAGGGTGTCAAACAGCCTGACATCCCTCCCCCAGTCCTCCACCTGTCCCCTATGGACAGCTGGCAGCAGGAAGCCTGCTGCATCCCTCAATGGGGGGAGGGGTCCAGGTGGGGGGGGTCAGGTCGAGGGTCTACCCATATGGCAGGGGATGAAGAGAGCCTGGGGAAAGGCGGAAGGAATAGTGTCTTCCAATCTCCCCCCCCCATTCCCCCACCTCCTTGTGCCTTAGGAGGAAGGAGAGCAGGCACTAGTGCAGTGGTGGCGAACCTATGGCACGGGTGCCAGAGGTGGCACTCAGAGCCCTCTCTGTGGGCACGCATGCCATCGCCCCAGACCATCATTAAAGTGTCGATTTCTCTGCCAAATAATTTTAAGTAAATGAAAGCATTTGGTATTGCTTTCCTTACTTTGTTTGGATCCTCTTAAGTTAATGTATGAGTTGTTTTTTCTAAAGTAAAACCTCAGTATTCAGGTTAAATTGCCATGTTGGCACTTTGCGATAAATAAGTGGGTTTTGGGTCGCAGTTTGGGCACTCAGTCTCTAAAAGGTTCGCCATCACTGCACTAGTGCATTGCCCGAGGCGAGGAAGACTGGCAGTGTCTTCCTAACCCACCCACCCCCGTAGCTCAAGGGACATCACCTTTCTGCCTCTCCATTGGGGGGGGGGGGGGGGCTTGAGTGCCCTAAGCACCCTTGTTTGGATTTCCCAAATCTTCAGGCCAGCCTTTTAGAGGTGGTACAGTTATATAATTTTAGACTCGTACCTAATGGTCTTACGCCAGGGGATCCATTTTTGATAGTAACATATGCTTCAAATACAAAAACTATCTTTTTATGGGGCCCTCTGCTGAGCCCCTGTGTCAAGCCCCTGAACTTTGATCCTGAAATTTGGATCTGGCAGCAACACTATCTTACCTGAAGATATCTGAAGAAGTGAGCAGTGACTCATGAAAGCTCATCCCCTGCCACAAATTTTGTCAGTCTTTAAGGTGCTACTGGACTCTTGCTCTTTTCTATTGCTACAAACAAATTGGGATGCAGAGTGCATAGGAAGTCTTTTGGCTGGATGCAGCTGCCCTCTGGTTCTCCCTAAACTCTGATACTCCCAGCAGTGTGGCAGTCTTAAGGATGCCACCAAATGCTTGGTTGTTTTGGGGGCACAGACAGCACCGTTTTTTTACCAGCCACTTTCCTTCCAACAGCTTACCTATTGCACTGGCAGTGTCCCACAACAAGGCAGAATTTTGTCTGAAAAACCATTTGCTCAAACTTTTGCAGGTCGTTTTTTGGGGGAAACCAACCCTGATTTTTCAAGAGTTGTATGTAGGAATATTGCCGGCAATTTTATTTTAACTCATTGGTCTGCTTGTTAAAGAAGCCAGCTTGACTCCTTTTTGGAAAATCTGTGGCTCCTCTAGGCCTGAAGGTTACTACAGAGATATAAGATTTGAATTGTGGAAAGAGATGGACGGCCAGTGCAAGAGAAAGCAAGGAGGAAATAAAAAGGAAGAGGAGGAAATACGAGTCTGGAGGGGTGGGACCAGCATGATGTGTATTCACATAAGCTGTCATTCATTACAAATGGTAAGAATGCGCTAAAGCATTCTTGCTCTTTCACTTTCCCTTGTAATATTTCTCTCTAATCCTTTCTTGGTTGTCTGAAACGTTCTGTTTCTTGGAACAGTCGCTCGACGAGCTGGAAAACGAGAAACAAGAATACAGAAAGGGAAACGTCTTGACTTATGTGACTCTAAATGGTTAACAACTGCAGGGCATCATGGAAAAGGAGGTGGGGGTATGCAGATCACTAGCCAATGCCTGTCCGAGCCCTGGCATTCAAAATTGTGAAACTGACAAAGGGAAGAGAATCTACAAGTTAGGACAGCAAACTTTTTTTCAGGAGACTGAGTACCTGGAGGTAGGAAGAAGATTAGAGTCCATGCTCTTAACCACTACACCAAACTGGCTCTCTTGCTCCAGTGAGAAAGAATAAATTCCTTTGGTCGTTGGGTCCTGCTAGGAACTGTATGCGGGGAAAGGTCGTCAACTCTGGCTTGGGAAATTCTTGAAGATTTGGGGGTTGGAGCCTGGGGATGGCAGATTTTGGCAACGGGAAGAAGCTCAGCAAGGATGTGATTCCGTATAGTATACCCTCTGAAAATGCTACTTCCTCCAGGTGAAGTGCTCTCTGTTGCCTGGACGTCAGTTATCATTCCGGAGAACTCCATACCCCACCTAGAGGATGGGAACACTGACGAGGGATCAGGATGCTCTCTTCTTCTGCAGTCTAGTAGAACTTGTTGCCCTAGTAGGATTATTGCAGATCTGGTCTGCTTATAGAGCTTATCACCCAGTCACCTCTATGTCAGGTGAGATGGGACCATTTTTCCTTCCCAGCGATGGCAGTTTCAGAGAGGGACTGAGCTCCCCCTCCCAATGTAGATTCCCACTTAGAATGGATTCTTCCTAGCAGTCTCTTGGTGGTCTCTGCCCTCCCCCCCATCTTATTCTCCCCTCCAAGGAGCCAGACAGGTACCCAACTCTGCCTGTTGCTAAGCAACACCTCACAGACTCTCCACAAAAGCACTCCCTTCACAAAGGCAACGTTGTTAGATCTGTCATTTCTTAAATAATTATGGTTATTTATTATTCCATATAATCAAATTATTAACTAGATGATAAGGATCATTCCAGTGGTTTTCCTTTGTCATTGTTCAAGTCATGGAAACAGAGGGTAGAAGCGGATTTTCAGTCTTCTCTGGGTAACCCTGGTAGAACAGGGATGTGTGTATTCTATAAAGGGGGAGGGATACTATATTATATTGGGTGCAAACAATCTTACACTTTTTTAAAAAGCAAAAGCTCTGATTCTTCAGGTGCTGAATTATTCCTACAATCACAGATATCTTTGAAAGCCTAGAGGCAATGATTGGTAAATTCTTGGAAAACAGAGGAATTGTCCAGTGGGATTTAAACTGCAGGGGTTTTCCTGTTTTTCAGGACTTCTTGTGATAACCAGACTAATATGCAATCCTATTTCACCCTTCTGAACCCATTAACTTCAGAGGACTTAGAGCAGTGTCACATTGTTTAGAATTATACTGTAAATGATAGAAAATCGAGAATCAATGCAACATTGCTTGATTTCATAATATGTACCCATAAGATCTAACGTTTTTTGGTTGCAGGTTTTTTGCTGCTGCAGTTTTTGTTGTTGCAATTTTTTCCTGTTGGTACCTAAGACAGAATATTGTGTTTTAAGTGAAACTAGACCCAGTCACTTACCTATGATTGATTTGATTCGATTTACTGCTGTTCAGGAGAAAGTCTGGTATGGTGTTATCTGCAACAAGTGGATATGTTTTTGGAGGACAGTATTCGCTAATATATCTGACAAATTGCCTAAAGGTAAAGGTAAAGGTTCCCTTGCTCGAAAGCCAGCCGAGTCTGACTCTAGGGTTGCGGTGCTCATCTCCGTTTCAAAGCCGAAGAGCCAGCGCTGTCCGAAGACGTTTCCATGGTCATGTGGCCAGCATGACTAAACACCAAGGCGCACGGAACGCTGTTACCTTCCCACAGAAGTGGTACCTATTTATCTACTTGCAATTTCTTGCTTTCGAACTGCTAGGTTGGCAGGAGCTGGAACTAGAGACGGGAGCTCATGACTAAATACCTCTGGTATGTTCTTTCACAGTTTTAATTCTTCTGATGAGGTCATTGGGCCCTGGAGGGATTTTCTGAACAGGTTTCAAAAAGAATACTTTCCAAGTACTTTTAGAACCTGCCAGAAGACTGAATTGCAACATCTTTTCTGGTCAAGGAATACTCCCAATAATCATGATTTGTAATCTCTTGATTATAGGAAACAGGTGTGCTAAAGAGTACAGAAATGACAAAAGACTGTAGGTACTGATGCTGGTATACAGAAAAATCCCAAAACAAGAATTGTGTAATTGCTTTTTATTCAGCCCAACCAAAATATCACACAGTAGTAAGCTTTCAAGCACTCCAGAATTCTTTATCAGGCTGAATGTTCAGTTAAAACAAAAGAATGGGGTAAAGGAGAGAATAAAATCTTTTACATTTTTGACAAGCCTTTATTGGCATATGTATATACATACAATAGAATAAAATCTTTATTAATGTTATATGGCTAGCTGAGTTACTAAAAGTTAGTTTTAGGGTTTCATGGAATATCTCTTCAGGTTCATAGCTTTATAAAAAAATTTTTTAAAAAGCCCCACAAACCCAAGATAAAAAAGAGGTAAAGATGTGGCTAGTAGGAGCATGTCTGTAACAGGAGACACTGTTAAGAACATCCATCCAAAAGCGGTTTGTAGACTAATGATGTTAGACTTAATAGACACAACTAATTTAAAGAGTGTAGCCTTTCTTTCTGCAGAACCCATCCTGAATCGCTATGAATCCTCCTGTCCACGTTTACTCGGGTAAAACCCATAGATCTTTCAGAAGCAGCACTTACAGCAGCCTGTTGCGCGTTTACTTAAAGAGTAAACACGCAACAGGCTGGTGCAGCGGATCAGTGGGGGGAGGGACATTCCGTAAGTATCAGTTAGCCTTGCCCTATGAAAACTAAAGAGCCAATCAATAAATGAAATCCACCACGAATAAAAAAAGTTCGTTCTGTCTCTCCAGGAGGAGTCTTCATTCCTCTGCACAAAAACCAGCGAGGGCAAAAATCTGAAGACGGGAAGAGCCTCAGCGACGGCAACATGACTATGCTCTCTGGTTTCCGGGTTTCTCATGGCGCCCGCAGAAACGGTTGTCAAGAGCAACGCGCGACGCCGTTTTTTCCCCCGGCGGCCGCTGCGAGAGTTTCAAAAAAAAAGTCGACTCGGCTGCGAGGGGCTTCGACGCGTCCATGTTCCATCGAGAGGGGGCCCAGCCAGGCCTCGGAAGGGCGGAGAGGGAGAGTGGAGGAGACTAGAATTTCCAAGGAGGGGGTGCATTTAATGGACGCCTTAACTGTAGTTTCTTAAAAAGAGGGGAAGACGTGCTGTGTAGGGGCTGGGGATCTGTGGGGAAGCCGCAGTCAGGACAAACAGCTCCAAATGTGGGGCGGGGAAAGAGGCCTGCAGAGACGCACTAGTGCTGGGGAGGAGCGTTTAGAGTAAATGGGATTTATCAAGGTGGTCCCTGGTAGAGAGTTGTAGTGGTGGCTGGGTTGTCATACAGAGTGAAACTTCAAAGAATGTGTATTTGGGAGGGGGAGAAGTCCTGGGATCTAAATTTAATAGTCTTTAAAGAAAAGAGGGCTGAAGAGCAGTGTTCTGATCTTGGGGCTAAGTAAAAGTTCCTGTGCAGTTTCAAAGAGAAATGATTAGCCATGTGGCTGTGTGAAGGTACTGGTGTCAGAAGTGGATCTGAAAGCATCCCAGAGTGTAACAAGGTCTTCATTGTGGCAGGTGCTGCTTTCTGGGAACAGAGAAGAGGCAGATGAGCTAGCCTTGGCTAGAGATGCTTGAGATATCAGAAAGCGTCAACCAATAGCCTTGTTGCATGATGCACAGAGACGCTGATGCATAAGGTTCCATGCAGTGTCTTGATCTGATTAGAGAAGTTTGGCTGCTTTGTGCACGCCTTGGATGATGCAGTTTTATTCACTTCTTTCATGTCAGAGCTAGGTGTGCAAAGAGCATACATCTTTGCACTAATCCTTGTTAGCCAAAAGATAGTATGAATGAGGTTTGCTTGTCTTATGCTTTTTGCTAGCTGGCTCAACCCAAAAAAGTAAGAGCAATTCTGCAGTCACTGCCTTGGAGGCTGCATGGGGACAGGATCAGCTATAGCTGGGGCCTGTTGAAAGAGCTGTTTGACAAGACGGCTGAGCAGCGACACAAAGATGCCGGCAAACCCAAAAACAGACCCTCGTTACTTTGTCCTGGTCAAGCCTTTGCCCATCCCAACCCAGAAAGGTCGGAAGGTCCAGGCACGAAGCAGCACCGTCTACAATTGCTGGGACAACACAAGAGAGCAAGTTTTCCGGGAGAACTATCACAGGAGGGCCAAACAGCTTACGCAGCAAGGCTACTTTACCCCCAGTTGGAGACCTTATCAAGATTTTGGAGAGCCTCTTTACCTCGAACCAAAGAAACTCACCCTCCATGGCCTGGGACAACTGCCCCCGGTAGGTGTGCTGTTCTTCCAATATTTTTCCATTTTGGGGTGTTTTCGATAGTAGTTATTGGGCCTCCTTGTGGCAAGGATGTTTTGTTGGAAAGCATCAGACCATAATTATTAAAAGACCAGACAAAAGGTTGGCCTGGAAACAGGCCCTCTGTCGCTAAGATGGCGGTGATCGCACCTTTGTGGTATACTAGCCTCCTCTACTCGTAGCTACTTTCTTCTGTGGAGGTGCTTTAGGAAGGGGGAATTTCATGCAAATGCTCCTTTGCATCCTGATTCCACTTACTCCTCCAGACCTCCACCTTGTTGAGACCCCAAGGCTTCAGTGCTTGAGGCTGGGACCTAATCTAGTGAGCCTTCTTTGCATGCTTTGGCCTCAAAGTTCTCTTTAGGTTTAGAGGAAGTAATGGTGCCAGCTACTGTGAGTGGCAGGCAGTATGAAGTCTCTGGATTGGTCAGCTCTGGAATAAATACTAGGAGCATGGCCTTCTGCTTCTAGCCTTGTGGATCTCTTGGGTGGTCCTTCAACCATGAACTTTGATATGGCCACCACTGGTGCCAGCTGGCCCTGGCATCTCTCCTGTGACTAACAGAGTTGGAATACTTTTCAGAACACAGCGTTTCCAGTCTTGGAGTGTTGTCTTGGGCAATATCTTTTTGTTATACCCCCCTTGCCATTCTGGGGCTGCCCCAAAATGGCCCAACGGAGCCATCTGAGCATTTGTTTAAGAACTGTGAGATGTCCCAGTTTGGTTTTAGAATCATGCTGCCTTCTCTCCAGAGATGGGCACATGTTAAGCAGGCAGTTCTGATTCATTGCAAGTCAAGGAATGCTGCTTCTCAAACAGCATTTTGGTTACCTGACTGTTTCCAAGCTCTGTGTTTTAAAAGGTCTGATCTGATTCTTTAGCAAGGCTCTGCGTGTGTGTTTGGAGAGTTAATTGCCATGGCAAATTCATCTGCCAAACCCACAGGGTGGCTTGTTGACTTAAAGAAAAGAGACCTTTTTTTTTGATCACTCAAAACAATTCTGTCCTTTCCAATATGTACTTCCACTGTTGCCCCTGCCCTGCTTTCTACTTATAATAGGACTCCCTTGGGTAATTATGTGCTGTACATAAAGCAGATGTGCAATGAGATGGATAACTGTATCCACCCACAAAGAAACCGTAGAAGAAAATGAAGTCATTGCTGTTGCCAGCATTTGCATTAGTGTTATGTGGCTCCTGTAGCTAAAGACCTTCAGGGGCTGCTGTTAAAGATTGCATAGATACCTCCCTGTAGACTCCAGGCTGGCAGCTAATCTATGCAGAAGGGGGGAGTGGGCAACAGGGGCTTCACTTCTCATAAGCCCGCAAGATACTGGCAAAAGACATTTTAACCCATTTCTTCGCAGTGTGATAGCAACAGAGGTGCCTCAGTTGTGTTCTCCCATAATGCACTTCAGTGCTTGCGCATCTCTTTACCTTCCTTTGTCTTGTATAGAGGAGTGGACAGCTGAGGTGCATATAATGCTGAGGGCTTCACCCAAAGCCTTTGCGGCAGGTCCTTGGCCTTACTCTGAGCTCACACGGGAGAAAGATGCCGAGCTGTTTAAGGGGTAGAGATCTAGGGGTCAAGAGCTATGTTGGGAGCCCTGATAAGAAGGCCTTGTGGACAGGGAAATTAAAGTGGAAACCGGGATTTAAAATTTTCATTGGTTTCATGCCCTTCCTTGTGTTTTCCTTCCTTGCTTTCTGTTCTAGAGGGGGCGCTACCATGCGTAGATAAAAAGTTGCCCACCCAGAATTCTTCCTGAAAGACTGTCACTGCTTTCACACACGTTGGAATAATGCGCTTTCAGTGCACCTAACAAATAGCTTGCAACTGGATCCACTTGCAAATGGTTGCTAAAGTGCATTGAAAGTGCATTATCTGACTTGTGTGGAAAGCAGTTGAGTTAAAGGAAGGAGCTGTGGCTTTCATCAGTGATAAAACACTTGCTTTGCATGCAGATGGTCCTAGGTTCAGTTCCCAGCAGTTACACGGATCAGGCTGTGAGTGAAGTGAAAGCTCTCTATGTGAGCATCTGGAGAGCCACTGCCGGTCAGAGTGGACAGTACTGACCTTGATAGACAAAGGCCTGACATGGTATAAGGGGGCTTCCCGTGACTTAAAAGCCTCACTTACTGAATTCTCCAAATGGGTATTCTCAGCCTGGAAAGGGTTTTGCTTCTATCATCGCCATAAACCCACTGGGCATGTCTTCCTCAGGCTCAGTTTCCTGGTCTGTTGAAACTTGGAAGTAACCGTGTTTCCCGCATATGATTCTTGTGTGGATTAATGCCACCCCTCCCCCCCAAAAGCTGTCAGACACTTTGCTGAATATAGAGTTGAAGAACTTTTGTTCTATGGTAGACACGTACTCTGGGGATCCTTGGCTGTTGCCATGGCTCCATGGGAAATGTGACTGAGCATATCTGCTGCAAATGTATCTGTTGGTTTTAGATCGGTTTAACTCTGTCTTATAAACGGACACATGCCGACCCTCCAGCATTGGATTCAGAATTCCTCCTGGGCAACCGGGCAGGGAAAAAAGGTTCTGTAATTTCAAGAAGGTGCTTCTTTTTTCTTTCTTTCAGGCCACTAATGCATCTCATGTAAGCAAATGCTAGGTGGGAGATAGGCTGATTAAAAGCCACTACCCCCTCTCTCTTTTTATTTTTGCAAGGTTCCTACAGAGACTCCTGGGAATGGAAATTTGTTACAAGGGTTAAAGAGTTCACTCTTGGTGATCCATAGTCATCCTCACAGAACTGCAGTTTCCAGAGTTCCCTTGGAGAGTTGTTATTACACCAGCTTTAAATTTATGTACACGTTATGTTCAAAGGCCTTGTATTCAGCATCACTAAATCAGAAGCACAGGAGATTTTTTTTGGGGGGGGTTGTTTTCATTCACAGAGCTATTAGTCTCATGTTTCACTGTCTTCTTCTTGTGATGTCTCCTGTGCTTTGTGATATGAGGCTAGAAACGGGATGCTTGGAGCTGGTGACAGCAGAGCCATCTGCCGGATCAGGGCTCTTTCAATCGCCCACCAAAGTTGGGCTCCGCACAATTGGCATACATTTCCCCCCCTGACACTCTTGATCATTTGTTTGGTTTGATTAAAAGCCCACAGTTGTCTGTGGGTGAGGTTTAGAAGTGGACGGGGGAAATGAAATAATTTTTAAACGATCATCAGAGCTATTTGTAGTGGATGGCTTTGTCCTCCACTGTTATCCACTGTTATCATGCAGCAAGCTACAGCAGCTAGCAATGACAGTTAATGATATCCAAGTTCACAAAATCCATGCCCAGGTTCGCTTTTTTCTTCTCTGACCACCTTGCCTCCCTTGGGGTAAAAGGCACTGCCCTCGGTTGGTTCTGCTCGTTCTTCCAAGGACTCTCTCAGAGGGTTGCTATCGGAGAGGAGATGACTACCTGATGAGACTTGAATTGTGGGGTCCCACAGGGTTTGATCCTCCCTCCGGTGTTATTTAACATGTGTGTGTTTGTGTGTGTGTGTGCACCCTCTTGCTTAGTTCGTCAGGTTTGGAGTTGGGTGCCATTGATCTGCTGTTGACAGTCAGCTCTTCCTCCTGCAGGATAAGCAGCTGGCAGCAGGGCTCTCGGCACTATCCCAATGCCTGGATGCAATAGCCCAGTGGTTAAGAGGGAGCTGGCTGAACTTGAATCTATCCAAGACATAGGTCATGTGGATGGGAAAGACTGAGATGCTAGCTGGAAGATCACTCCTGAGACTTGATGGTGTCCAGATGACAGCTGTAGACTCTGTAAAGAGCCTCGTGATGTTGTTGGATTCTGCGCTATCATTGGGTGAACAAGTGTCCACGATAGCACGGTCAGTGTTTTTTCACCTACGCCAGGCATGCTAGCTGCCTCCTTATTTGTGGGTCAGACCTTGCCACATTGATCCATTGCAACAGTCACCTCCAGATTGGACTACTGCAATTCACTCTATGCGGGGCTACCCTTGAAGACGCTTCAGAAACTGCAGGTGGTCCAGAATGCAGCTGCCAGGTTGCTGACTGGAACATCACGGTCAGCTTATATTACTCCAATTCTGCAGCAGCTGCACTGGCTCCCAGCTCATCTCCAGATCCAGTTCAAGATGTTCGTGTTAACCTTTAAAGCCCTTAATGGTCTGGGACCCTCATACCTATGAGCCTGCCTCTCCTGTTACAACCCCCCCTCCCTTGGGTCAGCATCTAGGGGCCTCTTGCAGGTGCCTGGCCCCAGGATGGCTCAGTTAGCTGTAATCAGGGGAAGGGCCTTCTCAGTTGTGGCCCCTACCCTGTGGAATGCACACTCGGACGACACCCATACCATGCCGGACTTGTTTACTTTCCGCAGGGCGTGCAAAGCTGAATTGTTTAGGTTGGCCTTTGGAGGGTAACCACATGTGTGGGCTGTTTTAATGGTGTTGTGGTGACAGCCACATATTTTAATATTTTAATGTTTATATTTTATATTTGTTATTTGTTTTTTATGTTGTTTCTACCTTATTGGTTTTAATGCTGTAAGTCGCGACAAGATCCTTCAGGTGAGCGGCGACTCAAAATATAATAAACAAATAAATATTGGGAGAAAATAACTCTTTTCCAAGTAGCCATTTACCAACACATTGGAACTTTTTAAAAAGGATGTGTGTTTTCAGGTATCCATGGGTGTTTTCCTGACCAGCTCTGCCTCCTGTTCTGTTGCATGGATACAGTTGGTTCTGGGTCTGTATAAGCACAGGGAGCGTGGCATCCTGGAGCCATTTTGCCGTTGCTGACAACCTTCAGCTACAGAAAGGATGATATTGTCAGATCTCTGGCATGAACTGGGTGGCCCTAACTTTAGTGAGTTTTTTTGAACGGAAAACTCAAGAGGAAGGTTTCCAGAGCTTTCTCTTCCCCACCAGCTTTTGGAGTCTGGTTTCAGAAAGAGTTCAGCTGCTCTCCAGTTGGTGTGTTTGTGTTTCTGCCAGTTATTTTAGAGGTTCCCATTCTTGCTTTATCCCAGGCCAAGCCATTTTGTCACAACTGATATGTTAGAATACCAGTTCCGGGTGGCACAAATTTTGTGCTTGAAAATACGTTTCTAAGTACAGAAAGTCATGTCTGGAGCACAGAACCGTACTACTCTAAATTTCTTGCCTGTCCTTTAACCGCCCTGCCTGCTTTTCTTTAGGTGCTGGATTGTATGCTGTTCCTTTTTGTCCCTATATGCAGTTTCATAATGAACCATCAGGTCTACCATTCTGATACTGAGTTTTCTGTCTTTTTTTTAAAAAAGTGCAAATGGACATTGCCTCAGAGTGTGGATTTGTACATTCTATGACTTTCTAGCATTCCTTCTGTCTTGTCCTCAGTTTCTGTGGTGTTACTCAGTTGGTTTCCCTGGTATTGCCTTCTTGTCAGTTAAGGGTCCGGGCCTATCCTGGTCATCCCTGCATGGAAGCGTTCAGGGCTGCGAACAACTTGCTCAAGGGTATGCAATAATCCTCTAGCAGAGCTGGGACTTGCATCTCATTCTACCTGTGGGAGGGTGGCTTTGCCCTAAGTCCCCGCTCCCTCTTTTTTTGGCCTCCCCTGAAAGTATCTGCCTCATCTTGTTTATCTATCTATCGCATCTGTATTTGTCATTTCCCCCGGGATGCTCAGGCAGGCATATTTCCCAGCGGCCCTTGCTTAGGCTGGCAGCTAGTGACTTGCTGCCCACGGAGATTTGCAGCTGAGTGGATATTTGAACCCAATCCATGCCTAGCATTCTGTCCACTGTACAAAACTGGTGTCACACTGCCGATTCCATTGCCTTCTTTCCCCTTGTTGCTCTTGCCATGTCTCTGGTTTCCTTAGCAACCCAACGGGGAGGCAGCGACCCAGCATCTTCTTGGGGGGCTCCCTTCAGGCAACCGTCTCACTTCACCAGCTCAAGAGGCCTCAGCCTGTCACTTTTAAGCCAGCAGAGAACTAGCGGGAGCTGCCCAGTCATGGATGCCTGACTTTGCAATGCCACTTTCGAGCATGGCTGGGTTAGAATGGCCAGTTGTCCCCACTGTGAATTTTAAGAAACTGTAATTTCCCCCCCTCCCCTACGGGGGTTTGCTAAAGATGATACTGTCAGTGAAAACAATGTTTTAATGGCTGTGTGACATGAAAGCCCTGAGACTAATGGAACACAGTCTAGAAATCGAAGCTGAGTGAATGTTTAAGGCTTCTAGACTGCAATTATGATATAGTCTCTGCCTGCAGCTGTCATTACAATCACCAAATGTCAGCAGCGATTAGTTCTCTCTCGGAAGGTCAAATAACAATGGCGAGGACGTCAGAACAACGATAGTGAGCTCTACTGGCGGGCAAAGCATGGGCAGCCCTTTGTTTTTTTCTCTTAACGCTTTAAACTTGGACTTAGTAAAAAAAAAATATTGTTCTTTGAGTGTGTTGGTAGACCCTTCCAGGCTCAACAAGCAAGAGGTTACTTCTGGCAGAGTTCTTTGAGATTTTTCTCTGCTGGAGCTCCACTTTCAGGACTGGCTCCAAATTCTGATACCCCGAGTCAAGATTTGTCAGCAGGCTATACTAATGGGCATGAAATGGAAATGGGTGAAGCTTACAAACCAAAGAAGAGTTTTAAGTTGCCTCCCGCCACCCTGACTCCTTCGTGTAATCCTGGTTCTTCCTCCCTTCATCACATGCATTAAGTCCTGGTTCCAGAACAGCTCAGTGACTGATCCCACCACTTCAGCTCACTACTGCTTGAAATAGGGGTCTATAAATCCTGCATGATTTCTTTAAAGAAGTCATACTTTTCAACACATGATACTACACATGATCTTAGCCAAAAGGCCAAGAAACCCCGAAGCAGAACACTGATCAGCAACTCCAGTGAGGATCTGGTTCGAACAGTTATCAGTTGTTTCTGAGCTGCTTCTTGGAGATACAAGCTAGTGTGAATGCACCCTAATTTGCCTGTGTGACGTCTGTCATCTTCTATTTAATCATATTTATATTCTGTAGTCCTCATCTACGTGAATGTTGCAGTTAGACTCTTTGTATGGTTATAATCTTTGACCGTTCCTAATCTAGAGAGAGAAAAAGAAAGGTTCATAGGATTTGATGTATTCCAGTTTGGGGAAATTTATGTTTCTGTAGAAATGAATCTTACTGTTGTTAACATAAATCATAAACTATAATGCCCAATAAACACATTCATAGTTTTTTAAAAAATCTTAAAATAAAGTCATACAACATGCAATAATATAATTGTTATATAGTGAATATTAAATAACCCCCCTCTTTTCACACTTTCACACTTTTTCAAACACTTCAGATATTTCAATATAATTCATATATAGCATTTCAGTCTCTTCTATCTTCCTCCCCAGTTATTAAGTAAAGTGTGAATAGTAAGCTTTCCATTTCCCTTGGAATTCTTTGATCAGCTGTTTATTTACATAACTTGTTAGTTTTGCCTTTACTGCATATTCAGCTAATTTGTCTTTCCAATCTTCTTGCCTTGGGTACTCTTCTGCTTTCCATTTTGTTGCAAATGCAACTCTGGCTGCTGTTATCATGTATCGAAATAATTCTTCTGAGACTTTTTCAACATTCTCAGGTAAAATACCCGATAACATTTAGAACTTTCTGGATATCTGCATGTATTTCTTTCCAATATTTCTTTGTCCTTTTGCATTTCCACCACACATGGTAAAAAGTGCCATCCTCCTCTTTGCATTTCCAACAAATCATTTGGTAGTTCTTGTACACCTTCTTGATATCTTTCGGGCTGATGTACCATCAATAAAACATCTCGTACCAGTTTTCCCTCCGTGCTTGACCCAGTGTTGAAAATATATCTCTTCTTCAAAGTTTTGCATCCGTCTTATTATACACATCTTTATTTGTTCTGTCTCTGTATCATATTGAAGTAGGTTATATATTTGTCCTCACAAATGATCTTTTTGTTGTATAATCACCTTTTAAAATTCAGTCATTTCCCTTATTTCACCTCTTTCTCTGTGGACGTCCTTTTTAAAACTTGAGTTTAATTGAAAATATAATAGTAGTTGTACTTTTTTCCCTTCTCCTTTTATCTTTTGCCAAGACTTGACTTTTCCTTGTGGGTTTATTATGTCTCCATCTGTTATAAAGTCATTATTTTTTCTCACACGTTTATCATGATATGCATCTATGTGTGACATTAAGGGGGATATTGAGGGACTAATTCTTCCATCCTCCCACTTTTCAAACTTTATATTCGGTTTTGTTGAATTTCATATGTTTTCTGCCCACTTAGCGTTTGTTGTGTGTTGTTTCCATGCTAAGGTGTTTCTTTCATGAAAGGGTTCCTAAAATCTGCCAGAACCCATCCCTAGGAACTTGTCCTAAAGTCAGGCAAAGCTCTTTTTGCTTGGTTCAGTCTGCAAGTCTTTGTCGCCTTGTTTTCTAAATATTTCAGACAGTTGTACCTGTCTGGGTGCCAACTTGCAAGTGGGCATAAAGTATGACTTCCATGATTTGGCTTCTTATGTGACATTTTAAAAAATCAGAAGACTTGGCCAATGTTTTTGTTCTTCTGAGGCTGGACCAGCTGTTGTGTGAAGAATTAGTGCCAAGAGGCCTGTCATTTTGCATTTTTCATGTTGTCAAGTTTTATAGTATATTTATTTCTTATGCTAGATGCTAGTGTGACACTTGTACATTGAGGTTCTCAAAGCATTACATAACCCCCTTTGGGGAGAATTTGGAGGCTGCTGGCCAAATGCGTTGCCTAGTGGAGTATAATATTATCGAGTCCGCCCTCCAAAGCAGCCATTTCCTCCAGTTTGGTGTAGTGGTTAAGAGCAGCGGACTCTAATTTGGAGAACCGGGGTTGATTTCCCACTCCTCCACATGCAGCCAGCTGGGTGACCTTGGGTCAGTCACAGTTCTCTCAGAGCTGTTCTCTCAAGAGCAGTTCTTTCAGAGCTCTCTCAGCCCTACCTACCTCACACCCTAGGGTGTCTGTTGTGGGAGAGGAAGCGAAGGAAATTGTAAGCCACTCTGAGACTCCAAGTGAAGGGCAGGGTATAAATCCAACTCTTCTTCTTTTGAAACTCTTGGTTGGGGCTTAATTTGAGCAAGGTTTAGCCCCAGAACCTATCTGGAATCTAGAAGTTAATCCTGGAACTTTAGGAGGAGAGGCTGTGGCTCAATGGTAGGGTTTGCCATGAAGAAGATTCCAGGCAGCCCTGTAGCTAGATGATTTTCATTGGGGGGGGGGCCCACGGGGGCCCTGCCTTCTCCTTCAGTGTGCACAACCCCCCCCAGGCCCTGCTGCTCTTGGCTGCCTTTGAGCAGCCCACAGCCTTCTCCAGTGGAGGACAAGCCAAGCCCCGATGGCCAAACAGGTGCCTCGCCCTCCTGCGGGGCCACAGCCGGGGATGCCCATTACAAGCTGGCCAACGTGCCTCCTACACACCGGGCGCCTTGTCATCATCAAACGAGGGGCAGCTGCCTCTGCCATTGGCCGGAGGGATGCTGGATGGGTGCAGTGCTGCCAGAAGCACGTGCTGGAGAGGCAGATGGATGCTGCCCTTGGCTGGCCGCCAGCGAGGGATTGGCCCAGATGGTACTGCTCACCTGGGACAAAGGTGACATCTCGCTCGCCCACTCCTTCCCTCCCAGTCTTGCCTCTCCACTGGGGACATTGCAGATTCGGGAGGGGGCACCACCCCCACATAGCTACAGCCCTGATTCCAGGTTCAGTCCTTGACATTGGCAGCTAAAAGGATCAGGTGGTAGGTAATGTGAAAGATCTGTACCTAAGACCTTGGAGAGCCACTGCTGGTCTAAGTAGACACTACTGACTTTGATAGTCAGGGGTCTGATTCAGTATAAGGCAGCTTCATGTGTGTTCAGCATGTGAAGGGAATGATCATCAATCATGCTTGTATTGCAGCCCTTCTGCTGAGGAACTCACAAGTACGACTGCTCCTTCAAGCTGTAGGTTGCATGTGTGAGTGGATAACCCTAGACAGAATGTCCATACCTCAGATAATAATAATAATAAGAGATTGGGTTTATACCCCGCCCTTCACTACCCAAAGGTATCTCAGAGCGGCTTACAAACTCCTTTCCCTTCCCCTCCCCACCACAGACACCCTGTGAGATAGGTGGGGCTGAGAGAGCTCTTGACAGAAACTGCTCTTTTTCAAGAACAGCTCTTATCAGAACTATGGCTTGCCCAAGGCCATCCAGCCAGGTGCAAGTGGAGGAGTGGGGAATCAAACCCAGTTCTCCCAGATTAGAGTCCGCACACTTAACCACTACACCAAACTGGCTCTCTAATAAGGTTCAGACACCTAGTTTTCCCCCAAGTATCTATAGATCAAGAGCTAGAAATGTCTCCTTCATCCCTGAATCTAGTTTTATCTGAGAGTCCCACTGTTTCCTGCTTCCAGCTGCCATTGCTGAGGCCAGTAAGAGGAGGGCACCATCCATCGTGCCTGGCTCCAGCTTCAGCTGACAATCTCTCTCCCAAGGAACATCTTACATTGAATCATAACTGTAGTTTGCAATGGATTTTGATTGCTGTGAGCTGTTTTGGGAGTTAAGTTTTTGCAGAAAAGCTTTATAAAGAAATGTTCTAGGACTTAAGCCTATATGGGAGCCATACCTTCTAACCAAAAACCCACTTCTTAAGATCAGGTTTGGATTGGTAAGCTGTGTGCAGTACACACTCAGAGATGCCTTTTCATAAGTTCCCTGACGTAGTATAGTTTGGAGCTGGTGCAACGTAGTGGCTACGTTTGTGAGCCATGAACTGGGAATTCTTACTCCCCCATCTACAATTGGAGGATAGTAATACTGACCTACCTTAATGGCACATTGTCTGAGAAAGTGAGTTTTTTTTATGCCTGGGCAATTGAAAAAGCTGGTTGCTTCCAAGGTTTGTTACATCTGATGAAGTGGGCTGTGGCCCATTAAAGCTTCATGTTGCAGTACATTTGTTTTGCCTTTAGAGTCCCACAAAACTCTTCTAGACTTATTGAGATATCTAGTAAGCTTTCAAAAAATTATTTGGAAATGATAAATATTGCTATATTATAGTTTCCGAATATATACTTATTATATCTCATTCTGACCTAGGTTTCCCTCCCCCTCCAGCAGTCTCTCATCTAAGGGATCGGTCTGTTTTACACCTACCCAGCCTCATTGGTTCTGCATCACCAGATGTTCCCAAATGGGCACCATTATTAATGGCACTGAAAAAAGCTTATGGGGCCAAGGCCTGCCTGGAATTAAACTCTTACTCTGGCTTCAGTTATGTTGTCAACAATGACTTTGTGAACATGTACCTGACATTTTTTTTAATACTAACCACACTGTGGTGAGGGTTGATTACTTCTAGGTAAATACTTTGCAGGGAGAAAAGTGTCTTCAGTTTCCTCTCGAATGGGGGTGGATGGAAAAGAAAACACTGAATGGGGTAGATAAAGACCCTAGGAAAGGAACCGTTTCACTGGCAATGTTCAACAAACAAGATTTGGGGAGGGTTATGAGAAGCGAAAATTGTTGGCATTCATCCTAACAACCATGGAAATGAAATGAACAAAGCAAAAGGAATCTGAGAAGCAGAAGTAGCGATACTGTGTACAATAGAATATTTTTTAAAAAAAATTACGAAAAAGGAAAGTGTTGGCTCATGTGGCTACATTTGAAAAACACTGTGCTTTTCAGATACCCTGGCTAGGAAGAGAACCAAGGCTGACTGAAATAACAGGGATTCTAAGGCTGTCTGTAAGAATGGCATTAATTGGATTTACATCAGAAACGGGTTTTGCATTTTAATTCCGAAAGGCAGCAATCCAGAACTAATTTACTGCAGAGCGGTCCTGTTAAAGCTGTTCGGACTGCTCCGGAAGGAAGGAGGGTTCTGGCTTTACAGTGGATGGCATGCAACATTTTCTCAAGAGGCAAGGAAATGGAAAAGAGACCTGGATGGAGGTGAGAATATAATGGAAGAAAATGAGAAAAACATTGGGTAGTTCTTTTATTTTTCCTAAAAAGGGTGTCTCACCTGAAATCTCACAATTAAGTGTACATAAACTGAGAAAAGAAGCCTGATGCAAGACACTAGAGAGCCAGTTTGGTGTAGTGGTTAGGAGCACGGACTCTAATCTAGGAGAACCGGGCTTGATTCCCCACTCATCCACATGCAGCTGCTGGTGTGACCTTGGGTCAGTCACAAGTTCTCTCAGAGCTGTTCTCTCAAGGGCAGTTCTCGAGAGAGCTCTCTCAGCCCCACCTACCTCATGGGGTGTCTGTTGTGGGGAGGGGAAGGGAAAGGGGTTGTAAGCCGCTCTGAGACTCCTTCGGGTATTGAAGGGTGGGATATAAATCCAATCTTTTATCTTCTAAGGGCACAAGGCAGCCAAAGTTAGGCACTTCGAAGTCCCAGTGATTTAACTGGGCAAGTTCAGCCAGAAAATTAAGAATGTGCTTATGTTTCTCATACTTACCTGTGTTTCACAAGTAAAAATAGTGACATATTTATAATGCACTTACTTCTGTATCAAGGATCGATGCCTGAATTGCCTCTTAACACACAACATTACTCAGTGCTGAAGGTGCTTGTTATAATATGTTGATGATGTAATTGGTTATTCTTCAGTAGCATCCAGATAGGGAGCTGTGGTAGTCCATGCCTGATGAAATTTGTTCCAGCAGAAACTTTCATGGAGCAGAGCTCACTTCATCAGATACATAGGATTGCAGATCCATCAGGCCCAATTTATATAATATATACAACAGAAAGGAGAGGAGGTATGTTTCAGTTATCTTGCCATCCTGTGATAATAAATACTAGATTCAAGGCATCTTTGTGAAAAAAAATTATACTAGAAAAACATGATTGTCTTACAGTATGTTAGCTGTTTGAGATACACTTAAGCAACTTCAGCGTGTGAAATGGCAAGCTGTACTCAGCCTGGTGCTTCATTGTTCATGCTTTTATCCACATGGGCATTAGGGACCAGATGTGTCCAATTCCCAGAGATTTAATTTCCAGAGATCCTTAGGGTGACAGCTGAACATTTAAGGAGGACAACCCTAGTTTCTTGCATGAATAACATTTTAACACGGAATCCGCAAAAGGCAAAAATAGGAGCAGCTTACAAAGAAAAGATACCAGAAAACAGGAGCTATCTATTGTAGATAGGAATAGCTTATGCTTTCTCCCACTGAAATCAATGGAATTTACAATGTACGCCTAAACCTGTTCACTCAGATGTCCCACTGTCTTCACTGGAGCTTGTTTGCCTAGTAAATGTGTTTAGAAGTTATACCTTAGTTGGATCTTGTCCCAAGTCTTTTTTCCTCAAGATTAATTCATATCCTATTTGTTCTACTTTAATTAAGTCCCCTTATTTCTAGGGAAATGAGAATTTAGTAAAAATAAATGTGCAAGCTGAGGGGAAAATGAAAGGGAAACATTAGCAGCTCACATTAATAATGCATACATTAAAAGCCTCTCGGGAAAACATACAATGTAAGTTTAAAACCTCTTTCTTAAATGGACAAAATCCCCCCTCCCCTGGTTAATAAAGCCCAATGTGGAATGGTATCTGTGCTTTGGAATTAATCTTCCTGAGAATTTCAGTCTTCATGTCTTTTAAAAATTGCAGACCTCTAGCCTTCATGGATGCATGGAAATTTGTTCCTGGTGCAGAGACTTGTGTACACCTTCAGTTCTTTGTTCACTTCAATGGAGGGGATGATGCAGTCCACACACAGGGATAAAAATACATGGAAGTGAATGGGGAAACCTCACTTGCGTGAGAGTTCCATGTGGGTAACATGGTAAGATGAGGTTCTGAATCAAGATGAGCAAGTAGGAAAGTCTCTTGTTCTGAAGGCAGAGCAGGGAATGGCTTCTGCATGAGCTCATGGCTGGCTGGCTGGCCTGGCTAAGGACAGAGTATGTATGCCATCTCTGCTGTAAGCCCTCAAGATACAAGTAGGAAAAAATGAAAGAAAATGGACAGCATTGGGTGCTTAACCTTACAGCTCCTATTGTTCTGTTTCTACAGTCTGCTGTAACTGGACAAACAGTCTTATAAGCACTCCGAACTTGCAATGCACAGCTATGGTGGAGTTGTGGGTATGTTCTAGGTTACACTCAGTGTGTAAGAAGCTATGACGAGGCCCAACAATGCTGGTCAGCAACTTTTGCACACAGCATATGTTTAAAGCACTTCAAAAAGATCTGATCATCTAATCCAGTGTCTTGTTTCCCCTTGGCCAACTGGGTGTGTCTCGGAATCCCACAAGGAGGGCATGGAAGCAGTAGCCATCCCTACTGTTGTCCACCCCCCATAAGTGGGATTCAGGTGTTTCCTGCCTCACATCATGGAAGATCTGTTTAAATGTCATAGCTACTAACTACTGCTAGATTACTCTTCCATGAATCCCCTTTTCAATTAAGCCAGTTGCCATCACCGTGTCCCATCACAGCAAGTAATCACTTAACTATTTTTGTGATGTGCAGGGGTACGTTTTTCTGTCCCAAATCTACTGCCAGTCCCTCCCAGAATCCTCTGTGTTCTGCGGCAAGCAAAGCTTCAGGGGAAGGGGAGAGTTCAGTGTGCCAGAAGTTCCATGAAAGCAGAAAATTAAAAAACCTACACACAACAGTAGAGAGAGGGATCTAGCTCTCCAGTTCTCCATGTGGAACCACATTGCACATGATGACTTTTATGTTTGGTTCAGTTTTGTATTGATTCATTGCAATTGCTTTGGGCAATGGTGTCACTTTGCTCGAACATGGCATTAGAAAGGTAAGATGTGAATGAATCAAGATAATATTTGAAACTCTTGGGCAGGGGTCTGGGATTTCACCCCAACACTGCATGCTTAACTTCTTTGTGAATGTGCCAACGGACACAAGCAGACCCCGATGAATTTGGAGAGCACCCTCAAATAATAGACCCAGTGTCCAGGTCATGCATGTTCATGTTTATTTGAAAAAATGTTTCTGCTTGTGTAAGCTTGGCTTAATTTCCTGCAATCTTAATGGAGGATTTACTTTTGATGAGTCCAAACACAAATCCTCTTTCCTGTTCTTTCTTGTTCAAGGCTACATGAAAAAGGGCGGTACCTAAGCAATTGCTGGGGGTGGGAGAGAGGAGGGAAGCATAAAAACCAACGACTGCCCTGGGATTCCATCTAATGCTGCCTATAAAAAGCAGCTTTTCAAACGCAATCTGGGAAGACAAGCAGAGGGCTGCCAGACTCAAAAGTGTTTGAAGAGGACTGATTGCTTGTATTTATAGAAGGACGAATTCATTTTTCCCGGGCCGATTGTTGGTTTGCTGCTGCCCTATTAAGTCTGTCGTATGGGTAATAACTACTCTGTGATGCACAGTACCCAGATTCATTTGGATAGCACATTTTAATCTTTTGCAGTTCAGGCCTTTGGAACAACTCAATTAGGAGGTTTCAGGCTCCCCCTGGTGCTGGTTTCGTGTTTCTAGTGTGGGCTTTATAATAGCTGCATTTGAGTTTGTACTGGACGCCTGCGGCACAAGATTCAGTTGGCTGTTTTAGAATCCTTCCATTGGTGCCTGCGTAAACATTGTCAAAATTCACTCGTCCCTCATACAATACATGCACTGCACTATCTCCAGCGCTCTCAAACCCTTTAGGATTTCCAGATCCAGGAGTGGATACTGTGATCCACTTATGCAAGGAATGTGGTTGTTCTCCCCTGCCCCCGGCAGTCTCTTCCAACCCTGGGAAAGTTGATTTCTGGGGTCAGAGGGCCCACATGGAATAATAGGTGTCAAAATTGCTTTTCCTGCCTCTTCCATCAGCTGAGTTGCACAGATGGAAGATGGAGTGTGGAGCAATTTTTCTCACTGCCGCTCCCTGACCCACATGGCTGTTGTTCTTTGTAGGTCTAACAATGCTGGGAATCCATTTTCCTGGGGTTGGAGGGGGGGGGGCTGGTGAAAGAGTGACAAGTCATTGGATCCAACCTCCAGAGTCTGACAATCAGACTGATCTAACATGCACCAGTTAAAGTGCTATTGAGCCTGATTCCTGCTATCTCTGTGAACATGTGGAAGACAAAAGTACAGATTTAAATGTGTTTGTACTAGTTTTTAAAAAATCAACTGATGGCCATCAAGTAGGCTTACAATTGTATCTCAGCCGTGCTGGCGGTTTCTGTGACACCTATGAAATATACAATTTGAGGCATATTTTTATTTGTCCTTCCTCCAGGGTGGTGAACTGGGGAAATCATATCTTGCAAATAGTGTCTACAGGGACAATCCCCAAGTGATACTTAGTGCTTTGAAATGGCTGTGAGATGGGCCAAATGAGGAAGTGAATCCCTCACTTCGGTTCTTGTGTGGAGTTTTCTATGGAAGAGACAGCCTGTGAGTTGACTTCTCCCATGTTCTGCTGCTCACACGAGTGAAGTATCTACGTTAAGAGTTGTTTGTGGAAATGGGCAGACAATGGATTGTAAGAATCAGCTCTGAGAGAAAAGAGATATTGATTTCTTGCTTGTTTGATTTCATATACCGCCCTCTCTTAACGGCACAGAGAAGCTTTCTGCAGTTTAGTTGTATGTGTGGGTCTGTATTTCTTAAACGACTTACTAAAAATTGACCACATAAATAGACCCAGGAAGAGAGAAGGGAGGGAGAGGAGCAGAGAGAAAAGAGTCAGCCATCCCATACATGGAGCATGCTGAGTTCCCCTGGACGTGGAGGAGTGGATCTGCAGGAGCAATGGAAAAGTGGTCCATGAGCAAGTGTGTGCTGCTTCCTTTGCCTTTGTCCCTTGTGCAGGCAGGAACGATTGTTTTAACACCTCTGTTCTCCTCCCTCTGTCACTTGGCTGTCTCATCTAGAGCAGTTAGTCTCATGTTCTTAGTTAAACCAGGCCAGTACATGTGCAATCCTGTCATGTGTCAACTTCAGTATGCCAGCACAATGCCTGCCTTGGCTATGGATATCCAGGGTGCTAACATTGCATATATAGCAGCTGAGGGTTCAGCTTAGTGTCATGTGGGTAGGGTAAGTTTTTCTTGTCTGTCAGCAGCACTTTAAATTGAGTGTCTCCTGGATCTTATGGTGGGGGAGGCATCAGCGCCGCTTGCCTTGCTTAATTAGATTCCCGTGTGAACTGAACTTGTGTTTATGGTATGAGCCGTTGGAGTTCTCAGGCTGCTTCGCGCCTTTTCTAATCAACTCCCTTGCGAGGGAGTTTAGCCCATTGGGTTATCCAAGTTTGAAGTTCCTATATTATACTGCCCCTGTGTATTGTAGTCATTCTGGACAATTCTCTGTATGTTCATGATCAACCATGCTTTGGAAATAAATCTTACTTCTTTGGAACGTGGGTTTGTTCTCCTGCTTTGGGGGTCTGACACTAACATTGCATATATAGCAGCTGAGGGTTCAACTTAGTGTCATGTCTTGTGTGTCAGCAGCACTTTAAATTGAGTGTCACCTGGCTCTTATGGTGGGGGAGGCATCAGCGCCGCTGCTGGGGGCCCCGGCACGCAACAGTGCCTTCATCTGTCTGCCTCCTTTACCACTACAACAGTGCACTGAGAGAAACAAAGCCCTGTTGTTCACAAAAGTATGGGATGGGGACCACACATTTCATTTCCAGGCCTTGCTTTTCAGTGTGTGCTGACTCTGTTGCAGTTCCTTTGGCCACCTTAGCTTTCGACCAAGCTCCCTTCCTGTTCAGTTCTCCTGTTTCTCTCCATTTCCCCACCACTCCTGTTAGCAACATACATTTCTTCCCCTCTGTAGGCCCTCTGAAGTTTTCTCATGGCCACCCTTTGTTGTTAGTCTTTCCCCCCTCTCCTCTGCCCTCCTTTGCCTGAAGTAAGCGACCCTTTCCTCGGGGTATTTTTTTTTTTTGTCCACTGCTTCCTCTGTCACCTTCCTCTAGCCTGGCTCTGGTTCCCTTACCGTCTTACTTCCTAGAGCTCTTTGTGCTGAACTGACCAGTCTTCCTTTCCAGAAAAGGTAACATCGCCTATCAATGCTCCCTCTAAGCTGCGGAGTCTTGTGAGCAAAAATTCTACTTCATGAGCTACTGGCACGAAAGTTGTGAGTGAGCGATTTGGCTACTGCATAACTTAGTTTGCTCCGGAGCCATCCTTCGTGAGCTAAGACAAGAATGTGTGAGCTGGAGGCTAAAAAACTGTGAGCTAGCTCACACTAACTCAGCTTAGAGGGAACACTGTCGCCTATCCCTAGGGCATTGGTGGGGGCTTCCTCAGCCAAACTGACCCATAGCTCTGGGCTTTGTCTGGCATTACCCTTAGTGGCATAGGAACAGCTGCACACTGGCCAGATAAGAGGACCCTATACTGTGGCTTCCTCCCACTTCAGTGTCGCTCTGGTTTATGGAAGGGGCAACACTGATGTGGGAAGGAGCCATGGCATGGACTCCTCCTGTGTGACTGTAGACTTCTGACTTGCTGTTAAAGGTAATACCCAAAATGGTGGCAGAGTATTGCAAATATTCTGTCGCTGATAGCTCCCCTCAGAAGATAGATGTTGATGAATCACCTCAGCTGAACCAAGGGGTGACAAGAAGCTTTAGTCCCATTACGTGCCTTAGCGCATTGAAGCGTACATATTTACAGATGAATAAGCTACTCCTGGAAGTTTTTCCTCCCTGGATGCCACAGGTACTTGGCAGCGATACTATGTACTGATCACATGCTCTGCTCGTTTTATAGGAGCTCCTCAGAGATGATGTCTGCTCTGCGCTGGAAGAAGTAGTGGAACTTGAGGAGCCGTCAAGTGTCAAGAGGACTCCGACAAAGGTAAATGTAATGTTTCCAGCAAGTACCTGTCACACATCTCAATGCACTTAAGTTAGTAGCTCCCAACATGGTACTGCATGTTGGCATGGGAGCAGTGTGTTCATTGCTTTGTAGGATTTGGGTTTCTTTGGAGTGCAGCTTGAATTTCCTGTGTTATTGTCTTCTTGGCCCAAAGGCAGGCCTTAAGCCATGTCTGCCATACTTGGTCCGTTGGTCTGCAGTGGCTTACTATGGAAAGTCTGCCTCCCATGTGATTTCTGATAGAGGTTATCTTGCTTTTCAAATTCTGTATTGTGTTACTTGGAACTTGCCAAGCCAATATTTTAATTTTGATGTCCAGTTGGCATTTTGTTTGTGCCCTGCAGCATATTAAGCTGGTGTAACTGAAGTGCCCAGTGCTTTGCTTATTAAATATTTATATTATGGGATTTTAGCTTTTCCCTCATTCTGGACAAATTTCAAGAGAAACATGTTTGAGGGTATTCATTCTGTTTTTAATATTTGAAGTAGTGGTCTAAAAACAGGTCTAAAAGCAGAGAAGTATGAAGCTCCTTTGAGTAATTTACTAGACTTGTCCAGAAGCCTTTGGCTTCCTCAGATTCATTTCTTGAGCAGTATCATCCCCAAATTTACTTTGGGTTTGGCTTTACTGACAACCTTGGGATCTAAAGAATGCCCTGTCAGAAAATTGACAAAAACTTTTGGCCTCGCTCGAAATCCTCTGATTTGCTCTGAACTTTTATGGCATGGTTGCTAAACTCTTTTTGGCTTTTGCCTTTAGTTATTTGCTCTGTCCATTATGAATAAAGTTTTGTTGCATTGTTTATAGCATATAGTGACTTTACCAATGGGACTGTGATGATTGGTCCATTTACCAGCACATCTAAGTGTTGTAATAATGCTTTGCTTCAGCTGCCCTCAGATTGGCTGGGTAAATGTGTGTTAAGGTGATGACTAAGGGACTGAATTCCTGCACACCATAAATGGGTGTGCCTTGTAAGAGTTAAACCATGGAACAAATTAGAGGGAGGCTCTTGGACTGGGAGCAGGACCTAGTGCAAGATGTGAGTTTTGCTGGAACAATGACCTCTGTGCAATTGTTCAGCATTTGTGTAAATGGAAAGCTGCCCAACAAGGCCATATTTGTAGAAAACGTCACCAATCTTTTAGAGTTTTTAAAGCATTTACAAGCATGTGGATCTTTTCTTGAGCAGTATCATCCCCAAATTTACTTTGGGTTTGGCTTTACTGACAACCTTGGGATCTATAGAATGCCCTGTTAGAAAATTGATGAAAACTTTTGGCCGAAAATTGATGAAAACTTTTGGCCTTGCTCGAAATCTATTCATATTTTCTCTCAAGAGAAATCCTCTGATTTGCTCTGAACTTTTATGGCATGGTTGCTAAACTCTTTTTGGCTTTTGGCTTTAGTTATTTGCTCTGTCCATTATGAATAAAGTTTTGTTGCATTGTTTATAGCTTATAGTGACTTTATCAGTGGGACTGTAATGATTGGTCCATTTACCAGCACATCTAAGTGTTGTAATAATGCTTTGCTTCAGCTGCCCTCAGATTGGCTGGGTAAATGTGTGTTAAGGTGATGACTAAGGGACTGAATTCCTGCACACCATAAATGGGTGTGCCTTGTAAGAGTTAAACAATGGAACAAATTAGAGGGAGGATCTTGGACTGGGAGAAGGACCTGGTGCAAGATGTGAGTTTTGCTGGAACAATGACCCCTGTGCAGTTTTTCAGCATTTGTGTAAATGAAAAGCTGCCCAACAAGGCCACATTTGTAGAAAACGTCACCAATCTTTTGGAGTTTTTAAAGCATTTACAAGCATGTGGATAAGGGTGGAATAGCAGCCATTATATTCTTGGAATTCTGAAAAAGTTTTTGGCAGGGTCCTGTGCCAGAAGCTCCCAAGTAAGCAATCAAGGGATAAGATAAACAGGTCTTCTCATGTATTAGAAACTCGTTAAATGACAGGAAGCAGAGAGGGATAAATAGTTCTTGCGGTGGAGGGAATAAGCAGTGAAGTTCTACAAGTATCTGTATTGGGATCAGTGCTATTCAGTGAGTTCATAAATATTCTAGAATCAAGTGTGAGCAGTAAAGGGGCCAAGTTTTCAGAGGATACCAAATAATTCAGGGTAGTGAGAACCAAAATGGAAATGCAATAAGAGGATCTCTCTAACTTTGGTGAGCGGGCAACAATGTGGCCAATGAGGTTCAACATAAATAAGTTTAAAGTGGCTCACAATGAAGCAAAAAATCCTAATTGTGTGAAATACATTATTGGGGTCTAGACTGGCAGTAACTGACCATAAAAGAGTTGTTCAAATTGTTGTACAGTAGACAGCTCAGTGAAAATGGGTGGACTTAATGTGTGGCAGGTGTGAAAAAGCAAATTCCAGACTAGGTATTAGGGCCAAGATTAAAAATAGAACTGCCAGTATTGTAATAACACTGTATAGGTCTGTTCTGGTCCAGGTGGTAGCCTGCATCATGAAAGGGAAGGAAGGCCAGCTACAATAGCTTATGCAGGTCCTTCGTCAACTCCTTCCCTCAGTAGCCTTTACCACTCCTGCCAGGTAGTCTGTTTTTCTCTTCTCTGCCTCCAACCAATAGCCTTTTCTTTATAACGCTATAGGTTTCTTATACAACCCAGCAATCTCACAACTACCCAATAGTGGGATGGCTTTAGGCATGGGGTATGAAAACAAAGGCTCAGTAACTTACTAATTTTTATTTTAAGCATCAATAAAATAACACACACACACACAAGAGTTCTTAAGCAGCATATGCAAAGACCATAGGACCATTTGGGGTAAGAAAATTAACTTGTTCCCCATGTTGCTAAGATTCTAAAATAAAAAGTCTTGTAGCTCCATCTGGTTTGCTCTTTGCTCTTCTTGCTGTAATCAAGTTCTCTAGGGCTGCGGTCACACCCACACACAGTTCACACAGTAAAAATCCGGTTGGAAAGTGCACTGAAAGTGGGATGAAAGTGGATTATTTAGTGTGTGTGACCGCAGCCTAGCAATGATTTCACCTCTGGCATTGTAATGCCATTATTTCCACTCTTGCTTGTTGGCCTTTAGTTCTTCTTGTTTATATAGCTTAGATCAGGGGTCCTCAACCTGTTTGAAGCCTGCAGGCGCCTTTGCAATTCTGACACAAGGCGCTGGGCACAACCACAGAATGGCTGCTGCGAGGAGGCGGAGCCAACCACCAAATGTCAGGGAGTGAGGTTTTGCATAACGCTAATAGTAATTCTCCAGCATTTCAGGCAGGAACTTGGTTTAACAGGATGCATTATAAAATGAACATATTGTTCAAAAATATTTTATCGCAGGCATATGTCTTACTATCTTTGGGCTGTGGTGGCAGTGGCTGACAAAGTAACTTAAAAACAAACAAACACCTGCATTGGCCAATCACCTCTTTAATGGCCAAACAGAAGCCCTGCTGGGCAAAAGCCCCACCTGGCCCTTTCCATCTTGCAAGAACATTTGGCAGGTGCCAGGAAAGGTGTTGGGGTGCCATGATGCCTACAGGTGCCACGTTGGGGACCCCTGACTTAGATCTTGTACATCTTCCCAGATCTTGACAGTCAGTGAGGGCATCACTGAGTATCAGTTTCACTTCTCAAAAACTTACTCTTTAAGTCCCTGGGTGACCTTGCCAGTTTCTCTCAGACTAATCTGCCTCTTAGGGTAATTGTAAGAATAAAACAGAGGAAGGGTGTCATAGGTACACCAGCCTGAACTCCTAGAAGAGAGGGTGAGATAAAATTGTGATTGATTGGTATCGAGGACAGCCATTTCCGTTATGCCAGATCATTTCTCCCTTTCTCTGCAGGAGCCTGAGAAGAAACCTGTACATTTTAGATACATAGAAAAGGATCTGAGGAACCTCCATAAAGACCTTGTACACACGAGGTAAGAACAATGAAGTCACATCATGCAATAGCAGGGAAAGGTCTGAAGGCGCACAGTAAAGCATCCATTCTGAAGCTAATAATTCTGAGTGTGGTCAGTCCCGAAACAGGAGGTGCCGTAGAAAGCCTGTGTTTTCTGCCTTGACAGAAATAAATGGCTTCTGTGAAGAAAGCAAAGGAGTGTACTTGAGGATGCCATTTAGAGTAGGTGATAACCCTGCTGCCTGGCCTTGGTGACCCCATTGTCCAGGCCGAGGGCTGATTTTTTTTGGCCCAGATTGCAGCCTCTTTGCTCCATAGAACTCAGTGTGAGTCTCTTGAGAACTGAGCCAGAACCTACGTATGTAGCCTCACTGTTTTGGGGGGAAGGGCTGTGGTTCAGTAGTAGCATACCTTTTTTGCTACTACTCCCAGATTCAATCCCTGGCGGCCACACTTGAAGGATCTCAGGCAGAAGATGTTAGGTTTGTCTCTTCTACCTGTGTCCTTGGAGAACCACTGCCGCACGGACCAGATAACACCGAACTAAGTAGAACAATGGTCCAATTTAGTGTAAGACACATATACGTGTGTTCACTGCTTGGCCCCTCCCTGGCTTGTGCTTTTTACATGTGATAATACCGTGTAATATCTTTCAAATTGCTCTTGCTCATTAGCTTCATCTCTTCCTACATAGGATCCTTTGAGCCTCCTGATGTTTGATTATTTCGTGGCTTTTGCCATAACAATATATGGGATGGCTTTTGTTGAATTGGACCAAAGGTCCTTCTAGACTTGTACTAGACTGTCTTGAATTTGACTTCCCAGCCCTGGGTTTACTTTAATGAGAGCTCCTTTTGAGTAATATATCCCAAGCTACTTTTCCCCTGCCCTGGCATGTTATCCAATTTCGTTCTGTCCTAGAATCAGAACATTGGTGCTAGGAAGAGCTCCAGAAATGAAACTATCAGCTAAGCAGCATGGAGCAAATCCACTAAATTCTTTTTAAAAAAACATAGAGTAGATCTTTTTTGTGAACTTTTCCTGGGTCTTCTAGGGAATGCACAAGCTCCTTTGCAGCAGCCAGCAAGCTATTGGTAGGCCATGAGCTACCCAATCCACTTACCGTACCCAAGGGTCCTTATAGATGTTGGGATTTAAACCTATGGATATGTAACTGCAGCAAAATAGACACTCCATATTCCCACTTTATATATCTGTATCCTGCTTTTCAGCCCAGTCTTCCCAGAGCTGCTTACAGCAATTAAAACAGAAAATCGCAGATAGAACAGAAGGTGGTAGGAATATGGGGCTTGCGTACGGCAAGCTCTTCTGGCTCCTGACAGTTGTTGTCACAGTCCAGGTTGCAGACCCTTCCTTCCAGAGGGCAGCAGCAGAAGGACTTGCAGGTGGACTGACAGTCAAGATGACGCCCCAGAGGCTGGCAGATGGGAATGATGCCAGCCCTCAGGAGCCGACCTTCCACTGCTGTGCACGTTTTCCCCGTGACTGATGTACATGCTTATTCCTGACACAGAGATACGATAATGTAGGAAGAGTGTCACGTATCAAGTGGCCCTCAGGGATGGCACGTTAAAGCTGAGCAGAGGTAGCTTAAGCTTCATTTGTATTCCCTTTGTAGGGGGACAACCCTTTTGGCCTTTGTGCAGTCTTTAATTTGAATATTAGTCTAAACGCTCTTACAGCACAAGCATCAAATGGCGCTAAGAATGTCATGATTTACTACTAATGTGGTTTAGTAACAGCCTTCTGTAAATAAACACTGACAAATTGCCACTGCCAGCAATAGAAGGGCACACATTATAAGACGAGTGTTTCCACCTAGAGTAACTTTGTTTAAAACGTTTACAAGGCATTCTGGGAGAACAATCCAAGTGAGCAAAATAAGGCAGGCTGATACTAATCAGTCTCAGGGAAATTATGATCTTTGACTTGCCTGGATGTCATAGCCTATGGCTCGCTCAGGTTTTTCCTGACATTAACTTTACTCATGAGGTGTGAGGTACGTGGGCATGCGTGTGGATGTGATAATCTGAATACTGGGCAGGCATTGAGGAAGTGTAGGGTTAAGGTCAGGAGCAAAACAGGAAATTGTCCTGGGGCAAGGAGCTCTGAGGAGCATCTGGATGTCCAGAATTGGTACTGATTTATAGCTGACAGTTTTGAGTTCTATTAGGCGCACCATTTCCCAGAGAATAGGCTGGATTCAACCAACTTTCCTCCCGGTGATAAAAAAGGAGGAGGGTCTTTGACCACTACGGATCATGGGACCAGCTTGGATAAAAGCCATGTGGGATGGGGGTCTGTACCAAGGAATGCAATTAGGTGAGACTGAGTAAAAAGCCTCTATGCTGATGACTAAAAAAAAAAAAAATTCCAGGCCTTCCAGAAGATGGCAGCTTTCCTAACAAGGTAACCCCAGGCTGATAAACAGGTGCTTGGCTGCCTTTAAGCCATTTCTCTTGTGACCCCTTGGGAACTGTGTTCTGTGGAGCAACGTGTAACCCAGGGAGTTGCGTGTACAACGCTGGTAGTGTTGGTGTTGATGGGGAATTAGGGCTGCCAGGTCCCTCTGAGCAGCCAGTAGGGGACGGGGGAGGGGGTGAGCTTACCAGGAACTGGGAGTTTCTTTGCATGTTTCGGCAACGTGCCCACATGACTCCCATTGTGACCCGGGAAGTGACTTAGGCACGTCCAGGGAACGCTTTGGTTTTGGGGCAAAAACTCTATGCTAGAATTAGTTTCTACCATAGAATTTTTGCCCCAAAACCAGAGCGTCTCCCCAGTGTGCTGACATCACTTTTGGGTCATGTTGAAGTCACATAGGCACGTTGCTGAAATGTTGGGTGTTCCTCCCTCATTTTTGAGGTAATCCCCCCCCCCTCCCGTGCCGGCCAGCTAATTTGTGGCAGAGAGGTGGGGCCTGGCAGTGGGGGACCCCCACCGGGGAGTTTGGCATCTGAACGGGGAATCCTTAATATCAACTCATCTACAATAGGTCTGAGGTCCTAGTTCTTGAATTTCACAGTTAAGACCCATGGATGATTCCTGGAATTAACATTGTATGGTTTCATACTAGCTGTGTTTAGGGTGGATTTGTCACTCTGTTTTTAAAGACAATTCAGATGAAGGTGATGTCAGTCTGTTGCATTCTTCTGTGCTCCGTGTTGTTTCTCCAAGGGTTTTCAGACCTGATTTGTGGTGATTTTCCCCCCATACTTAAAATGTAATTACTTTGCCAGGCACTGCCGGCCACTGGAGAGAAAGAGCTGTAGAAATTTCTCAGGGCTGCTCTCTTTAAAGTTTTCTTCCTTCTTGTCCTTCCAGTATAATTACTTCCTGTTTTATCCTAGCTGTTAGTGACTAAATCAGTTGTAAATTATAAGTTCCTGTTTGGGATGGGAGTGGGATGGGAATGTAAGTACTGTTTTTTTATTTTGCGGGCTGATCAAAACCTTTGCAAATGTTTAACTTCATTTTTATGATAATTTTTTCATAATCAAGCTGTTATGATCATAAGTAATAAAATGTAAGAAAGAATCCTCAGACTTAGGCTTGGTCCTCAGAGAGAGAAAATGCCAGAACCTCGGAGATTTTTTAAAATTAAAACATCAACACACCTGGTTTGCAGAAGGAAAGCCCATTTCTGTAGTGGATGCTACCTATGGCTTTAATTGATACAAATCCAGTGTGATCACAGGCTATTAAATTTGAGGACTAGTGCTATCTGAATCAGTAGAAATTACATTTAATTGCCTTCTTATCATAACACACACAATTACAAACTACAAACAGTAGGAGAGTGTCAAGTACAGATTAAAGGCGAGATAATAAAACTCCGGTTACTCAGTGAAATAGAGCCCAGAACAGTGCAGAACTGAGATGTCGAACTCAGTTGTTGCGAGGGCCGGATCTGACATTAGTGTCACTTTGTCGGGCTGTGCCATGTGTGCCATAAAATGTAGTGCCAGGTATAAACTTTATAAAAGACACAGGCAAATCCAATTAATATTATTTTTTTTACTCAAAACACAGACATGCATAAAACATTAACACTCTTATAGTACCTTCTTACAGTAACTCCCTGATGCCCACCTCCCACTTTCAACACCCATTACTCATTAGCACTGGGACAGTAAAAGGGACATAATGCACAGCCTCTGTCCTCTGGCAAGAAAGGTAATGACCAGTTGCCCGTGGGCCAGATAAAAGCCTTGGAAATGCTGTATGTTTGACACCCCTGGTGCAGAATATTGGTCTATCCAGTTTTGCAGACTTTTAGAAGGGAGTCTTGGACTGCAAGAAGATCAAAACAGTCAATCCTAAAAGAAATCAACCCTGACTGTTCCCTGGAAGGCCAGATAATGAAACTGAAGCTCAAATACTTTGGCCACCAAATGAGAAGGGAGCACTCACTGGAGAAGACCCTGATGCTGGGAAAGATTGAAGGTCAAAGAAGACGGGGATGGCAAAGGATGAGCAGCTGCAAGTGGAGGAGGAGTGGGGAATCAAACCTGGTTCTCCCAGATTATAGTAAGATTAGAGTATGTGTACTGGGAAAGACTGAAGGTCAAAGAAGACGGGGACAGCAAAGGATGAGATGGTTAGACAGTGTCATAGATGCAACGAACATGAAATTGAGCCAACTTCAGAGGACGGCGGAAGACAGGAGGGCCTGGCGGGAGCTGGTCCATGGGGTCGCAAAGGGTCGGACTCGACTGTGCGACTGAACAACAACAACTGCACTGGGAGGGAGCTTACATATTTTTTGGTAGATGCACAGTCCCCCGCCACCTCAAGCACAGGGTAAAATTGATCTTCCCGTGTACAGCCAGAGGGTCTGCGCCCAGAGCTGATTGGCTGTCCCTTGCAATAATCGCCGCCTCCATTTCCTGCCCAGAGCTTTTCTGAGTTTTATTTTTTCCTAAACTAATATTTAATTAGATAAACATACAAAATCCTTTTTAAAAAAAGACAAATAAAGCATGGGAGGAGAGGAGAAGATGCCTCTGTAGGGTTGCAAGCCTTCAGATGGGTCCTGGAGATTTGTCGAAATCACAGCTAATCTACAGACAATGGAGATCAGTTCCGGGGTGTGTGTGGAGGATGGACTCTGTGACATTATCCACTGCTGAGGTCCCTCCTTTCCCAGACCCCACCCTCTCCAGGCTTCACTCCCAAAATCTCCAGGAACTTCCCAATGCAGAGTTGGCAATACTATGCATTAGTATATTATTTGGCACACATATGAGGAGCTAAACTGGAGAAAAGTCAGGCTGAATCCATAGCAAAAAAAAAACCCCACATCAACTCCCATGTTTGTAGGTATGTCTGCATCCAGCAAATTGACAGAAGGAACTATAGAACCAAAGTGTGTGTGGCTTGGGAAATCTGGGACTGGGATCTTGGATGTGTTGTTTTTTTCCCAAACACTAAAAGCAGGCATGGAGAGGGGAGAGAGACATAAGAGAAGTCAATGTTGGATCAGGCCAATGGCCCATCCAGTCCAATATTCTGTCACACAGTGGCCAAAAATACCAGGTGCCATCAGGAGGTCCAGCAGTGGGGCCAGGATACCAGAAGCCTTCCCACTGTTGCCCCCCCGCCCCCCAGCACCAAGAATACAGTGCATCACTTGCCCCAGACTGAGAGTTCCTATCTATACCTTGTGGCTAATAGCCACTGGTAGACCTCTGCTCCATATGTTTATCTAATTCCCTCTTGAAGCCGTCCATGCTTGTAGCTGCCACCACCTCCTCTGGCGGTGAATTCCATGTGTTAATCACTCTTTGGGTGAAGGAGGACTTCCTTTTATCCATTCTAACCTGACTGCTCAGCAATTTCATTGAGTGCCCACGAGTTCTTGTATTGTGAGAGAGAAAAGTACTTCTTTCTCTACCTGCTCTGTCCCATAGATAAGTTCCTGTGATGGTGACTGTGACACAGCAGGTTTAACCCAGTCCCCCCATGCTGTTTTCTCAATCTATTGCCCTCCCCAGAGCTGCTGTTTGCCCTCTGGGTTGGCATCTGATAGCCCTAGGGCTATTTTTACCACATTAAAAACTACAACTGTTATTGTATTTAATTGTAATTTATTGTTTTTAAACTATGTGTTTACTGTTTTAACCTCGGCACATGGTGCCCTTGTTAGCCGCCCTGAGCCTTCGGGGTAGGGCGGGATATAAATTCAAATATAAATATAAATATAAATAAATAAATGATCACACTTCTCCTAAAGCTATGTCTCATAGCCCATAGCTCTGGCCTGAAGGACAGAGGAAGAAAGAAAGAGCACTTTGCACCACCAGATACACTGGAGCAGTACAAAGGACCTCGAAACAGAATGTAAGAAGTACACACAGGAAAAAGTTATCTCCATACCTCTACACTCAAAACCATCATAAATCATAAGTCATTCCCATTTTCTAAAGACAATCCACAAGCCCCCAGTGCAGGAACCCATTTTAAGTCCTTGAATGTGCATGTTCCCTGTCTCTGAAAATACATCTGTGCTGAAGAGGCAGAGCACAGGAAGTTCAGGGGGTGAAACTTGGTGTCATGATGTCCAACACCAGATTTCTGCTAGGCTGGTCCCCGTGCTATCTATCACTATTGGATGCTTGCCTGGAGCTTCTGGTGCTTCTTTCCAGTTGCTCTGATACTGAAATTGCAAACTTCTGTGCACAGCATTTCTGATGTAAGGCTCAAGTCATGCTGAAACAGCTGGGGTGAACAGTTCCGGGGGTGGGGGGGGAGAGAGAAAAATAGGTCAGCTAAAGTTCCTAACTGTTTCATCTCCAATTTCCACACAGGGGAAACACATAAGGATTCATGAATGTGACATATGGGCCACATCTAATGTGCTCAGGGCCTTTTTTTCCTAACTGCACCCTGGTGTTGCTTCTGTACCTTATTGGGGTTTATCCTTCCAAGATGGATTAGCAGTCTTATTGGCTGTTCCTGCCCAAGTGTAGGGATTGCTCAGACACGGCCATCAGCTGTGTCACTGAATGTTGGCTTACCCGTCACCTCCTCCTCCCACACCAGCCACCAGTCGGGTCTGAGCTGAGTCTATTAGTCTATTATTCATTTACCCATTTACACCCCACCTTCCTTCCCGATGGGGACCCAAAGTGGCTTAACATCATTCCTCTTCCATTTTGTCCTCGCCGCAACCCCATGAGCTAAGATAGGCTGAGCATGTGTGACTGGCCCAAGGTCAACCAGCAGACTTTCACTGGCATTTGAACCTGGGTCTCTGAGATCTTAGTCTGACAGTTTAACCACTGTACCACACTGGCCCCTGTGGGGCTTATACACAGGCAGTGGCAGATAGGGCTGCCAACTCAATTTATCTTACCGGCGGGGGAGCCGTTCATCGATGTGTGTGTGCGCGCCACCAGCACGTCACCGGAAGTGATGCGCGACGTCGATCACATTGAAGGCGTGGCTCCGATCGTCAGAGGGAAAACCATAGAGTTTTCCCTCCGACGATTGGGGCCACGCCCCCACAGTGCATGGTTGCATCACCTCTGGTGACGCAGCCACGCTGCGCTCCGGGGGGCGGAGTTCCCCCCGGGGTCGAATTCCGCGGCGGCGGAAATCGGGCCTCCGAAGTGGGGGTTTACCTGCCCCCCGCCCCCACTTGGCAGCCCTAGTAGCAGAAGCGGGAGAAGCGACAAAACCAGCCTGACTGTGCCCCTCAGTGCTGCCTGTGGCTATATCCCAGCTGAGAAGCCTCTACCCAATGGGGCTCAGCTAGGCTTGCTCCAGGCTCCTAGTGGCCCCCTGGGAATATTCTTGGTGTCCTGTACAGGTGTCAGGGCCACCTCCCATTGCCAGAGTAGGGGGTTTGGTATCATCCCCGGGTGACCTGGTCCACTGGTGAAAATTAGCTGGTGCTTTCAGAAGCAACCTGGCCAAAGGTTTGGTGCTAAATTAGTGCCGTTAAAGAAAGAGTGGGGATCTACAAGATGGTGAGGAGCTACAAGATGGGCCTGAACGATGGATGTGAAATTGCTGCTTCATAATCCTAACTTTTGCTGCCTACTGCAGTGCAGAAGAACAGAAGTCATTCTCTTAACCAGCTGTAACCAGTTGACGCCAGAGGGCTTTAGTTTAGCGGGACTGTGTAGGGTGAGGGTCATCATTTTTCCTTTCAGTGCTTTTTCTGCAGTGTACTAGAGGCAGTGCTGTGGTGAAGCTTAAGCACCAAGCGTCAGCCGCAAAACCAGAGACTCTGCTCAATGTCCTTGAAGTCTTGTTACTACTCTGTACCGATTACTGCAGTAATGCATTTTTTTTATTGCTTTGCTGTGCCAGGTCACTTGACTTGGAATTCTGCCAGGCCTAAATCACTTTGTTTGCTTTCTTCCCTTGCTTTGCAGCCACCGCCCCCCCCCAAACATGCCAGCTGAGTCTATAGAAGATAGCCCATTTTCTCCATTTGACTGCTGTCAAGTCTTGAATGCTTTATGTCCCCTATCTCTTCTCTGCAAATCCATTGCACAACTCCCCCCCCCCCTCTGCCTCCCATCCCAGACAAACCAGCCTGATGGATCAAGCTGTTTGTGTGGCAGTGAGCATGGTAGGAGGGACGACTGGAGTTCAGAGAGAAGGGGAATAATCGGGGCCTCCGCTTGGGAAGGTGGCATTATCCACCAATTCTAGTTTCCACTGTAGCTAATGCTTAGTAATGTTAGTTGCTTGGAAACAGGTATTCTGTTGCCTTCTTTTACGGTTTGGCGGCCAACACTCTAATTGGCATGCTTCTTACTCTGTCACGGCTGGAGGTTTGCAAAATTCTTTTCCAGAAGAAGAAGAAGAAAAACTTTTCTTTCCCCCACAAATGACAGCTCACATTAATTAGACAGCAGACAGGAACAGACAGCTATTGCAGTGTATGGATGGATGAAATATTATCTACACCATCAGTCATGGCAGGAAACTGCTATTTTAGGTACCTGTCAACATCCCCGCCTTTCCTGGTTGTTCTCTTGAGTCTCAATTTATGCATTTTCCTGTGGTAGAATTCTGTCGTAATTTCATACCGAGGAGCCATTTGTCACTTCTGGGGTTTTGTCATCTATGTAAACATGACACCAAGGGTCTTACAAAGGGTAACACACCGTGGTTGACATGTGTGGGCTTTGTTTCTCCTTGGAGTCATAGAGGAGCACACAAGTGGTTTCCTACTATAGCTTCAAACTGGAATTGGCTTATTCAGTAGAAAAATCAGCTATGGCTTTTGTTGATGCATTAGTGATGATCACATTTTAATTGTTTGAGCCACAAGTTATAGCTATGGCTGCATAATGTTTTTGTTGTTACTTTGCTCCTGGTGTGTTTTTACAGGTCCATCCTGCAGAGGTAAGAAAGAACATGGGGAGGGGGTGTTGATGTGAGCTGGAGCTTTAGACAAAGAAAACATTCCAGATGACTTGTAGACCTGCAAACGGTCTCCAAGAATAAATTGAAGCTTCTGTTCATTAAATTGTATTTTATCTTACTGAAGGAATTGTGTTTAGTAGTAGCATATACATTGAAGTTTGGATATCAGCTGACAGCTCTGATTTCCAGCCAAGTCAAACTTGTGTGTCATTGATGAATCTGTGCTTAAAGTCGGGCTGTTATGTGACAGTATAAAGTTGACCTGTTGGTGACATGTGTCATTTGACGTAAACCATGGCTGGCTTTAGGTCAGTGAATCCCAGCTGCTCAACAGGAATCTAGAAAATTTAAGTTTGGAGTCATTGGGTCTGCATAAGCTGTTGCAAGCTAGATTGCCTCTTTGAGGCACCCAACCACGTTCACATAATGGCTCAATAGGAATTTTCTTTTTCAGGAATTCTTAAACATCATGGAAATCCACTGTGAGCCAGTGGAATCTTGAGTGGGCAAAACTGGGAGGGGTTGAGTTTGGAAGGAGCACCAACAACCTTTGTGGGGGTACCAACAGCTCCCGATTTTGGTGCCACTCAAGTGGTAATGCTCCAAACAACTATTTTAATTTAAGAAAAAAACCCCGAAGCTTTCATGTCAACAAATTAAAAAGAACAACCAGGGTTCCATTAGAGTTGTTGTACCCATTGGCCCCATCCTGGCTGCTACCCTGTTTGAGAGGATAAAATCCTCTGAATAAAGCCAACCAAATATTAATATCTGATATCATTGTTTGATCTTCCATAAACAGGGAATCTGGCTGCTCTGTCAGACCGTAGACCATAATTTATTTCCAGGACTGTGGAAGAAAATTGGGGGGGGGGGGAATCTGCAACCTTTGTAAATTTTACAAATTGAACAAATTTGACTAATTCACTTCCCCTAGTCAAGGAGCAGTGCTGGGTACTGAAGCTGCACCCTCAGCCACAGGAAATTTTACTTCACTGTCTGTTGTGTTTGCTTTAGATTCCACCAGGCATCAGGAATACCTGTGCACCATAAGGGACAGAGGCTTGTAGTAGTAGTAGTAGTAGTAGTAGTAGTAGTAGTAGTAGTAGTAGTAGTAGTAGTAATAAAAATAAAAATAATAATAAAAAAAATATATGAGGAATAGGGTTTGTATCCCGCCTTGGCCAGGAGGGCGGGATAAAAATTTAATAAATAAAATAAATCATTAACACTGAAATCCCAGGAGAAAGCAGAATAGAGAAAAAAGAACAGGAGATCACAAAATACCAAGACCTACAAAGAGTCAGAGTGTCTCTGGGAGAAAAAGGTGACCATCATGCCAGTTGTCATTGGAGACCTTGGAGGAGTGCCTAGAAATATCAAGAAACACCTGGACATTCTGGGCATTGAGCAAGTAAGACCAGCTCAGTTCCAGAAGACAGTGTTGCTTGGATCAGCAAGAATTCTGTGAAGATACATTTGCAATTCTCAAGAACTTGGCTAGATCTCAAACTGCAGAACAGTATGTACCCGTCAAATAGCTGACCGTGACGACAACAACAACAATAATTAATTGTAATAATAAGTGAAGATCCTAGGGAATTTAATTTGAACCCAGTTCCAAATCTCTGATCTACTGTTATTGTAAGCTGCCTTGAACCGCGAGGAAAGGAAGGATCTAAATATTTTTGTTTTAAACATTTTTATACCACTTTTCCCCTCAATCAGGGTCCCCAGGGCAGCAAACATAAAAACATTAAAACGTTTGAACAGCTAAAAACAGCATTTAAAACTATGATATGATTCAATAAAACACAGACAATGCCAGAAGCAGGGAGGAGGGCCAATAATGGTTACTGGGGGTATGCCAAACGGAACAAAAAAGTCTTTACTCACTGGTGGGCAGTTCTAACAAATACATGCATGAGCTCTCTTCTTGCTTTTAGAACTGGCAAAAATTGGAGGCAGCAGGCAAGCATGATAATTGTAGCCTTCTCATCTTACTGATGATCATCTTACTTCACCTATTAATTAGGCTTTTGTAACTCCTGTTAAGGAGCTGCGGTGGCTCAAGTGGTTAAGACGCTGAACTGCAGGCTGTGGAAGGTCAGTAGTTCAGCAGTTCGAGACCCGGGTGCCGCATGACGGCATGAGCTCTCATCTCTAGTTCCAGCTCTTGCCAACTTAGCAGTTCGAAAGCAAGAAATTGCAAGTAGATAAATAGGTACCATTTCGGTGGGAAGGTAACAGCGTTCCATGCGCCTCAGTGTTTAGTCATGCCGGCCACATGACCACGGCGCTGGCTCTTCGGCTTTGAAACGGAGATGAGCACCGCAACCCTAGAGTCGGATTCGACTGGCTTTACTCCTGTTATAGTGTGCTCCTGACATCAGATTAATGACCAGGAGGTCTTAAAATTACTGAATCCTTGTACAGTAATAGCCTATATATGTTTGCTTGGAAGTAAATGCTGAGTTCAGTGGGGCTTGCTCCCGAAGAAGGACACATAGGATCACAGCCGCATTTACTCCTAATACAGTACCAGGGTGCTTTCATCTTGGAGGCAAAAGCCTGACTTCAATTCCTTTGTCATCCTGTAGTACAATTAATGAATCGCTCAGGGGAAAATAAAAGGGTTTAAAGAATAATTAAATGCACATGACGTTACATTAAGCACTAAACATGTGGTTATAGTCAACTTGCTGTATACTTTGTTTGCTGCTAGGTCATTTTTATTTTGGCACAACATGAGACTGACCTTTATCTATATTAATGTAATCTTATAAAGCAGCTGGAGCTTTCTGCTGAAAATGATTAGCACTCCAAAATCTCTCTTAATTTCCCTACTAACAAAGATATTAGTTTACAAGAAAGGCATGGCCTTTGTCTGGAAGGTGGCGGAAAATCCGTGTTGTGACTTACAGTCGGCTGGAGCTCAATTACTGTAATAGATGTGTTCCAAAGTTCATCTCTAATGCATTTGCATTTTAATGAACGATTCTTACCTCTTCCCCCCCACCCCGTCAAGTTGGCAGAAAAGACTAATTTTATTAAGTTGCTATATAAATTAGACTGTTTGAAGCTGGAATATTAACATACAAATATATTTGCTTTCCCCGATGAAAATGAGCTACTCAAAACAGGTTGGATGATCCTTTTATTTGAACTGCCTCAACTGGTGTCGAACGGGCTTCCACTCCTTATGGCTTGCCTGGCTTGCTTGCTTATTATACACCAGTCGGAGACTCAGTTGCCATCTGTCTGGGATTGCACAGTGTGTGTTTGTGGTTCCATTTCAGCTTATGAACAAACTTGGGTTTGTTCATGATGAGCAGTACCCTGGTTGATTGTCAGGCTCACATGCGCCTTCCCCTTGTAAAGTGTACCCAGGTTCTATCTTGACTTTAATTCCAGTTTGTCATGATGTCTGGAAGCATAACAAGCTGGAAGTCTTTTTTTTCTTTCCCTGTACCTGGGAATTCTTAACCACATTTTAAATCTAGTTAAGAATCCCAGGTATTGCAACAGATGGGACCCGGAGGGAAACCAATCCTCCAAAGCACCCTGTCCTTGCCACTGCCCAAAGGGAGAAGGCGTGGGTGGCCAGGAGTGGAGCTGCTGGGTAGAAGCAGCTTGCTGGGAGCAGTGGTGAGCCTTCCCAGCCCAAGGATGCTGGCCCTGGACCTGGCCAGGGAGCCTGGAAAGGAAGACCCTGGCCTGAAATTATGCATGTCCAGGTTGAAACCTGAGAGCCCTCAACTGGTGCGTCTCAGCAGCCCCCTGTCTTCTCATTGAGCTTCTCCAAAACTTCACAGAGAGGCTAAGCCTTCTGTAAGAACTGAAGGAACTGAGGTTTGCAATATTTCAACCCGAAAATGGTTCCTTGAGAAACTGTGTGATACACAAGGGCCAGGCAAGGTGAGAAGAGGTTCACCTTGAACTTGAGAAGCGCCTGAAGTCTGTGTCATTTGTTAAGTGTCTCACCCTCGGGCATTTAATGCATTGCTAGTAAGAAAGGGGATGGTTTGAACTTGGCACAACCATTACTTTAGGAGGCATGTTACATGCCACAAGATGGATGCGCTTGTCTGATTCGGACAGGACAGCAGCATGTTTTACACCCAGGCTGCCGAGCAATCTGTTCTGACGGATCCATTTTGCTGCCATCATGCAACCTCATTTGTCCATCTTGTCTGTCATTCCACAAAAGGCTTTGTTTTTTAAAATAAAAAAGAGAGAATAAACCCATCTATTGGAGACACACAGCCATAGCAACAGTGGAGCCAGTGCTTTTGAATCACTGGGTGGAATTCAGCCATTGATCCTCTCTTTTTTACACTGAAACCCTTCATGTTTTTTGAGGCTCTAGGTGATGTTTTCTTCCTTATCCCCCAAACAGCGAAGGTCAGAAATGTTGCGACTATTGGGGTTCACTTGGCAGGATTAACAGTCCCAGGTGTGGGAGGGGTTTTGTGTGGCTGTCAGTGTTCACTGGTTTATTCTCATCAGTAAGGAAATCATAGATCTCATTTTGAACACAGCATACTTCCCAGGTCTCCTCTCCTCCTAGCTTCCAGGCAGGCCCCGTGTGAGGGAATTCTTTCCACCCAACTGACTCTCCACTTCCCTCACAGCAGTTGGATTGATCTTTTGTTTTAAGAAATTCCTGTCAGCCCACTTAACAAAGATGATGAAACACACCTTCCCTTGTCTGAATGAGTAGGTCAAACTGCAACGTGTTTTGGAAATAAAATTACAAAAAGCGGATATGTATATGGTAATAAGTCTCTTGGAGGGCTTCTCAGACTTTCCAGCTATGAATGCTAGCATCAAGCCGAGACCTTGGAACGCTCTCCTGTGTGGTTTTGTCTCCAAGCCTGTAAAATACATCTACAAGAAAAAGCTGTATTGTCTTTGGTCTCTGAAGTGTTGTCATCTCCCTCAATTCATTATTTAATAAGGAGCAATACAGATAGAATGTGTGACCATAAATGTTTAGGTCACGCAAAATACTAATGTCTGTCCCCCATGCCAAGTGGCGGGGCCACTTTGCTTGTAAAGGGCACTGAAGGCTTATTGTCGGGTTTTAAAAAATCTTTTGGTTTTTTTTAAATAAATATTAGAGAGCATATTTCTTCCTTCCTCACTGTCTGTATCAGAAATGTCAAACATGCAGCCCAGGGGCTGGAACTGGCCTGTCCAGGGTTCTTATCTGGCCCACGAGCAACTGAGGGAAGCCAGTCTGAATGTGGACCAGAAGGGCCTATATTAGGGTATTATACCCCCTGCTGAGGTCCCTCCCTTCCCTAAACACAGGCCCTTCCCAAGGTCATCCCCCAGATCTCCAGGGATTGACCAGCCCGGGGCTGGCAACCATAAGTAGTGAGGAAGGCTGGTTTGGCCCTGAGCTTTCCGCAGCCAGTCCCTTGGGGCCTGCTTGCTGCCCTTGACTGAGGCACCAGGCCGGGGTACACTGCCTGCCTCCTCCTCCCCAGCCAGAGTGCATTGGGTTCCTGCCTGTGCCACCTGAGCTGCTGGAAGGATGGCTGGCTGTTCATGTGCAGCAGGCAGAATCTCTTTGGCCCCACCTCCCCAAGCCCAGCTAAGCGGCTTCCTACTTGCAGGCAGCCTGGGGGAGGTGCCCACGGACACAGGCACCTGTGGAAAGTAGCTGGCCAGCTTGCCAAATGTGCCCACTTATGTAAGCATGTGAATGGAGCAACTGGCTGGGCTGGGCGCACTGTGCACAGCACCCCAGGAGAGAGAAAAGCCCAGAGCTTATGTAAGGAGCACAGCGCATGCAGAATGCCAAGGGCTGGAGGCAGAGGAGGCCCACCGAGTTGGGTGAGCCAGAGCCTGCTAACCCACTGGCTCAAATGTGTGCAGATTCTCTTCTACCTCCCTCTCTTGGAAGTGCAGGGAGGATTAAATAAGAGGCAAAGCCAAAACACATGCATATTCCCTGGGCTCTCTGCATGCAAGCGCTGCCATATGTAACAGTCTGAATGGAAGCGGGGGTGGGGGGTAAGGCGAAGGTCAAGGATGGGAGCAGGGATTCAAAAAAGGGTGGTGCTAGGGGAACAGCTTGCTTCCTTTCTCCAGGGTCAGGGACAAAGGGTGGTGCTAGGGGAACAGCAGTCCAGGAGATTCCCGCTTGAGTGTAGAGTGCCTCAGGGGGTGCTGCTTTCCCAATGTTATTTAACATCTACGTGCGCCCCTTGCCCAGATTGCTCGGAGGTATGGGCTGGGCTGTCACCAGTACCCTGATGACACCCAGCTCTATCTGATGTTGGGCAGCCAGTCGGACTCCAGACTGGAAGATCTGGACCGGGCATTGCAAGCCGTGGCTGGTTGGCTCAGACTGAGTAGGCTGAAGCTAAATCCGGCAAAGTTCTACTAGCCCTCAGCCATAATTTCTTACAATTTTCATTTTTAATCCCACCCTGCCGTTCCTTCTCTCCCCTCCCCCACCTTTTGCCTCACCTTGTGAGTAGAGTGCTGCTGAGAGATTAGCAACTAGTCCAAGGTCACCCAGTGAGCTGATCTGTGTGGGGAGTGGGGACTTGAACCCCGATCTTCCCCTCTCCTAGTTTGGCACTCCATCAGTCATCACTAAAGAAAGGCGTTTAGCTATTAGCTGTACAAAAGCCGAAACAGAAGATAATTTCTGCACCTTGTTGTGGCCATTAGGGTGATTTGGGGCCTAGGAAAGATGCCCAGCACTTGCAGCTGCTTTCAGGGACATCATGCTAAATCAGAAAACTACAAAGCCTTGCCCACTTGCTAACAGTGATTCTTCCATTATTCAGTCCTTTTTTTCCAAACGTTATACCTGTTAATGGTAGGCAAACAACTGGGACGTTATTCTTGCAATTTGAATGCCATTAGCAGGGTTGCACAAGGAAGCCTCAGACCATATTTGTTTTCATTGTTTGACCATCAAAAAACAGAGCTTGATGTAGACATGTTTTACAGTGACAGGCACACAAATAGGCTTGCCAAGTCCCCCCCGGGGGGTGGGGAAAGCCCCGCCCGAGAGGCCCGTTACCCACCGCCGGCGGATCGGGCCCTGGGGGGAACCCCACCCCCAAAGCACGCGATGTGTCCGGCGTCAGCACGTCACCCGGAGGTGACGCAATTGCGTCGGGCACGTGGGGCCACGGTCATCCGAGGGAAAACTCTATGGTTTCCCTCTGATGATTGTGGCCCCGCCCCCGGCATGCCCGACGTGGTTGCGTCACTTCTGGGTGACGTAATTGCGGTGCGCGCGCACGGACTCCCAGAGCAGCGCTGGAGTCCCCCGCTCTACACACAGTAAGGACTTGGCAACCCTACATGCAAAGAAGATGTCAGCTAGCCCCTTGTGCCCTGGGTGGCTAATCACTCTGCTCCTCTCGCCTTCTGCTTGCAGAGACTGTTAGAGGCAGCGGGTGGAGTGTTACAGTTATATTTGGGGAGAACTAGATTCAAATGTTTCCTCTGCAGTGCACTCGCTGGATGAGATTTAGCCAGTCAGGGCCAAAAAAACACATTACACTGGGAATCTTTCATCACACTGGCTTTTAATTAAGGGGTTGATCCCTGGTTTTTATGGTCATCTCTAGCCTGAGGACCATCTTCTGTGTTTAATGGCTTGTTTTTCTGCTTGGCCTTATATTTAATGGCCTTTTTTAAAAAGGCCCTGGATTGTTTTTAATGGGAGTGTGGTTTTATTGTACTGTTCTGGATGAGGCACCTCAAAAGCAGGTCTCTAGAGAGGCAGCATATACGTTTTCTAAATAAATGATTCCTTAACTAGAGGGTTAACTGTAAAAAGCAGCCACAGGGTGCCCCCGTTTAGATTGGAATCGCAGTCCTCGGGGAGGGTTTGTGTGTTGAGGCCCCGACTCCTTCCTGTCTACTGAATCCTCCTCCCTGTGGTTGCTGTTAACCCTGGTAAAGCGAAAGGGCAAACAAAGCTGGTCTCCACCCCCATTGGGGCGAAAGCATCTACCGCTTGTGCTTTTATTGGGGTAATATGTGGAGAGAAAGCCCTGCTTCTGCAACTTTGGGGGTTTGGGGCGGGGGGACTCCTTCAAATCACAGGGCCCTGGAGCTGCTTTCTGAGATCGAACTTCACTTGTTATAAATCCTTCTGTCTTTCATGAATGCTGTAAAATAAATAAAAATAAATAAATGTCTGAGGCTGCTCCATAGCGGGGTGGGGGGACGACAACGACCGAGGAGCTGTATTTAGAAGAATGCAGGCATCTTGAGCCCCCCTTTACATGCATTGTAGCGCAAAGTCTTCAGTGCACCGCACACTTGGCTGTTTCTGGTAGAAATCAGAGAGAGATCATTATTCCCGAGGAGGAAAAGAGTATCTCTCTATTGTACTGCCGTATTTATGTGTATATATCTACCATTTTTCTTCTCATACATTCAGATAAGTACATCAGGCGAAACACAGTATGTTACTAGGGTTTTTTTCTCCCGTCAGTGTTTGGTCTCTTGTAATTTTTAACAGGCATTTAATAAACTCTGTGAAGATGGGGCGAGGGTATTTCCACATGCTTCATGGAGAAACACTGGAGAGGAAAAACATGCTTATGTTGGAACAGCAGAGAGAAGAGCAGAGGCGGAAAACTGAATTCCAGCCCCCCAAATATCCATCATCATCTGACGAGGACACATCTGATGAAGATATCACTGAGTAAGTGGTCTTCAGGACTCCTCATATGGCATTTGTTTATTGACATTTTCTTTTCCAAATGCAATGTACAGCTCGTATCTTTAGGGTTGACTGAGGTTGGGTACATTTTTCAGCCTGAAAACCACATGGGGGTCTCTGCCCAGTTTTGAGGGCTCCATCTTGGATGCCAGTTCTAAAAAGAAAAGCAGCTGTCGAACTGTTGTTTGGTGATCCCTGGCCCGAAAGATATCTGGCTGTCCTCAACCAGAGCCAGGGCCTTTTTGGCCCTGGCACCAGCCTGGTGAAACTGTCTGCCCTGTGGGATGTAATGCAGTTCCGCAGGGTCTGTAAGACAAAGATGTTCCACCAGTCCTATGGTTGAGGACGGACAGCAATGGTCGGTTTCCATCGAGCCTGACCTCCTCTCTTTCCCTCCTCTTCCCACACAGGGTAAGGACACAAATTGGCCCTAAACGCCATCTGAAAATTAGTTATTGTAATTAATTATTGCATCTATTACTGTTTTAACTCTTTTTATTGACATGTTGTTCACCTCCCTGAGCCCATTGCACAGGGGAGGGCGGTCTAGAAGTCCAAATAATAAATAGATAAACTTGGAGCCCTCAAAAATAGGTGGAGACCTAGCTGTAGCTGTCTTTCCCACTCTGCTGCTGTAGATGATTCGTAGCCACCCTCGCCTTCAAGTTGTGTAATAATTTCTCGGGAGCTAATGCTAGAGCCTGGTGGACTGATGCTCCTGACAAATTGTTAAGCAACTTGAGGACCCGATGAAAGGCTCCCACAGGCTGGATTTGTCCCTAGGCTGTAATTTATCCAGCTCAGAACACAGAAGCTGGCAGCAATCAGTAGGGGAGTTATCACCTGTGGGCCAGGATCATGCAAAGACCATCAGTCCTCCAGTTTGTCAGATAGCTTAACCAGTTTTCTGCCAAATTCACTTCTTTTGCACAAGAGAAATGGCAGTGCAGTGTACCCGAACATAATAGGCATGTCCAGACCAGACAGCAGCTTACCCTCCCAAAACAAAACTACAGTACTCAGGCTCCTGCCTCCCACGCACTACTACACTGTTCCTCCAACTCCGTCCAAAGGGGTGGGGTGTCGTCCAGCAACTAGTAGCCACCCGTTGTCAACAGCTATTAATGCCCACATAAGAAAGCATCTTCCGGTCATCACTGTACATTAAAGAAACATCCTTAACTATTAACTATCGGAAAACCTAAGCGAAGGTCAAAGGCATTCATGCTCCCCTCTCAGTGGATGCCGTCTGTACTTACGTTAGCTCAAACTGGTTGAGAAGGTCCCGTGCTCCTCTTTGTTTCTGTAGGTCAAGATACCCTTGAGAACGGAGAGTGCACAGAGGCAGATGGAAAAGTTCAATCAATAACGCCAGAAAAGAACATTCTGCACTTTCATCTTCTAACAGTTGTCTTTCTCTCCCCCCACCCCCCAGCTTCTTTTTAACAGAATGTCCCCTTGTGAGGGAGTCGGAGAAGAAGAAGAAGAAAATTATCCGACCTTTCACTCCTGTCCATAACGGTCTGACAGCTTCAAAGCACCCGGAAGCGCATTTGTATGTTCTAAGACACATCTCCTGTGTACAAGAGGGAAACGAGACCTGAGGGGTTAATGCCTCCGTCTCTGCTTCATGGTTTTAATGCGTGAAAGGGCTAACAATTTTAAAATGTCGAGAGGCCAAAGTTTGGCTTCAAGCAAGCCAAAAGTAGGACTTCTGCTTGCTGAAGTTGGTCCTTTTATGTTACATACATTTGGATGGTCATGCATCTTTGGCAGCACATATGCTAATTGCAGCAGCATCTCCCAGGATATGGCTGTGAAATTCATTTTTTTTTTACACAGATGCTGGCCTGAATCAAAGCTCTTCAGAACTCCAAAGCACTCGGGGAGTTCTGTGCAAGCAGAAACTGCCCTGTTTTCAAATTTGGGGGGAAGCTTCTTATGCACAGCCCTACTGTGGGTGAGGGGGGGGGCTGCCCAAGCAGACTTGTGTGTGCGTGTGTCACCAGGGCTTCTGGTGGCACTAGCCTGAGCTATGTGTCCATTTCTCAAACTTGTTATTTCAGCTGTTGTTAAGGATCCAATGGGAACATTCACGAGGAAGTAACTTGAGGGTTTTAAATGTAAGATGTTTCTTCATGGAAACTTCTTGTACTCTCAGTATTCTGCTTTAGTGCTAAACCAGTGGTGCAGAAAGCAGGAAGTGGAAAATACTGTTGTCACTGTTACACCATGAGTGTGCGTGGCACTGTGCTGAGTAACAAGAAGACAGCTCCCTGCCCTAAGGAGCTTACAGTCTAGTGTTTGACACAGGAGGGTGTCGGTGAGGGTAAAACAGCATGTGTTCAGTAGTCTTACACAGACTTAGATGACAAAGGTGAGGGCAAAGAGATTGTGCTAAAGATTTCACTGGAAAGGTCGGCTCTGGGGAAAAATTTGAAAGGAGGAAGGGGTGGAACCAAAAATATATATCCAAATGGGGGGGAAAAACCCTCAGCTCAATCCTCTGGCCATCTGCTTAGCTCTTCCTTTCTTCTCCTCCAGGCAGTATTAGTTATATGAATGTCTGCCCTTGGAAATTCCCTGCTAACACCCTGGTATTCTTGACCCACACTGTGTCCTCTCTGTATGTCATTTAGTCCTAGGAAGCCTCTGTACAATGGTCATACTTTCCTAACCATTGCAGAAATACAGAGATCTGTGCTAGATGTGCCCAAGGGCTTGCAGATACAGAAAGGGGACTGTTGACTTTT
>NW_015175359.1:1088370-1114618 GCF_001447785.1 Gekko japonicus
GCTCCTTTAAGTGGCTCAGGGTAGACAGAGACTGCTGCTTGGGAATGGATGGGAGAGTGATCACTGATGCGTTGGGACTGTCGTAAAGTTGAGCAACAGAATAAATGCATCAGTACAATTTTCTCGCATTCAGCAGTTTTGGACTGTATTCTTGTTGCCGTAGGAAATGGGGACTGTGTTTAATTTTGAGAAAGAGGTATGCTGGGGTTCAGGCTGAGGCACTTCTATTACTTCATAGTGGTTACTTCAAAGAAGGGTTAGGGTTAGGGAAGATGGAAGAAGATGGTGCAAAATAGGTGCAACTAAAGAAATGGAAACCTGTTCGTCATTTAAGACCACACTGGATGCCATTCTTTCTCTATCCCTAACTTTGGGAGTTAGTTGGGTGTCTACCACAGGGCCTTCTCTGTGGTTGCACCCATTTATGGAACTCATTCTCAAGGAATATTTGTCTGTTGCTGTCTTTATCCTCACCAGGTGGAGTTTCTTCTGTTTACTTGAGACTTTGGTGCCTGCATGTGTGTGTTCGTCTTGTGCTGTTTGTTTTGTTTAGGCATTTCTATACTGCTTTTCTCCTGAAGAGCCCAAAGTGGAATGTTCAAGCTGAATTAAACAATATAAATCAAATAACCTGCATAAACAAAACAGCATAAACAAAAATAAGTATATCCTGTTGGTGGTATTTTATGGGAAAGTGGACAGAGAGAATTGTGCTTCTCCCTTCCATACTTGGAGAGTACCCCATTATATTGATGGGCAGAAAATTCTATACAAACAGAGAAGAGAGTATTTCACATCAATCGCAATACATTTGTGAGACTCATTGCATTCTGTGGGATGCAGTCTGTCTGCCCAAAGCCCTTCCCGAAATGCTCTTGCTGTGCCTTTCTCTGTCAAATGAGCCCATCTGTCTTTTTTTGCTTTTGACAGTGAGTCCCTGTTTCGGCAGCTCTGTGCTCTCCATTGGTTCTTGGAAGCCTTGACTCTTGAGCCCAATACCACCATGAAGCCTCTGATCACCTGCTGGAATCCAAAGTGAGCTTGGGTGTGACGAGTGGGAACGGTGGTGGTGGTGAGGCTGAGCCTGAAATGGGAGCGGTTGACATGGTAAAATCTCAGAAGGGGGCAGAGCTACGCTTCCATCCTACGTTCAGCATCTTAATTTCATCAGACATTGCCACACACATACAGGCATAGGTTTGGAGCCCTAAGGGTGTTCGATGAAATCTGCCTTCTGCTGCCAATACCACCTTGTATTCTTTTCTGCACTCCTGCAGAACTGAAGGACACTCCTAACCAATGCTCCCTCGAAGCTGTGTCATCTTCTGAGCGAAAACTCTACTTTGTGAGCTACTAGCATTCGAGTTGTGAGTGAGCAATTTGGCTGTTGCATAAATTAGTTTGCTCTGGAGCCATCCTTCCTGAGCTAAGACAGCAATGTGTGAGCCGGAGGCTAAAAAACTGTGAGCTAGCTCACACTAACTCAGCTTAGAGGGAACACAGCCCGTAACCCTACCTGTAGATAGTCCAACTAGGAAAGATTTTTCCATTGCTTCTCAAAGGCACTTGGCATTTGTGCAAAGACAGGCAGCCTAGGTTTCCTGGAGCTGTAAGCACTCTTCTGTACATTCATCAAAGGTCAGAATTGTCTAGGAGTTCTCCAGAGTGTCTCACAGACAAAGGTTTTTCCCAAGAATTTAGATGGTTTTTAGGCTGGAGTTGGCAGGAATTGAACCTAGTACCTTTCTTGCACACAAAGCATGTGCTCTGCCACTGAGCCACAGCTCCTCCCCTGGAAGGAGAAAGGTATTTTATAGATGCTCAGAGCAAAAAGCTCATGCACAGATGTGCTATGCGCATTCAAAAAACGGGCTTTGCCATGAAATATAGTGCCTGTGGCAAACCCCAGAGGAAATCAAGCTGAAAATGGGGTAAAAGCTACCTGTAACAAAAACCCGGCTGGGAAAATGGAAATTGTTCATTTCTTTCCCCTGCCCTTAGGGATTATGGTGGAAGCAGAAATTCCTTCAAGGTGATCAATAAAGAAAAGAATGTGAAGACTCGATGGGAGCACTTCCTCACCCACTCAAAGGTAACCCGGGAAAGCATCATTCAATGAGTTTGTCTTCTTTTGTGTTTTATCTGTTTTGAAAAACGTGGAGTGCATCGTCTCTTACAGATTTTAATTGGTTTAATAGCCGCAACCTCTTCTGAAGGAGTTCTTGGAACTGTAGTTCCCTGTGGGAAGCTGTGTGGAAATCCTCGGCAACCTTGTGCTTTCTCCTCCGGTCTCCTTCTCAGATGTCAGTGTTCCCTACTCCTAGGGCTGGCAGCCATAAAGTGGGCCCTGGAGTTCCTCAGTTCTACGGAGGGAGGAAACGACAGCTCTCAAGGGCAGATTCTGTGGCATCTCATCCCTGCTGAGCTCCCATCCCCCCCCCCCCCAATCTCCAGGAATTTCCCAAGCCAGAGTTGGCAGCCATACCCCCTTCATTTTCAGGGCCACCCCCAGTGAAGCATTGTGCCTGCGCTGATATTTGCATGAATCATGGTTAGCGTCAGACCCAAGTTTGCAATCCGAGTTTGAAGTGGACTCACAAACCTTGGTGAAAACTTTCAGTGGTGATTATTAACGTGGGTTTAGACATAACACTGCTCCCTGGTTAGTTCAGAAAAGAGGGTGGGGAATTCACACACGAGAGGGGAGGAGGAAGGGAAAGGTAGTGCACTTCTATGGCCCATGGTCACAGCTTAAGGTTTTCCCATTTTGGAACTCATACTCCAGCTCACTGCTTCCTGGTGTAGACAAGACTCCAAGCATTCAGGTGGGATGGGTCATTTCAGCAAAGACAGCAGTTGGCCCCCAATCACACCCAGCTTTCAGATTGCACCTCTTCTTGGGAATCAGGCCTTTTGAATCCAAGAGATAACATTTCTGGGTACTGTTTTCTATTTTTGATTTTTTTAAAATTAGTTTCCCTTATTGCTTACTACAGCGGAAGACAGGAGGGCCTGGCGGGATCTGGTCCATGGGGTCGCGAAGAGTCGGACTCGACTGTGCGACTGAACAACAATTGCTTACCACACTGTTACAAGTTTTTAAAAGAAAAAATATACGAAAATAGGTGTTCTTTGTATCATCAGTAATTATAATACTTAGTGTTTATTTAGTGCCTTTCAAGTGTTCAGAATGCTGAGTGACTGTTATTTGAATCATGCTTACAACACCCTTGTAAGCTAGGTAGGTATAATTATCCCCATATTGTAGTGGTGGGGTCGGGGTGGGGGGGGCTGTGTCTAAGAGAGTACTGCCTTGCCTAGACTCACCTAGCAAGTTTGTGACTCCGAAGCAATTTGGATTGGAGACTCCCTGGGGCTCACAGTGGTAGCCACAATAATGAGAACAGCCGGTATTATTGTTTGAGAGAGAGAGAGAGCGAGCGAGAGAGAGGCTTTTAGGTGAAGGGGGCACCTCACATAGTCAGCCACTGCACACCAGTAGGTCTTTCCTGTGAAAAACAGCCCTTGACCCAGATGCACAACAGACCACCCTCTGGATGCTTCCCTAGGGCTTTCCGTTGTTTCTTCCAGGGTAGAAGATACACCCAGAAAGCATTCCGTGGGCTGGGCCCCAAGAAGTTGCCCAAAAAGGCATCCATCATGAGCTTCTCCAAAATGAGCGGGCTGTCCTCCCCACACAGCAAGACCACTCTGGGTAGCACCAGTTCCCTGACGCCCGGCTCCGAAGAGGTGGTCCCACATTCTTCAGATGGTGCCAAGGAAGGCGAAGAGATGGAGTCTAGTTACAGCAAGCCAACTAAGGAAACGAAGGAAGAGGAAGAGCCTATGAGTTACTGTGAGTTCATTACAGCAACCCTGAATGAGCGCTTTTGAACAAGGTCAGGAGATGCGAAGATGCAGCTTCTTGGCAGGGAGTAACTTCCCACGGGGCAAGGCTCGTCCTGACTTTGGGTGGTCATACAGCTCCTCTGTTTCTCTTCCTTTTCCATTGCGGGGTCAGCATAGACATCGCAGCCTTGCTCCCGGAACATTATACAGTCTCCTGTGCAACATTTAAGTCTTGTGTGCTTTTCTCCCCCACTCCTGGTTCAGCACTAAAGTTCTGGGTGAACGAAACTTTCGATGTGGCCAGACTTAAAGGAGCTTTTCCACAGTTTGCCCAAGTCCAACAGTCCATTCCAGACCCGGCAACCGTCTCTGTTGGGCTCAGCACTCTTGTCCATTTCAGTGGGGGAAGGAAAACTGCGAGTGCCTGTGAGTCTGCTCTTTCTCTGCTGCAAGAGGCAAAAGTAGCCCAGAGAATGACCATGGGGCAGAGGGCCTGAGCTGGGCTGATGGTAGGCAAAGCGATCGGGAGGGAAAAGAACTCAGATTGGCAAAAGGGGAGTCCTGAGAGCAGCAGTAAGCAAAGGTCACCCACTAGAAGTTACCTTATATGCCTTTTAAAGGGGGTTGGACGGACGGATGGAGGAGAGGTCTGTCATTGGCTGATTTATATGCCTTTTAAAGTGGGTTGGACAGATGGATGGAGGAGAGGTCTGTCATTGGCTGATAGCTGAACAGGGCCTCTGGGTCCAGAGGCGAAATTCCTCTGATTGTCAGGTGCTGAGGAGCAGTCAGCAGGGCTGGGCTGTAGTCTGCAGGTGCTGTTTGTTGGATTCTCTTGTGGGCAACTGACTTGCAAGCAGGATGCTGGACTAGATGGATCGTTGGTCGGGTCCAGCATGGCTGGTCTTATGTTCTCATGAGTTACAAGCTTTTAAGGGTTGAGCTGTGTCTCCAGGATTGTGTCACACAAAAGGGCAGCAGTGTTTAATTTTTGATAGGGTGTGAGAAGCATGGCCTCTCTGAGAACCTTTGCCCTGGAAGGAAGCCCCTCTTACTTTGGGTATATATATATCTACACTACAAGACTGAAACGAAGTCTGTTCTCCTAGCAACTGTAGTTCTGTAAGGGGAGAATTCTGAGCAGTCTCCCTCAACTACAGTTCCCAGGATTCTTTAGGGGAAAGCCCCGACAGATATGGTGACATAAAATATATAGCGTCACATAAAATATATGCTGAGTATGACAGCCCAGGCTTTCATTGCTCAGTAGTAAGGGGGAAACTCTTTGTACCTGTGCAAAAGTACTTTTCTTTATTACAAAGCAAGGAAGAACACATTTGAAGACATTTATTGTCTTAATCCTCAAATTGCCAGCAGTCTCCTTGCTGCTTTTGTGTCTTTATTCTCTCTGGAAGGTGCATGGCCAAATGGGCATGACTAGCAGAGGGGAGGTGTGGCCAGAAAGACTGAGACCAGTCCAGACCTGCAAGGGATTTGCTCTGCTTAAGCTCCACTTCAGATAGATCGATGAGGCGGCAAAGCCGAAGAAGTGGTGGGCTTGGAAAACACTGATGTTTTCGTATTGTGTTCCTCCCCAGATCTGCAGACATTACTCCAGATGATCCATGAAGACGTGGCAAAGAATTTCAGTAAAGAATATTTGATCTCAAACCCCAAACCGCCCTCGTACGTCACGTAACTGGCTTTCACGGAAACAGAAGTATTCCATTGTTTACAGAGCTCTGTATTTTTTTACCCAGGGGAGAAGCAAGTTACGTCCAGCACCCCAGATATTTGAGGGTTGCTGTATTATTTTCCATTTTGTTTTCCTTTTTTTCCTTTCCATCCTGCTGATTTGCACATGCAGGTATTCATTCCAGGTTGAGTTCGGGACACGGGTGCTGGCCCAGGTCTGTGGGGTGACACTATTGTCACGGGCAGTTTGACAATTACTTGAATGCTGGGAGGGCTCCCTGTAGTCTTAGAAAAGGGTGGCGGCCCCTCAGCCTGCCATTCCCCAGCCAGTGGTAATGCCTCTGCCTCCTCCAGGGAGTCCCAAGGGGGCTGCTCTGCACTATCATACCAATTAATGGGTTTGGGGGAATGTGTTTGCTGCTTGTAAGGACAAAATGGGGGCTTCTTCTCATGTCTTTGGTTGGGGTTCAGGGCTCGGGGCTCTCATCATATGCATGATTCACTTTCCTTGCCTTGCAGCATGCTGAGATCCGAGCCAGACAGTGACATGTCGATCGGGCAAAGGGCTAAAAGGTAGGAGCTCTCCAAAGAGGCCAAGAGGAGTGATGTCATACATGCAGTGATGTGCCAGAGCTGCATGCGACCTCATTCATTGATCCACTTCTTGGGGTTGCAGTTCAGACAAATGCCTTTGCGCACTGCATATAGGATTTATTCTGTGTGAATGTCACAGGAGAACTGCTGGTTCTGCCTCACTGAAGGCACTCTGTAAAATTGTTTCCAGGCCCTTTAAGTACCGTGATCCCAATCCTTTTTAGGGCTTTAAAGGTAATAAACTAGCACTTTATATAGTGCTCATAAGCAAATAGGCAGGCGGTGTAGGCTTTTTACTACCACAGAGGACACCCTTCGTAGCCAGCTTAGGAAAATAAATGATGAAGCTTCTGGTAGTCTTCAGGAGCAACCCCACAAAGGGCAGATGGTGCAGCAGTCCAGTCTGGATATGATCCGAACATGGATAAATAGCTAGATCCTGCTTGTCAGGGCTGGGGGCACCCCGACCCGAGTTGGGCAAAAACCCTGCATACCACAGTGGAGACCTCTCCCTCCATCTGCAGGGCACCAGAACTATGGGGCAGCAGCAAATAGGTTGCTATGAAAGGCAGAGGGAAGCTGGGCTCACCCCACAGGATAGGGGTTTTTTTTGGGGGGGAAGCAAATATGTGAGCCGCTGTTTCAGTGTACATCCTGCTTTACCTTCAGTCACTGCTGAGTGACTCCCTGGCGATGCTCCCTCTAAGCTGTGGAGTCTTGTGAGCAAAAAATTCTACCTTATGAGCTCCTGGCATTAAAGTTGTGAGCGAGTGATTTGGCTACTGCATAAATTAGTCTGCTCTGGAGCTATCCTTCCTGAGCTAAGAAAAAAATGTGTGAGCCAGAGGCTAAAAACCAGTGAGCTAGCTCACACTAACTCAACTTAGAGGGAACACTGCTCCCTGGACTGGACAAGTCACATTCCTGAGACAGTGTCTTGCTTTGTCTTTCTGTTCAGCTCACATTCGTCTTCAAAGGAGGACAGAAACAGCTCTGGAGTAATGAGAGAAGAAACCCCGGTGGAGCAAAGGCCAAAGAGGTCGGGAGCACCTGGGGCCCACAATCTTGGATTGTTCTTTTTTTGGACTCACATTGGGTGCAGCGGTGGGCATGTGGGGAGGGCCGCGAGGGAGGCAGGCACCACTCTGCAGAAGGGACGTGCTGCAAAGAGCTCGATGTCGGATGGGAATGTTTGCCAGTGTGGATGGGGGTGGAAGGAGTCTTCAGCAGGTCGCCTTTGCTCAGTCGGGAATTTCCTGGCAGGCCAGAGTAGCCCAGTTATGCATCCATCACAGCGTCTGGGATGCATTGCCCAAACCAGTGGGGAACTTGCCTGTCAAACAAATTGTTGACTATGATGAGAGGGGTTTTTTTTATTATTAAATTTAAAAAAACAGTTAAAAATAAGAAAGTAGATCCTGATGTTTATGTAGAGCAAACAGGGAGGTGTCAATTTTATGCGCTGCTGACGCTTCTAAGAGGGGCATCCATTTTTCTTGGAGAGAGATGAGAGTTGAACACCCGGCTTGCATCATTAGATGTTGTCAATAGCTTCTTGGTCCTCAACTCAACTCTTTGGAGTTTCATAACTCAGAACATGATAAGGAAGAGACTGGAGGCTAGGGGGAGTGGCATGGAGCTGTACTCCGAAACAGGGAACTCTAGTGTTCCTGAACCTCTACACTAAAGCTGTCCTGTCAGCTCAACTTTGTCCATTGGGGTTTGTCTGGTTTTCTTTTTGCGTAGCATTCCTTAAGAATGTTGTTGGGTTTCTTTGATTTGCTCTCATCACATTCTAGTTCACTGGCAGTGATACTGAGAGAAGATAAAACGACAACAGCAACGTACAAGAAGGAAGACAGCTCAGAACAGCTAGGCAGACCTCACAGGTAGGCACGCACTGACGCAAGAGTCTCTTGCCCTCTTGCCCTCTTGTCAGTCTGATGGGGAGCAGACTCCTCCCACAAACTGTGACATCATCAGGAAGGTGGGACTCACACATGCTCAGAGTATCCATGTGCTTCTGGAGCTCCTGGTAAAAGGAGCCCTAGGATCCAAAGTTAGGATTTCTGCCTATCCCATGAGCAGGGAGAAGGCAGACAATCTAATAAGGGTTTGCTTGCCAACCCATCCTCCAGATGGTGTTGCCATTCACGGTGGAAGTCCCGTGTTTTGATTTCCGTCTCCTGCTTCCTGCTGTGGGAACAAACAGTTCTGCATACTGCAGGCAGTACCAGAATACAGATGGTCCTCTGCTCCCACCTTCCTTGACTGACAGGGGCTACACTGCGGGGAGATCCCTGCTGCTGTGAAAGCCAGTTTTAGTAGATTAGAAGGTGTATACATGGAAAGTTTGTCAAGATTGCAGCGATGGGAAGGACTGGGTGATGGAGGAGTTTGGAGCAGTGCAGGCCATCCTCTTCAACTCTCTCTTTTATTTTTATCCTGCCCTTCCTCCAAGAGCCAGTTTGGTGTAGTGGTTAAGTGCGCAGACACTAATCTGGAAGAACCGGGTTTGATTCCCCACTCCTCCACTTGCAGCTGCTGGATGACCTTGGGCAAGCCATAGTTCTGTCAGAGCTGTCCTTGAAAGGGCAGTTCTGGAAAGAGCTCTCTCAACCCCACCTACCTCACAGAGTGTCCGTTGTAGGGAGGGGAAGGAGTTTGTAAGCTGCTCTGAGACGCTGAGTGAAGGGTGGGGGATAAATCCAATTTCTTCTTCCTCTTCCTTCTCTTTTTCCTCTTCCTCCTCCTCCTCGTCCTCCTCTTCATCCTCTTCCTCTTCTTCTGGTTCACTCTTCCCCCCTCCATTTGATCTGTGAGATAGATTAGGCTGAGGGAAAGTGATAGTTCCAGGGTCACCAATGAGTCTTATGGCAGAGTCACAATTTGAACCCAGATCTCCCTCATCCTTGGCCAGCACTTTCGCCACCACCCCATGCTGGCTCTTACACTGAGCATGTGGGCAGTGATCTACCCTTCTGACTCAGAGCAGCTGTTTTTCCAGAAATGTTTCCGGCATTTTATTTTTCCCGTAAAAAATGTTCCATTCCTAAAGACTTTATTGTTTTATGAAATAAGTAGCAATGAATGGATGCCATCGTCAATACAATATTAGGCAAGTTTCACGGTTTCCAAGTTGCTCAGGAGTCTGTGGGGATGAATGGGGCCTGAGAGATGAATACCCTCAGCCATTATGTCCATCAGATGTAATAGCGGAATTGCTCTCTCCAGATGAAAAAGCTGGACAATAATTAATTTTTTAAAAAAAAATTATTGTCCCTAGAGATTGTATGAGAGTACATGTATGTTTTATCGATCAGTAAATTGCAGTAGGGTGGAGGGGGGGGGATAAAACCACAATTACATAAAATCCGAATTAAAAAATCAAAATTCAAGTTCACCCGATTGGCTGTGCAGGTTGAATTGAAACTGCCACAGCATTTCTTATTTATGTTTCCTATCACGTGGCGGAAGGGATGGAACTAACAAGTAAAGGAAGTGAAGCTACAAGAGACGGACAGTGCAAATGAGCTGCCCTGCAGTGCAGTCCTTAACAGAGTCCCACTCCTCTAAGTCCACATGATTCTGCACTGCCAGTGACCTCCATGGAAGAAAATTATACTCTGTGGAAGCAGATGAGTGGACAGCCACACCCCACAGCATCCCATGCACAGTCCTTTGGTTGCACTCAAATTCATGGCAACAGTTTTCAGTAACTTCAGGGTTTTTCCTTCAATTTAAACCATAAGGAAAGGAAAGGCGATTGTAAGCCACTTTGAGACTCCTTAAAAGGTAGAGAAAAGCAGGGTATAAAACCCTACTGTTTTCCTTCTCCTTGGTCCCAGGTTCCAGTCAAGCACTTTTGCTTCTCCTCTTCCTGGTTTCTCAGCAGATGCTTATATGACCCGGTTGTAGAGATTCCAATCCAAGTTTGTGAGGCTGTGCAAAAGCAGGAGGTGGGGGTGAGTGGGAGGGATTGCTTTTCTAGCTGAACTATAATAGGCTCCAGGGCTGTGATTTGGTGGCCGCGTAATGCATGGATCCCACTAGCAGGGTGCCCCATACAGACTGTTCTTGTCTTCAGACCCAAGACCTGATTCTCTGTATTCGCCCCATCAGGTTTCCCATGAACAGGGCGATTTGTTTCAAAACTGGCACCAGTCCGTCACTCAAGGGAGGCCCCTCCCTCCCCTGCTCCAGCAGCCCTTGTAGAGATGCCTGACGGCTGCCTTTGTGTCCCCCCCCCCCTGCTGTGCCTCCTTCTCCAGCTCTTTCATTAGGCGAAAGGCGAACCTGTGCAATGAGATGAGGGAGCTGTTTTACGATGTGACCCAGGAATCGGCTTTCAGGCTGCACGACCAGCTGGACATTCTGGAGAGGTACGCGCTTCACACTGTCTTCCGCTTCAAGACCCGTTTGCCCCTCAGATTTATCACAGCCCTCCAGCGTCCTTCTCCTACTGCAAGGGACACTTTCCAGAAAGTGCCAGCCATTTGTGTGGCCGTTCTGCCCATTATAACAACACAAAGCTTCCTTTTGTCAAATGAGCCTTGCCGCCCCACTGCACCCAGCCATCCACCCACAAACGGACTCAGGCTGCTTCCATGCGGCAGTGAGCCTCCGTGAGGCTCACATGGCCGCAAATGCAGCAGAGCTCTCAGTGGCAGTTTTCCCAACACTTCCGTTGCCTCAGCCATCTGTGCCTGCCATTTCCCCCCTTGATATAATAGGACTTTTTTAAAAAATAAGGAGTTACTAGATCACTATAGTACAATAATGTTATAATGATCTACTGGCACAATTTACTAACTCCTCTAAATTCCCAGCATTCATTTTAAAAAGTACGCATCTAGCCCCTTTCATTGCAAAGATATAAGAGGAAAGGTAAAGGAGCTGAGGCTAGGAAAGGGGTACCAATGTGGAGTCCCATCAAATATGGGTAGGCTCTTTGACTGTGATCTTTCAAAATAGATTGTTTCAAACATTGGGGACAATGTTGTGTAGATGGTTAAAAAAATAAAAGCCACTCTAGTTTGAATGCTGAAGTGGAACAAAACCCTTGTATGGAAGCTGCTAGATAGTGTGAACGATGCCTTGTCTCCATTAAAATTAGAAATGCTGCAGAACATGGCACTGCTCACAGAACTCAGCTTCCTAAGGATCCCAAGGTCTCTCAGGGCAGCATAGGTACATTTGGAAGGGTGTAGTGATGCCTGGTAAAGTCTTGAAGAGAGGCAGCAAGGTTAGGCAGGCCATGGCTAAATGGGGCAGTGATCTGATTTGCTAGAAGGCAGCTTCATAGGCTTATAAATACTGTTCCCCCACCCTGACCTGGATAGCCCAGGCAAGCCCAATCTTGTCAGATTTTGGAAGCTAAGCAGGGCCGACCCTGGCAAGTATTTGGATGGGAGACCTCCAGAGAATACCAGAACCGGGAGGCAGAGGCTATCAAGGCACTTCTCTGAATGTCCTCCATGCCCCAGTAGGAGTCGCCAGAGGTTACAATGACTTCCAGGCACGGTTAGACACAAACACAAATGCAAAGATACAAAAAACCCCAAAAATCCTGTCCCCCCCATAACCCCAGCCCAGATTTCTAGTCCTTTTGGTTGCAATGCAAATGTGTGCTTGAAAGTGAGTGGGCATTGCTAATAATATCTCAGAAGACCGAAAGGTGGCTGAATAAGGTTTCACATGCTTAAAGGGTGGAGAGTGATAGTTTTCCTTGTTGCAAAATTTGGGTTACATTGATGCAAAAATTTAGATTATTTTTTTTAACACTTGGCCCTGAGTGTGCATTCATTTAACCTCTGAATAGGACATGCCCATTGGGGAAAAGTGGCACTTTTGAACAGTTGACGCCATGGTAATTTTTGCGGGGGATAATTAAGACAGAAAGTAGTTTAACGCTGCTTCTAACCAAGTCAGCTCCCTTCCTTCTCTTTAGAATTCTTTTGAACTCCTATCCAAAAGGAATGCTAGGGCCATTCCTTTTTAAAACCTCGCTTGAAGGTTTATTTTTTTAAAATGCACAAGCTGAATTGGCAGGAGGCGAGAAGAGAAGAGCATACAGAAATATCGGTGTCTGAAGCACATTACAAGGTTGCGGAAAGACCTCGAGCGAATGAGGCAGGCAGTCCGGAAGAATGAACCAAAGCAGGCTGCGGAGGAGGAGAACTGGTAAGGAAGAGCTGCAGTCAGCGCCGTGTCTAGGCCAGGGCTTTGCAGGACAAAGCACAGAAGGAGGTGTTGGCTACTGAATTTCAGCTTTCATTTAGAAAAAGAATTAACACAGGCCTCTAGTTCTTGGGCTTGCAAGGAAAGTTTGAGAGAATGTGGACGTTGCCAGGTGAAATCTCAGAAGTCAAAGGATTTGCTGCATGTGCCTTCTGCTCAGAAGGGGAAGAGGCTCTCCAGCAGAATAAAAAGAGAAATGTAAAAAAAAAAGACCGCAGAACTAACAAGATAAAATAAGAGAGACTATGCAAATGCGGTTGATTTGCAGAGGTTCACCGGCATGGTTTTCACACAGCAACGAATGAGCTTCTTTGTTGCCACTGTGAACGCCTCATTTGCAGCAGCGGTGGAGAATCCACAGGAAAGTTTTCTCACCACATTCCCTGCCAGAGCCCCTCTCTCCCTATGGCTGTTGTCCTTCTCCCTTCCTCCAAGCCACTGGAGGGCTTTTTCAGCCTTTTGGAAAAAATCAGTAATTGCCAGCTCTCTATAGAATTATAATCTGTCGCTGCAATCTACTCATTCCTCTGAATTAACCAGCTTTCAAATTTTTTATAAAAGTTGCTAGCCCATTTGTTGCACACTTTTCTCCTTATACATCTTTATTTTATTTTATTAGATTTATATACCACCCTCCCCAATGGGCTCAGGGCGGTGTACAGCAGTTAAATATACAATGAAAACAGTTTTAAAATAACAGTTTATACTACAACAAACAGGACTAGAACCATCCTTTTTTAAAAAAACTCAGCGACAGCCCTGACCTGGATAGCCCAGGCAAGCCGGATTTCATCAGATCTTGGAAGCTAAGCAGGGTCAACTCTGGCAAGGTCTTGGATGGGAGACCTCCTTGAAGTACCAGAGGCGGGGGCAGGCTTTGTTCAGCCATCTCTCTGAATATCCTCCAGGCCCCCAGTAGGGGTCGGTCACCAGAGGTCGCCTGGTGCACACATACTCATATGCACACACACACACACAGGCACATATGAAAAATACAAAAAAAAAAAAAGCTGGAGATTCAGAGGAATCAGTAGATTGTGGCAATTTATTTAACTTCATTTATATCACTCGTTTCTCGCCAGTGGGGTCCCAGCGTGGCTTCCCCTCTTCTCCTCTCCTCCATCTTACCCTGTGAGGTAACGTTACCCACAGGGGTCATTTCGTAGAAAAAGAGGTGCAGGAGCTCATTAGCATAACTCATTAGCATAACTTATTTGCATATGCCACACCCCCTGACATCACCGGAAGTGTGTCAGAAGGCAACACCCACCGCTCAGGCTCCACTGGACTCTTTTGGATTGCTAGCTATTGGGGGGGGGGGGACGTGCAGATCTGTCCTGGCAGAGGAGGGAGAGCTTGTACCTGAATAAAACTTGGTCTTAAGGGTGCCACTGGACTGTTTTGGACCGGGGGGCGGGGGGGGCTCTGCAGCTTACCTGGCTGCTTCTTGCTCTGACTGAGGGCTGCTGGGAGCAGGGGTCGGGGCTTGTTGCATGTGCCCGCCCCCTGGGCTCTTTACTGCCGGAGCTCCGCTCCGGCAGGAAATGACCCTTGGTTACCCAGCAAATGTCCATGTCAGAATGGGATTTGAACCTGGGCCTCCCAGATCCTAGTCCAGCCCTCTAACCCTTGCTCCACACTGGCTTGTTAAAACGTTATAAAGCAGCTACTGATTAAAAGAAAGTGTTAAAACTAGCCGGAGGGGGGGCACAGCAGGGGAAACAGAATCTCTGAGTGGCTGACGGAAGGGAGATGGCAGTGATGCGGCAGAACCTTGGATTATGCACACCTTCTTGTCTAGACCACTTGATAATGCCTTTGGATTGTGCTGTTCCCCAATTTTTTTTAAAAAAAGAGCAGGCTTGGGAAAGTGTATCACAAGGCCGGGCAAAGGACAATGGGACCCTGACATGGTGTGGCTGCTCTACTCCCACCTCAGAGAACAGACCCAAAAAAGCTTCTCGTGAAAGAAGTCCAGGCTACCAAAACTTCTGTACCGAGAAAAGTGAAACCCTTTCCCTCCAAAGCCTTGGGCTCACCTATGGCTCCTGAGACTTCCCGTGAAGCAATTCTGTCTATGCCAGGTCTTCTGTGTCATGTGCACGCTCGGGAAAGGCTTTGGACCCTCCGCATGTACAGAATCCCAAAGTGCCAAGAGTCTCAGATCTGGTCTACACTTGCCACAAACTGGGATGGTGGCTGTACCCCTTTGGACTGTGGTGGTGGAGGGAGAGACATACTGAAATGTTCCACTATGTAATGAGAGCGGGAGAAAGTAGAACAACACAGGAGGCAGAGACCTTAGCCAAGACCCTTTCTTCTTGCTGTACTAGTTAGGTTTTACATGTGGTTGCCAATATCCAGGTGGGGCCTGGAGTTCTCCTGAAATTACAGCTGATCTCCGGACGATAGAGATCCGTTCCCAAGGAGGAAATATGCCACTGAGGTCCCTCACCTCCCCAAACCCCACCCTCCACTCCCAAATCTCCAGGAATTTTGCAACCTGGAGTTGGCAACCCTGGTTTTACATGGAGGTGCATTAAAAATGATAACCCCCCTCATCAGTCATCTGGTGTTGCTTCAAGGTTTGTTACTCTTCTGGACAAGATCCCTGATGATGTCATGGAAGACCATCGGACCCAAAAAGTCCTGAGGAAACTGGAAAAGTTTGCCAGAAATCCGGACTTACGAATCCGACCCCCCACGTTCTTGAAAGTCTTGGGGGAACTACGTGTTTGGGAAATCTGTTCTCCAGACATCAGTGCAGCTTTACAGGTAAGAGCCTTGCAAGGAAATTGTTTGCCTCTCGTTCAGCCTTCAGTGATCACTGGCAGTCTTTAAGCAGCGTCTGGACAAACACTCGTCAGGGATGCTCTAGGCTGATCCTGCATTGAGCAGTGGGTTGGACTAGATGGTCTGTACGGCCCCTTCCAACTCTGTGATTCTAAGGCCAGGCACTGTTTCTTAAGACCCCCAAATAAAACACCCATAAATATTGACATTAGGGTCTGCTGCCCAGATCTTTGGCTCCATGGAAGGCATTATGTTTGGGCCTTGGCATCTGTCTGTAAGAACACATTATGCACTGCTTGGCACTGGCATAGTGCTTTAGAGTGTTCAAAGCTCTTCACAAATGTGATCTGAGCAACCTGCGTCTGAATTCTAGTGCAACACTATCATGAAGTTCACTGGGCACTAATCACTGTCTCACCATAGCCTGCTTCAGGGGGCTGTTGTGAGGATAAAGGAAGTCAGGAGAGAACCATTATTGGACGTAGTACTGAACTCAACTGCATGCCCAGGAAGACACCCTTCGGTTCCTGCCCACCCCCCAAGTTGGCCATGGAGCACATCTGTGCTGCAACCTTGTTGTTGTTCAGTCGCACAGTCGAGTCCGACTCTTCGCGACCTAGTAGTTCTTTATTGCAACCTAGTAGTTCTTTATTGCCCTATCACTCCTACTACATAGCTAGAAGTCTTGTGAAACAATCACATTGCACCAGCAACGGGACTAGAAAACCCAGTTCATGGATTGTATGAATGACTGACGCAGAAGAGGCTTGGATCCCCCAAGCCTCAGTTAAGTATCATTGCAAATCTAGAGGAAGACCAGGTGATGAGTCTTGCCGCCATGAAGGCCATCCAAACCCACAAAAAAGCAGTGGAACAGAAAGCTGATCCCCTTGAAATCTGACAGGGGTTGATAACCTCCCTTTGAGAAGCAAACTTGTGTGTTTTTTTTCTCTTTACCCCTTTCAGGTTTGCATATATAGAGAGCAGTTGGGGAGGCACGTCCAAGCACTGCCCCCCCCCAAAAGCACTCTGGGGAGGTTTATTTCCTTATTTCCTTTATTTATACTTACCTTTCTTCCCAATGGGGCCCGAAAGCAGCTGACATAGTTCCCCTCTCCTCTGTTTTAGCCTCACAACAGCCCTGTGAGGTAGTTTGAGAATAGTGTGTAAATGACTGGCGGTCCCCCAGTAGGAATCAAATGTGGGTTTCCAGATCCTAGGCCGAGGTGCTAGCCACTACTCCACTCCAGCTCTTCCACTGCAGAATAGTTGCAGTGCAGCAACTTCAGCACTAACTGACATTGTTTTGGAGGCTGCACTCTTAATATACACACCCCCTTCTGCTGTAAAAATTAAAAAATTTCCCCTCCCCCATGGCTTTTGCAGTTTTTGCGGGAAAATATTGTGGGGATGCCTGAGGAGGATTACAGACAGTGGCTGCAGAGTCGAGTTCCAATCCAGAAACGAGCCCGTAGTGCCCCACCGCTATGATCTCAGAGGTACACCGGGATAGCTACATTATTGGAAGAGGTGACGCACTCGCTGTTCAAGAGCTGCAACAGAAGAGCACAGGGCAGCCACTGAGACGGCAGGCTCTGAAAAATGCATTTGCCTGCTCCTGGGAGATGGGGGAGGGGGGGACAGTATCTGAGTGCGGGAGCTGCTCATTCTCTAAGGTTGAGAATTGCATGGAGCCCACACCACCTGCAAATTCAGAACCAGAGAGAATTGAACGGCCAAGGCCCATTTCAACTTCATGCTTTGGATTTTTAGATACTATGTTTTCGTTTCAAGTTGTTCTACATTTAATTCTTCTAGCTTTGGGGGAGGGAGTGGGAGTGAAAGGGGAGTGATCTTATGGAGTCCTCTCTGCAACAGTTTGGGGTCAACGACACAAACCAGTTGATAGTTTGCTCCATTGTAAAGATAGACTTTGGCACAGCAGAATTTTTGCATCTGTGCTGCATATTTTTCAGATTTATTAAAACTCTGCTTAAACATGTGTTCTTGCAAACTTAATGTAATTAGCGTTCTGTAGCTTCCAGTTGAGGATTCATTGGCCTTCCAGTGTTCACTATCTTTCCCCCATCGCTGCCACCCGATAGAGGTTACAGCTAAATAACCAGTTGCAGAACTGTTTCAAACAAGAAAAACCTGGGCTCCTACTAGTGGTCTACGGGGATAAAAACACTTGGAGACAATTCCAGCTGCCTGTCTTATGACAGCTAGAACCAGATCTAGAGCTCAGTGAGATAGTAACCATGTACCTGAGCTTGAACCATTGGTGTGTGTCTTCATACAAAAAAGTTTTTCCTGCACCCAGAAAAATAGCATGTCAGAGAATGTTCTAGCCTAGATTTTTATGTGCAGGGAATCTTTGTTGCGTGTATGGAGATACATTCAGTCATGTGAACTCTCACTTTACTGCCTTAGTGAGAGCCAAATTACACCTGTCACTGTTCTATGGTTCAAGCACTAGATGTGTTATTTGAACCCCCAAACAAGCCATGGGAGTGGGGTCACAGCAAACTGCAGCATCCAGGTGGCTCAGGTATTCCTACTCGCCCCCTCCCCCACAACATCTTCTCTGGCTTGAGGCCAGCTTGGGTTTCAGACTTCAGTTTGGCGATGCCGTGGTGCACAAGGGCCTATTTGTCATGCAGTGCTAAAAGGGTCGGGGGAATTGCTATGGGGGGGGGGTGTTGAGCTGCTGGTGTGCCTGCGTAAGGGAGAAGCCTGAAGGTGGGCGTGGTTTATCTTTTTCAAGATAAAAATCTCCTTTCTGACCCTGAGACTTGGAGAATATCACCACTAGTGAACTGTAGCATCTTAAGTACTCATGGAATGAAGAGTTTGTTCCTTTTGCCCATCAACTTCTTTGGCAGCTCCTAAATTCCTGTATCGCAGGAAAATAAGGGGATGTTCCCTAATGGCTTTCTCCCACCTGTGCATATTTTTTTAAAAGCCTCTCTCACATTTCCCCTTTGTTGTCTTTTTCCTAAACGGCAGAGCCCCAGACTCTTTCGCCTTTTTGCACAGGAAAGGTACACCAAGCCCTTCATCACCCTGGTTTCCCGCCTCCGAACTCTTTTCCACCTCTGCAATACCTGTTTTGAGATATGGGGACCAGACCTTGTAGAAAGTATTCCAAATAAGGCTACACCATAAATCTCTGCGGGGTCATTACAACACTGGCCATTTTATTTTCAGTCCTTTTCCTAATGATCCCCAGCATGGAGTTTGCCCTTTTCACTGCTGTGGCACAACGAATTGACATTTTTATCGAGCTATCCACTACAACCCGAAAGAGCTCTCTACTTCTCTGTGTTGGCCAGTTCAAACCCCTATCAGCATATACTTAAAGTTAAGATTTTTTTAAAAATTGCTCCAGTGTGCATCACCTCACACTTCACTTGCCTCAGGGTGTCCGAGTGTCACTAGAAAGGAGAAAATTAGAGAACTTCTCTCAGGAGATTACGGCTGCATTAAACAGTGTCAATCAAAGGTATTCAGAGAATTACACGTTTCTAGGAGCTCAGTAGCCAGAAGGTCACACACTGAACAGCGTCATAGATCACAGGGTGAGGGTGCTGAACAGCCTCTTAGATCAGAGCAAGTCCCAATCTAATTAAAATCTTGTAGAGGTCAGTGCTGAATATGGTGTAATTATCAAGAAAAGGGGAGTGCCTCCTGACCTCAGATGCACACCACTGAATTCTAGCAGTTGTTAAGTGAAGCGACCTTATTCCATTTTGTAAAAGGGGAAAAAAACTTTGCCACCAAGGTTCAGTTCAAAGCGTTTTATTAATTAAACTGCCATTGAAACAGCCTGCTTTCCACCTCCCTCTAATGCTAAGGCTCTTCAAATAGTTTCACTTACAGCGTTCAAGACCGTAAGAGTTAGCAAATCAGCAGTACATCAAAACACCGCCGCTTGGCTTTCTGTGAGTTCTAATCCTCATGGAGACACACACACACACACGTCGAGTGGAAATGGCTCCTGTAACACATGGGAGGAAATTCACCGCAGCAGCAGCAGCAGCTACCAAACATTTATCACCAACTGATAGGATTCTCTGTCTTTGCTCTGCATTCTGTATTCCAAAACAAAGGGGGAGAAGGGGCAAATTCTGAATTTACTTTTTGAAAACTAACAGAACTTTAAGTAAGGCTATTCTGGTATATTTCTTGTATTAAAATACTCTGGAAGCCCTTTTCGTCAGCTTCCATCAGAATTAGCATTTTCAAAAATGAAAACATTTCCATTGGCTTCGGGTTGAAATGCTGATGCGGTGATGTGCCCCCAGGGGCCACCTTTCCCTTCTGCATCTCCCAAATCACGTCAGGATAGTGTCATCAATCTGTTCGACAGAGTCAGCTTGACTGGCGAGCTTCTTCAGAGATCGCCGGCAACTCTCGTTCAGCAGTTCCAAGCTGGCAGCGTCTAGGATCTTGGAGATGGACTGCAAGGAGTAATATCAAAGGAAGAAGGTGTGAGAGGAGAAGTTGTCACTGCTTTCTATTACTCAGTGTTAGCTGCTATGTTCGATCAGACAGATGACCCATCTGATTCAGCTCTCTGCCTAAGAGCAGCTAGCCACACACTGCATGGATTTCCCAGGCAGGGCATGTTGGCCAAATCCAGTCCCTTATGCGAGGGTCCACTTTTCTGACCATGTGATGCCAGGACTCAACCCCTGACCTGGCTTACCTGTTCTCCCACTGCTTTCTCTTGCTTTTCATCTCACCTCCCCAATCTCTCTGCCCTCATATCCTGTTCTTTTCCTACCTTCACTCCTCCAGCTTCCAGCCACCTGGGAGTCTCTTGCGCTCTTAAATGAACTCTACCCATTCTCCCCTTATGATGACACTTATGTCCTTCTCTTCCTACTTTGAACCACCACATAGGCAATGAAGCCTTTGAAATTTTCCCCAGGCAAACACAGGCTTTAATTAATTCATCCCTTGTTACCTTGGTGCTCCACCCTCCCTCAATAGAAAGGAACATAAGAGATGCCAATGTTGGATCAGGCCAAAGGCCCATCCAGTCCAACACTCTGTATCACACAGTGGCCAGAAATACCAGTGCCATCAGGAGGTCCACCAGTGGGGCCAGGACATTAGAAGCCCTCCCACTGTTGACCCCCCCCCAAGCACCAAGAAGACAGAGCATCACTTGCCCCAGAGCCCCTATCTATACCTTGTGGCTAATAGCCACTGATGGACCTCTGCTCCATATGCCTATCTAATTCCCTTTTGAAGCTTATCTAATTCCCTTTTGAACAACTGCTGGTGCCCAACCACACTAGGGACATTGGGAGGGCAGCGGCCACCACTGCCCACAGCAGTTCCTAGTACCTGCAAGAACACATTGACTTCCAAGTCAATCTGTCCAACCAGTAGTGCCTGCCTCAGTGGTTCTCAGACTCTGGGTCAGGAGCCAGAATTGGGTCACGGCTCTTGCATGTGGTCTCTGAGGGCCCAGGCAGCAACAGTGCCTGCAAGAACACATTAATCTCCACTACAACCAAGTCAATCTGTCCAACCAGTAGTGCCCGCCTCAGTGGTTCTCAGACTCTGGGTCAGGAGCCAGAATTGGGTCACGGCTCTTGCATGTGGTCTCTGAGGGCCCAGGCAGCAGGTAGAACGGAGTGGGCTGGGACAGGAGAGTTCGGGAGACTCTTCAAAAGCAAGCTTGGGCTTACCTCTGTATAATGACCATAAAAAACCCTGTGCTTCCTGTGCTCCGACACTCCACAAGGAGAGGAAAAGGTGATTGCCATTTTGGGCTCAGGAAGCAATTGTTCTCCAGGCCAGTTTTGCCAGGGATCCTGGAGGGTTTGGGTGGGGGGTTGCCCTCTTCTGGGCATAGAGCAGGGGTCACTGTGGGTGGGGGATGGGTATTTGTACATTTCCTGCATTGTACAGGGGGTCTGGAGGTCCCTTCCAACTCTATAATTCTATAAATGACCATAAAAGACAGCCGGCCGTTCAGAAATGAGGGCAAGAACAGTTACTTTGAAGTGGCCCCCCAAAAGTGCAGTACACTCAAAAATGAGTTCCACTTCAACAAGTCTCAGAACCAGAGGACTACCCTGACAAGCAGTGGCCAAACAGAACCCAATAAGTGTCCTACTCATGTTGCAACCCCCCCTTCCAAACACACATATACTCCTCCTGCCATATGAAACATGGTCATTCTATCCTATCCCAACACATAACCTGAGGATGGTCCCTCTGGGCTCTTCCAATATGTTACACCCACCCTCCGTGCCTTCTAGCACTGGAGTAAGTGGTGGGCAAGTATGCACCTGCTTCAGCCTCTAAGACGGAGGCAGCAGCAGAAAGCTCCCAGCGCTTTATGACAGCAGAAGACAGGAGCAAATGAAAGGGAAGGCGACTCCCCCGCCCAGAATCCAGAAATACCTGAAGTACTTCCTCGCCTTCTCTCATCTTCAGGAGGTTAACAATGGCTTGGTCACTGTAGGCCCTCACGCTGGTGTTCTTGTCTTTTGTGTTGTCCAGAAGGGCCTTGAGGATAGGCTTAGCAGTCTGTGGGTCCAGGGGAGGGAGGGGGGTTTTATTTGCCCACCAGATCATCTTTTCTGCAACTAATTTTATATCGCTGGATGGATTTTGGAGACACTGTAGGAAACAAAGACACACCTCGGTTTGGATATACAAGTGGCAAGACTTAGATATTGGGGGTGTCAGGGGAGGTGGAGAAGACGTGGATTCTCTTCTGTGAAAACCAGCAGCCTCTCCTCTGGGGCTGTCCATTTTAGGGGACAGACGGGGCAGCTTGCCTGTCAGGAAGGATTGTCCACCACTGGCAGTCCTTTCACTGAAGAACTCTCAGTAAGCTTCCAAGCAAACTCAGTCTACTGTAGCATTCCTGTACTCCAGTTCTCTCTCTCTCTCTCTCTCTCGATCATGCTAATTAGCCATTGTACAGTAGCTTTTGTTTTTGCTTCCAGTTGACAGTATGTAAGCAGCAGGAGACAACAGGTGTCATGCAGGCTGCTGGCTCATGTGGAGCCTCCCTCTCCAAGCATGCACCCCCAAGGAGACACGAATCCCAGCTGACTCCTCCGTGTGAGCAGAAGGGGCAAAAAATGTAGGGAGAAAAAGCAGAAAAGTAGGGAGATGGATGTAGAAAAGAGTCTGTCGTGCCGGCCCAGGATAATACTTGGACTGCTGATCTGGCTTGAAGCTCAGGAGACCTGCAGGCACTCGATTCCCAGCCCAGAGGTGAAGAGTATCCAGGGACTGAGAGCACTACCTCTGCCCCCTTGCCTGGACAGAGAAAGACGCCACACTGTATCTGCCTCCAGAGAAAGGAACAGGAATTGACCCGACTGCTGAGGTTGTCCACTGCAGCAAGAAGAATGACTATGCTGACCAAGAGTCATTTGATTCCATCTTACAATAACGGGGCATGCTCAGGTGGTTTTGTTTGGGGAGTCCTCACGAGTGTGAGTGCTTCAACCCAGATAGGTCCCCGAGCTGTCCATGTGATAGAATGACCCGTCCTCTGTGGATATTTGAAGCTTCTATGAGGCTCTCCTGAATGACCCCTCTGCATATTTGAAGCTTCTATGAGGCTCTCCTGTCTGAGAGAGAACCTGTGCTTCCTGTGCCCCGACACTCCACAAGGATAGACTCCAAGTTACAGAAGTTGCACACTCACACCCATGTACCCTTGGGATGTTTATCAGAAAACAGCTGTCTGGTCACCAGTCAGTCAATTGGCTGTGGAAACCAGAAATCCCACATCCAAAACACTTACCTTGATGAAGAGGCTGGAGAGTTTGGGTGGCAAGTTTCCTGCACTGGCCTCTATGTGGTGCTTCATGAGGAAGCCCATCCCTCTGACGCCGCTGATAGCAATTGGGATCTACAGTGTCAGGAGGAAAGCGAGAAAGTGAACTGTGGGATCACCTGTAGCAGGCTCTCCTGAGCAGATCCCAGTAGCATGCTGCCATTTAGAGATGTGTTCAAACACTGCTCTCAAAATGTGGTCTGGTTCACACATCCTTGGCTTTCACCCAGGTACCTCATTTACTGCTCGAAGCTGAATACATTACATTGTTTATTTACAACAGGGACTCAAGGCAAATTAGACACAGTGAGTCAGTACAATCAAGAAAATACGCGACTTCCCTCCCTTTGTGAGTACTCTACCTAAGACAATAAGTGATAATGAAGGCTGCATCTTTGGTGGCTCTTTTGCACGTGCAGGAAATAAATGAACGCACATGTGTGAACTCACTCACTCTCCCCTCAAATAACTTTTAGTGCTTGCTTAAGAAATAATTCAAAGCCAATTCCCTTGACAGTTACATTCAGTACTGTAAGAACAAAGTCTGAGTCCAGGGGCACCTTGAAGACCAACAAAGTTGTATTCAAGGCAGGCGCTTTCGTTCTGCTGCTTCAGACCAACACCGCTACCCACCACAATCTATCTTTCAGTACTACGTTAAAAGTACTGGGGGACAACAGGCAAACTGGGGTCCTGCTCTGGAGCCCCTCGATCCGCACCTCACTCTAAGATTCCATTGCCTCCACTCTTTCCTTTGATCTGCTGCTTCTGTACGGAGAGGCCACAGAAGAATCTGTCAAGCTGAACTTTGTCTCTTGGAGCCTGAGGCAACTGAAGCATGTATTCCTTGAGCCTGGGGGACTTGCCCAGGCAAAGTCTGAGCACTGATCAACCCAGTCAGAAGAATAACATGCACCATGCTCCCAGGAACACTCTTGACTGCAAACTAGGGGGTGGGGTGGTTGTATCGTTCAGTGCATCTCCAAGTCAAACCTCCCCACATGCCAAAAATCAGGGGGTTCTAGCTTAGTACTCTCTCCAATGTCCTAGACTCTCTACATTCAGTGAGATATTTTTTAAATGTCCAGGAACATTCAAACATGCAACTCCTGGCTTCATTTGGAAGCAGCACACTTCTAAGGAACCGAGTTGTATGGTTTTGCTTACTTATTGTGTTACTTGCCTCTGAGGAAACCCAACTGGAAGCATTACAAGGAGTCCCTAAGAAAAATCTCTCACAGCCACCAAGGACGGAGATGCTTACCCGGTCGGCAGTGGCGTTGCTGAAGATCATTTCATGGACACTGTTAAAGTATTTGGGGTCACACACTTTGCCAGGAGCCACACTGACGGCCACAGAAAGCGCCAGGCTGCGCCCGTGCCTCACCATCCAGTCGATGCCAGAGACATCAGCTGCAAAGGAAGAACGAGATCCTCAGTGCAGCACCAGCTCAGAAAGGGACCCCTCCCTCTGCAGTCTCCATTCAGATCTCTCAAATATCAATTTAACTGGACTCGGGGGTGGGGCTTCAATGGGAGGAGGCTAATTTATGTGTAACACGTCAACCCCACCTTTCCCACCATGTGTAAAATCCTGCAAATTTAAGCACCAACTAGACCAATCAAAAAAAGCCAGCCTCTGACATACTGGCAAATTTGATGTCCGCTGTCATAGTGGACACACAGAATACCCTGCCCAGGATTAATCATAATCTTTCCCCTCTCTTGGGGATCCTTGTTCACCATCTGCCAAAGCATACCTAATAAATGGTTGAGGAGAACGTGGCTAAGTTCTTCTTCGGTCAGAAAGGCACACAGCTCCCCCAGGCAGCCGGCTGAGGCCGTGCGGGTGGCATCCTGATAAGGAAAGGAAATGGAACCTTTGAGAGTGAAGGCTGGCACCAAGATCACACAGCTGGTTCACACACGTGCAAACAATGCTGGTTTCTCTAGTCTCCACTAAGGGACACTTGACGGCCAAATCTTTCATCGAGGAAATAAAAACCCTGCCTCCTACTGGATGAAGAGACTGCCCCACCGTCTTTGTCCCTGGACCATGGCAAGTAAAAGAAATTCTACCTGGCATCAGTTCTGCAAGGGCTCATTTGCACATGTTCATCATCAAGGGATGAACGCGCCTGCACAGACCAGCCCAAAGTTGAGAGAACAAGTAAGAAAAAAAATGCTCTTTTAGCTTGGAGGCCTGAAAGCCAAACTCTGTACTGATGGCTTTTATCTGGCAGAGGTTATAAAGCTGCCTACAACAGGCAAAAAATTGCCTTGTAGGACTGCATGTCTCTGGATAACTTTAAAACCTGAGCACAGAGCAACAGGAAAAGCCCCCAAGCTAACGCCCTCCACACTAATTTCTCTATCACTGACCACACTTTTTGCAAAAGTAGAGTCGTGCATACCCTTTCTGAACACAACAAGAGGAGGGCTCCTTGGGACTTTTGGTATCTCACGGGGCCTCTGCTGGAAAGGCCATACTGAGGCTGTCTTGAACCCTGCTGATACCACAACGCAAAGTCCCCGTTCAGTTATCTTACCAGTACTTATAATAGGGCCCATTAAAATGCTCTTATTTAGGCATTCATAAAATTCATCTGGGATTGGTCTTCATGCACCTTCAATAAATTTTGGCCATATGTGCAACACAGTGTACTGGCTGATGTAAGCTAAGACTAGGGAGACCCCTGGGTTGCTCAACCATCAAGGTCATGGAGGGCTGGGCACTCACTCTCAAGCCTTACCTCCCTCACAAGATCACTGTGAGAATGGAGTGTGTGTGTGGGATGTCTTGTGCTACCCAGGGAAGACGGATGAGATAAATAAAAAAATATATAATTAAATATTGTTGTAAGTATTTTACTTATTTATTTATACCCCGCCCTACCACAAAAGAATGGGCTCAAGGTGGCTAAACACAACATTTATTTAAAACAGTCATAAGACCAGCACAATAAACCGAAGTAGTACAACACAGAGTCTATGACATAGGCTCCTTATAACCATATTTCCTAAAATGTCAAACCAGTCAATACCATCTTTAATGGCTCAAGTTACAGTACATTCTGCGTTTTCTAATTACCAAGTAACAATATTTAGCAACATTGCGTGAGACAGAATCATAAATTATCGGCCAGTAAGAACTTCATCAAGCATTCCTCGGCATATGTAAGGTAGTTAGCCAAGGATTTAAACCGTGAAAGAAGGGGTATCAACAGCTGCTGTCTCTCTATGTCATACATAGGA
>NW_015175359.1:1115337-1131037 GCF_001447785.1 Gekko japonicus
GCAAAGACAAGGCAAACGTATCGCTTTCCTCGCAGAAACGGAAGGGTGAGGGGAAAAGCCAAACGCAGAGAGGTGGTTATGTGATGATGCCCCATCAGAACGGATAAAAAATCTCTACCTCATTTGCTGAGGAGAGGCTGTTTTGGAAGCAACTGCTGGAGGTGGGTGGTGGAAAGGGCAGCCAAGTCACCACTGACTTCTGGCCACCCCCAGAGGGGTTTCAAGGCAAGAGACCGACAGGTGCTTTGCAACTGTCCGCCTCTGCGTAGCAACCCTGCAATCGCCTGGTGGTCTCCCATCCAAGTACTCATCAGGGCAGACTCAGCTCAGCTTCCAAGATCGTGCTAGCCTGGGCCATGCTGGAGATTGGGAGGTGGGGAATTTCTACATCATCTCTTGAGGAAAAGAATAAACGTTTCTTGTTTAATCACCTAAAACTAGGTAGAGGAGAACAGGAAAGAAGAATTGTTGTAACGCACCTGTAGCATTAGGCATGGTCAGGGGTCATTTCCTGCAGGAGCGCACAGGAGCGGAGCTCCGGCAGTAAAGAGCCCAGGGGGCGGGCACATGCAATAAGCCCCACCCCCTGCTCCCAGCAGCCCTCAGTCAGAGCAAGAAGCAGCCAGGTCGAAGACCCCCCCCCCCCCCCGGGTCCAAAACAGTCCAGTGGGACCTTTAAGACCAAGTTTTATTCAGGTACAAGCTCTCCCTCCTCTGCGAGGGACACATCTGCACGTTCCCCCCACCCCCCAATAGCTAGGAATCCAAAACAGTCCAGTGGAGCCTGAGTGGTGGGTGTTGCCTTCTGATGCACTTCCGGTGATGTCAGGGGGCGTGGCATATTCAAATAAGTTATGCTAATGAGCTCCTGCACATCTTTTTCTACGAAATGACCCCTGGGCATGGTTAAAGACAGACATTAAGAAGGCTACTGAGGAGAAAGGCAAAGGGGGACAAAAAGCCGGCTTCCCTTACTCTAAAGCTGCGGTGACCTGACTGGGACCTGCTTTCTTACCTGATAAAGGACACTTTTGGGGCCTTGAGTGGTCAGGCCCCTTCCTTTCTATATTGAGGGGCATCGATAAAATTCTGCCTCTAATGACATGAAGACCCAGTTGCAGAAGCTATCCACTGAAGCAGGAGGAATGCTCAAAGGTAGGAACTTTGGGAGGTGAGGTGAAATTCCAACCCCACCTCTACATGCCTATCCTGGCTCTGAGGTTGGAAGAAAACAGGGCTGGCTCACGAGAATAATTTGGTCTGGGATCTCCCCCAATGATGCCCCTCAGTGCAAATCTCACAATTTGCCGAGGGAATTCAGGTTTTTCTCTTTTTTGGTGGAAAAAGGCTCTACAATCTTCAGAAAGCAACAGCCTACCCCCAACAGAGAGGGGAGTTTCTCTCAGCCAAAGTTCCAGAAGCTTCTAGAAGTGGGAGGGGAAGTTGCCTGTCACAGTCTGTTGTTCTACACTTTCCCAAAAGTGCCTCATGAACAGGGCTACAGCAAAATAAAAACCTTTCTGGGTGGAGAGATGGGATAAATAGTCTTTTAAATAAACAAAACCTTTGTTGGCTCAGCTTCCTTCCTTCCAACCCCAACATGCTTATCTCAGGAAAAGAGGGCTGAGGGTGTCTTAGCCACACTACTTCACACTAGCAAGAACATCACAGCAGCTCAAAAAGAATGCCCAGAACTGTCAACCAAGCAGGCCTGGGGGCGGATTCTACAAGGATTCCTCTTACTTTGCATGGCCCTACTACCTCTGGCGTGAGTGGGAGGAGTAGCCCTCCCAGCAGCCCTTCCTCCACCGACAAAACCAAGTGGCAGTTTCTGCAGCTGCTGTGACCGTCTGACTCACCTGACGCCAGAATCCTCGCTGGTGCGGATGCCGTTCAATAGTTCTGTAAAGAGCGGATCGACCTTGGCATGGATGGTAATCAGCTTGCCGAGCGCATCTGCAGCCTTGAGACGGACCACCCGGTTGGGGTCTTGCAGGGCTTTTGTGAAGGTCGTTTGTAGCTGAGGTAAGAAGGGCTTCAAGGCAATGCCCACCTGCACAGGTTGGGGAGGAAACGTGGCAGAGCCGCTAGAAGAGCCTGTGTGGTCCCCGCAAGTGGCACCACACACGCACGGAGGCAACCCACCAAGCCCACAGTCCAGTCCAGGCAAATTCAATTCCCTAATAGAAGTCCCTGAAATACAGTAGAAGGCAAGCCACAAGGAGCTTTTGCCCTAAGGAACCGTTGGTTCTCTTAGGAATCATGACATCACCAGTGTTTTTAGAGGTAAGCTTCCAAGCCTCAGTGTCAGTGGCCTGTTTGAAAATGTGATAATAACCACCACCACCGCCAACCCGCCGCAGAGTTCCCAGAGCGTTCCCTGCGGATGTGCAGGGAAGGCTCTTTTACTTTTGGGGGGATTTAAATATCCCCCCTATATTTTTTTCTACTTTTTAGATTTTTGTGCACACCTGGGGACTGCCCCAAGTGTGCAGGAAAATCTCTCTGCTCCCAGGTGCCCCCGATGTGTGGATTTAGATATCCACACACAGGGGGCGCCTTCGCTATTAGATATATAGATATATGTAAATCAAGCCTGGTCAGGATCAGGGCTCCTATAGGTTGACAAGACTGTTCTATGCTGAGCAAGCTGTTGGGATGTCTGCCGCAGCAAAGTTTTAGAGTTCTTTTTTAAAAAAAATATGCTGACATTGGTGTTTTCACTAGTATCTTCTGCAGCAAAACTCTTCAGCACGTGTGTGTAAACACACGAACAGAGAGGTAAGATCAAATATTCAATTTGGACGAAGACCAGATTAGCAATCTTACCAGGTTTCCCACTTTTAAAAGACATTTCACAGCTTTGTAGAAGCTTGAAATAGGGTTGCCAAGTGCTTTTTGAGCCGCAGCGGGGGACTCCCGGCTGGTGGCTGGAGCGTGCGCACACACCACACGTCACCCGGAAGTGACGTGACAACGCCGGGCATGCTGGGGGCGGGGCCACGATCATCCGAGGACCGTGGCCCTAACGGCCACTTCTCCAGGTGATTAGGCACAGAAAGCTTTTTTTAAAAAAAACTGGGTTTCTATTTTCTTTTAGGGCACAAACAGGCATACGGTGGCCAAGCAGGGTGGTAAACATGTCTGTTGGCTTGTACTGGTAAGTTTCACTAGGACTTCTCAAAAGGGCTGGGAACTGCATGCTTGTTGTGGTTGATCTGCTACAAGCACTATATATTTCAAGTAGCTGAATTCCTGAAGGTATGGATCAAAGAGACTTGTGTTCCAAGGTGCTCTGAAATGCTCCCCCCCCCAGTGATTTTCCCACTTACCTTGGCCAGCAGAAGGCTGAGGGTTTCAAGCAGAGCCACCTTGACGTTCCAGCTGAACCTGTCTCCCAGAATGCGGATGAGCGGTCCCGTAATGCTCACAACCGAAGGTTTCAGGGCATCTGCGGAGGTCAGTTTAATCACGAGCCCCAAAGCCTTGGCGGCTTCTTCCTTCTGCTCTGAGCTGCCCGTCAGAACGCCCTCCCGCAGCACGGGAAGAATGGAAGTCACTCCCTGTGAAAGAAATCAAAACGGGCAAGCCGGAGTTATAAAGGGAAGCTGGGCTAGTTCTGCAATGGCTTCCTGTTTAGCTGAGAGGGGAACAAGCAGCAAAGGGTCACCTCCAACTCCTCCATTCCAGAAGGCAGGCCCAGCAAACAAATCCTGTCCTCCTTCCCAGGGTTGGCTCTGCTTTCTGACCTTGGAGGTTGTAGGGCATCAGCCTCTAGCTACCTGAGTGATCAGCCTGCCTTTGTCATGGAATCCTCTTCACCCTTAAGCCTCCCCCCCCCCCCACTTTTCATTTTCTCCTTCCCTCACTGGATTATCGTATGGCATTGTGTGTAGAATAGCCAAGAGATCCTAAGATTATCTGGCAGCCAGAAGTTCTAGCTTTTAGCGTTATGCACCACTAGGTGTTGAGCTAGACTTGTTCTTAAGGCAAGAGATGTTTCAGAGGTGGTTTGCCATTGCCTGCCTCACGACCCTAGTATTACTTGGAGGTCACCCTTCCAAATACTAGCCAAGGCTGACCCTGCTTAGCTTCCGAGATTCAATGGGATGGGGCTAACCTGGGCTAGAAAACGGAAAGAAAGGGCTGGGAGCAATCATCTAAGGCCAGGGGGTCTCAGACTGGGGGCGGTGACTCTCTCACAGATGGGTCAAGAGGCAAGCAGGGAAGAGGAGGAATAGGGTGAGCTAGAGTTAAGAGGCTCCAAAAGGCTCAACAGCAAATTTGGGTTTGCCTTTGCCTGATGTGCAAAACAGCAATGAAAGATAACACTACTATTTATAAACACTAAACTTGAAACATACAGTATCAACTTGCATCCCTGTGTCTTATGCTATGGAGGGGGAAAGCAGAATGGATTTAAGTCTGCAAGTGGAGCTCAAAAAGTCCAGCACATTTAACAGTGGGTTCTACTTCAAAAAGTTTGAGAACCACTAACATGGACACGTCACACTGCAAGGTTTGCTCCCCCTCCTCTCCTCAATTCTCAGCAAGGAAGGAGCGCAGCATGCTCACATTTTCCAGAAGGGCACCCTCCCCCCTTCTCAGTCTCCACACGGGGGCCTAGGCCAGCCTGCCTCTTTGCTCACCATCCCCAGACGGAAGGTAGACAGATGGATCTGCAGTGGACCAGGGAAAGGAGCTCCTCCTATCAACACAGTGGGGAGGACAGGCAGATGGACCAAAACACACCTGAGAAGAAAGAATCTAACACCCTGAGTTCTTGGCCTTCTCTCCCCAGAGGGAAGCATGAAGGAACAAAGAAGAAGGGAGAAGTGTGGCTCAGTGCTAGAGCACCTGCCTCGTTCGATCCCTGGTATCTCCAGTTAAAAGGACTGGATAGGAGGTGATGTGCAAAACCTCTGATTGTAGCATTGGAGAGCTGCTGCCAGTCTGAGTAGGCCACACTGACTTTAATGGACCAAGGGTCCAGAGCAGCTGCCAGCCTGAGTAGACAATGCTGGCTTTAACTGACCAAGGGCCTGATTTGGTATAAGGCAATTTCATGTGTGGAACTATCCTCTTGCCCCTCAGTGTGACATTCCAGCTGCCATCTGTCTTCCACTCGTCCCCCCTCTGCGCAAAGTGAAGAGAGGCAGGCAAACAGAGCAGGCTGTGCTGGTGAGCAGAGAGATCGCCCGCATGCTGGAGAGCTCCAATTTCTGCTTCCCACCACCCTTCCCAAGGAAGAGGGGAAGCCGTATCCGGAGGTTTTCTGGGGAAGAGGCTTGGCCCATCATTCCACCATTGAAACCAAGTTATTGCACCTTGGAGATACAGTCTGCTTTCTGTCTGGCTGAAGCACACAGGCAGCCCAAGCCCTTGGTTCTATTAGGACAGATCCTGGGTCCCTGGAACAACTGACAGGCCCACTGAGATGGGAGACCATCTGCCACGGAACTAAATGAGTGGCACACAATTATTATTATTTGGGGGGGGGGGGGAGAGGAAGGGAGTCCTTTTCCTTAGAGTATGCAAAAGCCAGAAGCCAGCCCTGGTAGACTGAGGCCTCAGGGAATGTTTGGTAGGTGCTGGCAAGATGCTTATGCAGAACTGCACCAACCCTGTGTCGACAGGCTGATCCTCCTGACCTACGTCAACTAAGTCAGGAACTGCTGTGATGAGTCAAGACCTTGTGTGCCCACTTTATATCCCACAACAGTTACCTTCTTGGGAATGCAGAACCCAGGCACGTGCTCTCCGGTGGCCTCGTTCCCCACCATGCGAATATCCCTGTGGAGATCCTCAATAAGAGCCAGCTGGTTTCCAGCATCCAATTTCTGCAAAAAGAAGCAGAAACAACTCCTAATTGTGTGGGTGCCCCCACACAACCAACAACACTCCTCTGGACTTTCATTGGGAAAGTGACTGTACACGCAGGCAGCCGTGAGTTTTCTTTTCACACGTGGTTAGTTACTCCACCATGGGGACAGCTTAATGGCACAATCTCTAGCTACAGAGGAAAATATTTTACTGCTTGGAACACGCATGAACTCATGGAAACTGTGCATCCAGCTTAAATGGTAGAGAGGAGGCATTCTTTGCCACAATCTGAGCCAGCTCAGCATTAAGTATGTGGTCCTCAGGGTTAAAACACTAAGCTCACATGGGAACTTACAGAGTCCAAAAGTGAGTATCTGTGTTGCATTAACTGGTCACAAAAGCAAGGTCACTTCCATGTTTTATCTGAAGAGAAAAGCAGGCCCTAAAGGTTTTAAACCAACAGACTTGCCCCAAACACTTTACATCCTGTCAGTGAATCCAAGCAGTGCCATGAATAATAAGGCCTAACCCTGAGCAGCTAATCGCATCTCCGATCCCTAACAAGACATTCTAAAATTCTACAAATGAAGTGAACAGTCTGCAACTAGAATAAAATAGGTACGACTTCAGAGGAAATACATCCCACTCTGAATTTTCCTAATGAACTCCAATGGCAGAATTTGTTATTTGTCGGGGCAGAGTTTGAACTAGGCTAGACGATAGTTTCGCAGGGCGGCCGTACTGGTCTGCAGTAGAATAGCCAGATGTGAGTCCAGCGGCACCTTCAAGACCAACAAGAGTTCCAGGCTGTAAACATTTGAGAGTCGAAGCTCCCTTTTGTGAGTTGACACCCCGAAAATCTTGCTGGTTTCCAAGGCACTACCTGTACTCAAATCTAGCTAGACTAGATGAACATCTCAAACCTGCCCTCGTAAAGCTTCCAATTATGTCCCCGTACCAGCGGGGATGGGGATGTTCACCGACAGAGACTTTAAAAAGAAAAAAAGCCAGAGAAACCGCTCTCCTCTGCCCAGTATTACAAAACGAATATCAAGTACCACAGAGGCAAATCCAGTGAAGGACATAATCACACAGATGGCACAGAGAACATCTTTCCTGGTGGAATGAGCTCCCGGCAGAGATCAGGGCCCTGCAAGACGGAGCTCTTCCACCAGGCATTTGATCAAGGAGCCACAGTACACACCGGGGAATGTCCCTGTGAGAGGTTTTATTGTGCTTTATCGTATTTATGAATTGTACTTTTGAATAGTTTGTAAGCCGCCCTGAGTCCGCCTCGGCAGGGAGGGCGGGATAGAAATCAAATACAATAAATAGATAAACAAACTAGTGAGATTATGACCTCCCTTGATCGGCTCTGCTACACTGTATCTGATACTGATTTCATAACAAACATTAGACTTTGCAGTAACATATTTATTACATGAACTCATTTGGTTTAATTTTTTTAAGACCGTTTTGGGGGGCTCTCCTTATTTCTCAGATCCCGTCCCGAGGACAGCCGTTCACCCAGCCTGGCCTCTCAGCCCCTCCCTCCCTCCCAGAAACAGCCGCCTCCCCCCCCAGCCGTCCGCCCCCGTCCTACCTTGGTGATGGCACTGAGAGCATCCCAGCTTTCGTTCAGGACCATGGGGTTGGTGTCATTGAAGAGCTGGATCAAGCCCGAAACCAGGTTCCGCAGATGGGCCGTGTAGTCTGCCCTGGTCTTGGAGCAGTAGATGTTCAGGATGACCGCTGCCGCCTGTCGCAGCCCCACCTCAGGGCTGCGCGTCGCCTCCAGCAGGTCTTCGATGATGATCCTCTGCCCAGCCTCGTCTTCCACAGACAGGGTGACGGCCTGGCAATTGGCCATCTCCTGAAATGTCACGGCAAGCGAGGCCTTAAGTTTGGGGCCACGATTTCACCCGACCGCTGTACTCTCATCGAGACAGGTGGCCATTGCACGAGAAGACCTAGAATCCCTAAGCAGCCTAGACTGAGTCATAACATTTCTTGCCCTTTATTTCTGTCGTTTGAGATCAAAGACAGAAAGATCAATGCATTTGAAAGATACAAAAAGACGGATACGATCTTTTACCACCAGGTCTGGCCCAGGAGCTGTACTTGTTTCAACCCCTCATGCCACTTTTCATACCTACCCTGGTGGCTTGGCTTCTCGCCTGGCAGGGACCCCACTGGGCAGGAAATCTGACCTTCTGAAGAGACTGACTTTGCCTCAGCCAGGGCTTTTCTGGCTGAGCTTAAAAAAGGAGGAAGACAGTCATGCGCCGCTTCTTCCCATGCTGCAGGGTAGCCCTTCTGTCAGGAAAAGGGAGACTGCACTTCTAGAAGGATTTCCCATTTCCCCAGCCCTCCAGTGTCTGGGAGAAGCCAGGCTTTTTGTGCTATTCCTTGGCCAGCCGGGCAGGCCTGCTCTCTGAGTGCAGGAGATACACCTCTCTGTCGGAGCCACCAAAGCTGGACAAGGATATCATTGCCAGTGGGGCAGAAGAAGTCTGCTCTACACATGAGAGGTGGCCAACAGCAGGCCCACAAAGTGGCCCATGGCGGCAGCGGAATGTTTGTTGCCGCCTGGCCATCTTCATGACTACAATGCCCCGCCCACCTGCCGCCTGGTTTCCACTGATCATTGTGCTGTGCAAAAGGGGGGGGACCCCGCCATACGGAGAGTTCCATGACATCATAGCCACATAGGGACTCCTCCATCTGGTAAGCCACATGTGAGCAGCAACTTCTCACATGGTTCTATTAATGCCAGACAGTCAACTGTACTCCTGCTGCAGAAACATGCTTTCGCAGTAGCACAGAACAAATAGGTAACATACAATCCACTGCACACATCTGATTTGCCCCCTCGCAGAACTGCTACTGTCCTGATGGAATTCTAGCTGGCTTCTATACAGCAGCTATTTCACATAAGAAGCTGGCCTCGGTCACAAGATACTAAACATCTCCGTCTGACCCCAAGAAAGAACTTTGCATCTGCTAAATTTCCTCTCTGAGGACATACCTGCTGTTCGTCACCTGTCCCAAGCTTCTCCTTCAGTGCTGACATCATGGCAGGCAAGATGACGCTGAGGTGCCGGGTGAGAGCATCCCCAGCCACCGCTGAGAGGAAGGCCAGGACTCTGGTGTTCACGGGAGGGGAAATGAGCTAAGGGGAAAAGAGAAGACTGCCTTATTGCATCTCTTGAAACTGTGGCCCCCACGCTGCACTAGCATTATGCTCTTTTGGGGGGGGAGGGGAAACTAAACGAGTAATCTCGACTTTGAACTGTGACCCCAATTTCTAAGGACCATTACAAATCTGGACTTGCCATTGCTGGCACACCCACCCAGCCTCAGTGCTTTAAGTGACTGGGCCTGTGTGATGCAGTTGGTTTTTGCAATTTACATTTTTAAAGGGTGGGGCGTGTCTCAGAGAGGGAACACGTGCTCTGCACCGCAAGAAGTTCCAGATTCAATCCCCTGCATCTCCTGTGAAAAACCATCTCAGGGACCATGACTGGGGAAGCCAGAGGGGACAATACAGGGGAAGAGGGATCAGTCACTGGACCCAGAAGGAAGCAGGCGTCATGTATTCAACGCCATCCTAAGCAGAGTTACACCCTTCTTAGCTCAATGAGGGCAATGGGTTTAGACAGGTGCTGCTCTACTTAGGACTGCAAGGCTGGACATCTGAATGTAGTGTGTGAACAGGCCCCTCAAGAACAACGGCTTCCGCAACCATCGACAGGGCAATATCACCCTAATGAAATCACTGATACCATCTTCGGAGACCATCTTGTTTGTATGGAGCACTTTATTCTGTTTCTGTTGAGATTTAATAGTTTTAATGTTTTATACTGTTTTTATGTATGGGCTTGTGCCCTCATGTAAGCTGCCCTGAGCCCGTTCGCGGGGAGAATGGGGTTAAAATGTTAATAATAAATAAACAAACAAACCAAGACAGTGAAAAGAGATGACCTTTCAATGATCTAAGAAACTGTTCGCTGCTATACCTTTGGCACCAGGTAAGGCAACACCACTCGGCTCTTCACGGCCATAACCTGCTTAAGGCCATCCAGAGCAAACTCAGATGTCTCTTTGTCATCCTAAGGAGGGAAGGAGATGAACAAAAGTCAGACTTCTAGATGGAACACACACACACACAGCCGTGAACACTGGTGGTCCAAAAGTGACACAGTGAAGCACATCACAAACATGGGATCAAATTTACTTTGCTATCACCAAAGAAGATCAGACACCCTACCCCCGTAGCTTTGTCATCCTAAGGAGGGAAGGAGATGGACAAAAGTCAGATTTCTAGATGGAACACACACACAGAGCCATGAACACTGGTGGTCCAAAAGTGACACACTGAAGCACATCACAAACATGGGATCGAATTTACTTTGCTATCACCAAAGGAGATCAGACACCCTACCCCCGTAGGGGAGAGAGAGAGAGCCTGCACAAGCAAAAAAGCTTCATCCCCACTGGATCTGCCTCTTAACTGCCCCACAGGAAAGTAAATGAGCACACAAGAACCATCTCCCTGGATCAGATCAGTCCCAGCAGTCCATTTCCAAGACCTAGATGCCCCTGGGAAGCTTATACGCAGGGCCTGCAAGTGATGCTACTATCCTCCACACCTGAGGTTCAGAGGTAAACTGCACCAGAATATGGAGGTTCCATTTTGCTACAAGAACTACTAATAAACTCATCCTCCATGAGGTCCCTCCCCCCATGATGTCAGTTTTGGTCACTGCTGCATTTCCCCTGGTTGCTACCAATCCAGTCCTCCTGAATCTTGCCTGCCAGGGGCACAGAACTTTGCAAACACTTTGAACCCAGCAACATCTCAGTTACTTACCAGCTGCTTCAGCAAGAAGGGCAGGATGTCTTCAAGAGCCTGATATCCAATGGTTGAATGCAGCTGTTCAAATGTTTTGGCTGCTGCTTCTCTAACCTCCTCTAGAGGGTCACATAGAGCCTTCCTCACTGTCGGGACCAAGGACTCGGAGAAGCACAGCACCTGAAGGGACAAAGATTACTCTGTATCCAGAGCAAACTCAGATGTCTCTTTGTCATCCTAAGGAGGGAAGGAGATGGACAAAAGTCAGATTTCTAGATGGAACACACACACAGAGCCATGAACACTGGTGGTCCAAAAGTGACACACTGAAGCACATCACAAACATGGGATCGAATTTACTTTGCTATCACCAAAGGAGATCAGACACCCTACCCCCGTAGGGGAGAGAGAGAGAGCCTGCACAAGCAAAAAAGCTTCATCCCCTACATTTCTCAACATGGAAATTAAATGCCACACTGGAAAGGGCAGCGAGTAAGAAAAGAGCAAAGTGACAAATCAGCAGAAGATACACTGCCCCCTGGAACCGAGCCCTAAATACATAATCTATCCTGAGATTTGCAGGAATGATATGGCCATTAAGAGGCTCAAGACCACCAGACTCCCTGCTGTAAAGGGAAGTGAACTTACGGCATCCCTGCTGGTGGACTTCATGATCTCACTCAGCCCAATGCAGACCCCTTGCCTCTTGTCACTCTTCTCAGACCTCAGGCCTTCTTCCAAAATGGGGATGATTTCTGGGAGGATCTTTTCGCCCAGCTTCCGGACAAGGTCTCCCAGTGTCCGTGCTGCAATCTGCCACCACGGAACAAGAGAGTCGGGGTGAGTTAATCCGAACAGATCAAGTTGTGACTGTTTTAACCTCTGAGCGAAAGGCTTACTTTCCATTCACATGTGGAAGAAATAAAAGCCCTGGTTATACATGGCTCTACCTTTACGCAGCCTCCAAACGGTGAGTGATCAGGCACTAGCAGGTAGAGCCAAGAGTAGGGCTTCTTCAGAAATAGGCTCATAAACAGCATACATTTACTAACAATGCCAACATGTCATCTGACACCAAAATGACTCCTACGCAGTGGGAAAAGGCCCATCGGTCCAAATACTTAACTGTTCTCTTGTCCGCACAAGTACTGGCCAAGAATCCCAAAAGGAGGCCAAAGAGCGTTGGCAGGATCTCCCGGAGCGTGCGGGGCGTGTTTGAGACGACAATCTTCCAAACGTGCAAGGATGCTTGGCGAACAACCAGCTGGGTATCTGAGCGGCCCATGTACAGCCCTGCCAAGACTCTGTTCCTCCGCTCCACGCCAAGCACATGAATGATGGCCTGGAAAAACAAAATTAATACATGAAGGAAGTTAACAAGGAAACAGCTATTGGGGGGAGGGTTACCATTGGAGGACCAGGAAAAAACACTCTGGCACCCTCTTTTTCCGTTTTTTGTAAATTATTCTGTGACAGTGGCAGATAACAGAAGAAAAAAACAGCTCTCACTTTATTGGACTGGGCTGTGCCAAAGTTGTCATCTTCGGAGGCCGTTTCTGTGGTCATTTTTCCTGTGACTCCCGAGATGTGGAACAGGAGGTCTCCAAGCAACTGAACGGAGCTAAACCTGAGAAAAAGGAATAAAGGCGGAGCAGGGGATAAAAATCAACCCAGCAGTTACACTTAAACACACACACACGGCCAGATAGATTCAGAATCTCTATTCCCAATGGCACATTCTCAGCAGTTAAGGTGCGTGTCTCCCCACTTCCAGGGTAGGGCTTGCATGTTGCTTAAGACATGGATTGTTAACACACATGACTGCAAAAAGGAACACCAGCAGGGCCTTCTCAGACAGATGCCCTAAGAACAGCTGATAGACCAATCCTCCGAGAATTGTTCATTTGTTTTCAAAAGCTTTCCTAGTGGCTGCAGTCACATCTTGTAGTATAAAATTCTGTCCCGTGTAGCTCTCAGAAGCCCGAAGCCCATATCCATCCCACTGGAGGCTGTAGGAAGACAGAGTCTACCCACCTACCTGAAAATCAGCGTCTTACCTGATCCGCCAAAGGTCGTCGAAGAGCCCCTGCTCCAGCTGAGGCAGCAGCAGCGCAATGGCCGTCTCGGCATACATGCTTATAATCCTCTGTCCAGCACGCAAGGCTGTGTCTCGCACGAATTCATTCTCATCTGCCAGTGCCTAAGATACAAGACAAAAGCCCCAGGAAAAGTGAAAAAAAAAACATGATTAGCAGTCAGTGAGCAAATGCAGCTCTTGATAAACTTAAAACAAGCCTCTGTCCTTCTAAAAAAAAAGGGATTCAAGCAACCAACTGCTTCCTACCTTAAGGATACAGGGTATGATGGGTCCAACATAAGGTATAAATTTCTCCCCAAAGGTAATGGGCAAGTAGTTGAACATCATAATATAACCATCCCGGACATGCGGAGCAATATCCACTTTGCTTGCTGTAGCCACAATTTCTGGCATAAGTTTCTCCAGCTTCTCTACCCCCAAGCCTGCCATGACTTCAGCCAGACCTATATTGGTAGAGGGAGGGAAGACGGAAACAGTTCAGTGTTGCAAACATGAAGATGTTATAATTAGGGCTGCATATGTGTTATGTACCCACAGAAAAGCTGCAGAATGTAGTACTACCCAGAGAATCTGACTTCCTGACCAACTCAAATTTTATCTAGTCCTTAGTTTGCAAATATGTCCTTGATTGAGAATGGGAAACGCCTGATGAAATTTCACTGGCAGGGGGTACAGCTTCAAACAATTCCTTGTCCTTTCTCTATGCCAAGCAGCAGGGGACTATTCCAGGCCACAAAAAAGAACCAGAGAGAGAAATCCAACAAATGTGCATCATTTGCATAATTGCTACTAGTTGTCAAATTCAGCTTCTCTGGCTGTAGGATCTGGGTTCCCTTGGTGCAGAATATGTATTTCTTTTAGCTTGGATCTCTCTTGTGAGTTTGATAGTCATTCATCATTTATATGGCACGTTTAAGTTAGGAAGTATTTGGTAGCCTTTACTGAATTACCCTCCAAACAATCTGGAGAGGTCGGACAGTGCAGACGGAATGCCAAGGCGATCAGTTCCTTGCCCCAGGCTGCCTGGCATGCTCACGGTCCATCGCTGACTCTCCTGCACCTAAACCCAGTACTTTACCAAGAAGATGGCAACAGTTCCTATCCTCCCAGGCACAATCTTGTGCCAAACTTTAGATGCTGTGAAGGGAAAGGAAGGAGAAGACAACTCCAGCATTAGACAAAGCCAGTGATCCTTACCTTGTGCAGCACCAGATCGATCCACCGAGCTCTGCTCATAGGTCAGGGTCTCCATCAACCATGGCAGCAAGTCCTCAAAGCAGGACTCGCCCATCCCCTTCACCATCGCCCCCAGTGCCTTTGCAGACACCGTGCGCACCTGCAGAGTCAAAGGAAGAGGTAATGAGAACTGGAGAGGTAAGGAGCCAACGACTCAGTGGCAAGCACACGTTTTGCCTGTACAGGGTTCAGTGGCCAGCATCTCCAGGTAAAGGATCTCATGTAACAAGGCTGGGTCTCTGGAGAGCTGCTGCCATTCTGAATAGATCATTTTGAGCAAGATGGACCAAGGGAGTCCTACTTGGTACTGCTGGCTCAGTTGGGGAAGCACAGTTGGCATGCAGATGGTCCCAGGTTCAACTCCTGGCATCTCCAGTTAACAGGACCTAGGGGAGAGAACCTGTGGGGCCTGTCGGAATAAGCAGTGCTGTGGTACCTGAGCCACACTATTCTGACTCGCTATAAGGCAGCTTCATAAGTCCAACAGTAGATGAAGAAACTTCAGGAAGACCCACCTCAGGCACAGGGTCCAACAAAGATGCTTTCAGTCCAGGAGTCACACTGGGCAAATAAGGAGCCAGATCCTGAAACAGACGATAATGGGCAAGTTGGGAAAGTCATTTTGGGAAAACTGGACAGGGAAGCAAGATTTTTTTTTAATTTAAAAAAATGAAAAATTTACATTAAAATTTACATTAAAATTAACATTAACAATCCCCCGGGGTTCCCCTCACTCCCCCTCCCCCAAATTTTTTTTTAAAAAGTTCATATAAACTACTTTATAAAACAACAAGGATCTAACTCAATAAATTGCTATAACTACACTCCACAGAACAGACTGTAGACCTAACATGAGGCTAATCAGAGATTTATCAAGTCCAAATTATCGGCCATAGCAGGAATCACTGCTTGCGACTTCAGGTAGTCTAGGATTGGTGCCCAAGTATGAAACAGTCGTGATTTATAGGTGGTATGTGTTTCTTGTAAGATTTTATCAGTCAATTTAGCAATTATAAAGCAGTCCCATATTCTATTTTGCCAAGCTGAGATAGAGGGATCCCTACTATCCTTCCACTTAGCCGCGATTTCCATCTTTGCTAAGGCAAGTAGAGTCAGGACTGTTTGTTAAGATTGTAAAATAGATTCAAGTGTTTTATGAAGTAATAATGCTTCAGGTGTTTCCGGTAGATTGAGACCTGTTATATCTTGGATGGCAGCACTAATAAATACCCAAAAGCGCCTGACTCTAGGGCATGACCACCAACAATGGAGATATCCTGCAGTCTTACCACATCCCTTCCAACATAGGACAGGGAAGCAAGATGGCTATTAAAAGACACGCTTGGCAACAGCACTGAGAACAAAGTACACCTGCTGAAGACACACTCTCAGTTCACTCTCACTGGGTACCACCGCCTCCCCACACTCAGCTGAAGTGTGATAATGGGGAAGGGCAGCAGGCAAGCCTGCCATCCCTGGAGCACAACAGCTCAAAACTGCAATAGATCCCCCCCCCATGCTAGCTTGGAGGAGTGAGGTGGGCAGGTGCGGCAACAAGGCAGAGCCTTTAAATGGCAACACCGGTACAGAGTGCTAGACGGGCAACTCTGTTTAACAGGAGATGCTCCCAGAGTCACTGGTGGCAGTGGGAGCTGCCCAGTTTGTTTTTGGCACTCCCAGAGAGTGAG